>NC_056729.1:1813036316-1813227693 GCF_019279795.1 Protopterus annectens | reverse complement strand
ATTCCCATTAACCCAAAACACCAAGATTCCAACAGTTGAACAGCAAGCATAACACATGCGTATATTGAACCACAGTGGATATTCCAACAGCATGCAGGGATGTTTGGTAGCAACAGGCCACCATGATTGTTATGTTTAAACAGGGCACATGCATCAACGTGAATGCAAATATTTATAGAATAGGACATATGTCCCAACAAATATTTAAGATTACACATACCCACTGAGGTGTGGAATTGCATGTTTTATGCACATACAGTAGGGTGTAGAAAAAACCTCGGTTAACATCTTATAATTACCTTTTAGTCTATACTACATTCCTAGTGACTGCAGGTGTATATCCCCTACATGTATTATTACACTTGCCACCATACATTAGGCTGTGTAATGGGTTTGGCTAGTTCAATACATGCCTGACCTATATCTGACATACTAACTCTCCAGGATGCAGATGTTACTGCTACATATTTCATGATTGCATTTCTATTTCTTTATCTACATATCTGGGATGTTTTCACGTGACATTTTAACTTCGATTTGTACAGAACCCTGCATTTCTTGACACACACTCACATTTCTGGGGATAAAATAACATGCTACATGTGTGCCAGATTTACTTATACATGCCAGCCAGTAACTGACTGTTGCGGACTGTATGTATGCTATACAGCTACTAGCTCTTCCATCACCCACTTTATATGGGACTGCACAACTCTGGGTTGACAGCACTTTTTCAAACAGTACTATTTGTATAATGCAAGGGTACAACAATATTTCAAACTCTGTGACACAGACACACTCCGGGTTTTAGACCTTTATTAATGACATTACACACTTTTCCACAAGCTCACTCCTTTATTTGTTTTAACGGTGCATATGGCAGACATGTTCAAGACATATTATACCTTTATTAATAGGTTAGAACACTCTTTTTTCAGGCTCACTCACTTATTTTATATGACAGTGCCTGCAGAGATAGTATTCCAGACATATGTTACCTTTCTGAATGGGTTTCTACACTCTTTTTCTGCCTCTCTGACGTTTTTATCTGACAGTAAATGCAGAGGACTTATTCAGGCAATTTTATGGCTGTATTATTGGACTACAACACTTTCTTTTTTGCTCTCTCCCATAAGTTATATAATAATACATGCAGAATAATCACTAACCTGCCTGGTGGCGCAGCCTTAGCAGCCTATCAGCATAGGCTTGCTGATTCACAGCACGGTCACCTGCAGCTGTAAAGTAAATGAAGGGATATTGAGACATACCTATCCATTATACAGAATCAATTATCAGTTCTTACATACTGCATTCCATGGCTACATACTCAGTTGTGGGGCATTCTGCATCCCACGGGCCTCCTGTATCCATTGGTTCAGGTGGTCCTGCTTCCATCTCTTCAGGTCTGCATGGTGGTGACGGACCTGCTCACCAGTCTGAGGAATGCCTGTGACACTGGTGAGGTCATGAGCTAACCGGTTCCAAGCCTCTGCCTTGTACTCCATCCCTTGGAACTGGCACTGCAGGAGTCTGGACTCATGGTGATGGACAAGGAGCCAAACCATGTATTTCGACTCCTCTATGCCCCAACATTGCGCTCGGAAGCATGTTCCCTCTCTGACACAAGCCATTCTAACTGCAGATGTGAGCTACAATCAGTTATGGCATGTATTCCCGTCTATGGGGCTTAAATATGCCGCATTTCCCACACTTTTTTGTGATTGGCTGTTTTTTAAAATTCTCAGCTGACTGGAGACGTGCTTAGTAATGGTTAAACTACCATTAGTAAGTATATGTATGTTAACAGTGGCTTTTTCTCATGAGTTGTCATGGCTTAGTGGTTCTGTACTTTGCTTGTGATGCACAGAGTCCTGTGTTCAAATCTTGTTATTTACTTTATTTTCATACTGTCCGGACATGCTAGGGGGTGTGGCTGCATTTAAGCAACTTTGCTCTACGTTGCTCCTCGGTGCCCTATGGTGCCCTACAGTGCCCTGGTTGGCATGGCGCACATGTCCACGCAAACACATTGTGCTGGTTAAAGTGCTATTCTGCTATGGACACCTCTATTGCGCTGGGTTAACCGTTATTAAACTATGGGCAACTCTATTGTGCAGGGTGAAGCGCTGCTTAACTGCAGGCAATTATATATCAGGATCATTTAAAATATTTATCTTGTTCACTGATACATTGACCATTTCACTGCGTTTTAGTACTATTTACACATATTTGTCTGGTATTATTTCATATACTGATTTAAAAATAAATACAAAGGGGAGTGGTGGAACTTGAACCATGAATGCCTCTTCTTTGTGCGAATGCTCTACCATTACGCTATTGCGATTTGGTGTAATTTGCATAAACATTCTTTCTTATGTTCTTCCATGTCAGAATTGCTAACTCTAGCTAAGCAATGGGCACACCCGCACACACACGCGCAAATACGGGCAGGTATTTTGGGGATTTTAAAAAATAAATGTAATGTTTTGCTTTTTATAACTGTGATGGGGGTTTACAATATCAGGGAGTGCGTTGTTGGGTGCAGGGACATTTGAGCGGACTCGCTCTTGTGTATTTGCTTTTATTTTTCAAACACTTGCTTTCTTACAAGGCCTGTGTATGACTTACGGTTGGGTCAGCATGCCCTCATGCATATTCATGACATGCTGACATCATACCTTTCAACTGCAGCCTCCGAGTAAAACTTATTAAGTCTTACACAGAGGATTTGTGAATCTGGGGGATTGGTTTTACAGGATGTCACTCGTCTGGTCAGGATAAAACAGACGAACAGTTGTGGGTTCAGTTCAATCAGCTTTATTATGTACAAACACATCAGGATTGAGGCTTAGTAACTTAAAATTAAATAAACTTAAAACAGGCTGACTACTGCACTCATACATGTTAACACTCTGGCTGTTCTGTCCAAATGGCACTGGTACCTGCAGGTGCTCACTATTTATATGCACGTGCTACATCTGGAAATGCTTCTTAAAGTTACAACGCACACTCTGTTCTGCATCCTCCCGCTCTGAAAAATAGGTCATGCATTAAAATGACAACATTGATTGACATGCTATTATACATAACTAAGTTCTTGACATGCAGTCATACAAAACCAAATACAAATAAAGCAATCATGTCCAGGTTGCTGTGTATTTCCCAATGGGTCTAGAAATACAACCTGATCATGTGACATAAAAATTAGAACTAGGTCTAGCAATGGGGACTGTCTTTAAGGAGTGTTCGACTTTAGGGACATTTGGAACATCACTAGGAATGTGAGTAGGTACTGAGACATGTTCTTCAACAGGAATATTGTCTGGATTGCTCTGAGATCTAGAGTCTGTATCACAGGTATGATGTTGCGACATTGACTCAGACATCAGAAGAAGATGCCTGAAGTTTCTCCTGTATTCTACACCCTCAGGTTCCAGTAAATAGGATCTTGGTTCACTACTTGTCACTTGACCAATTTGATCAAAGCCTTTCACCATTTGCATCTTCACTGTCTCTCCTTTTTCTAATGGATGAAGAAATCTGTTCACTTTATTATAGCTGGCCTTCTGAAAGGAACATCTTTTAAATAGTTAAACACAAGTAAAAAGAAACAGTGCAGCCAGCAGGCAGATGTATAATATCCACTTTAATAAAACAAGTAGTCAACAGATAAGAACTTTCGGTATACACCTTCATCAGATCTACTAACACCTAGTACAATTGCATTACTTAAACTAAGTAATAGCCAATCAATGTAGGGCTTTCAACCTCCGCCCCTTCAGAATAGATTTAAGGGGAACACTTCCATTTAAGCCCAGTGTCTTATCGGCTTGTAAATCTACTATCCAGTTTACTTCAACTGTTTCTGTTTTATTTACTAAATCTCCTCCTCTTACATTAAAATAATTTTTTTGCAATGCCATAAACTGAAAATTATATGTAGGGTAGCCTTGTACATGCTTTGCTAGGGCATTTTTAATATTTGCTTTTCTCATATCCCTAGCACGTTGAAGTATTCTTTCTTTAAAACATCCATTAGTTTTTCCAACATAAAAACATATACATTGTTTACATGTCACAATATATATCAGATCTTTAATATTACAATCTGCACCTATATGCAAATAAAAAACAGTATTAAAAATAGTATGTCTGCAAACATTTTCTTTTTTAATAAAATTACAAGCCTTACAATGTCCTTTGTAAAATAGATGTACTTTGCACACAGTAAACTCTTCAAAATAATTGCACTGTAATAAAGCAAACACTGCAAACACTTTGCACATTCTGAGATACTTTGAACAACTCTAGTTATAATAAAGCAAACACTGCAAACACTTTGCAGACTCTGAGATACTTCGAGCAACTCTAGTTATAATAAAGCAAACACTGCAAACACCTTTCAGACTCTGAAATACTTCGAACAACTCTAGTTATTCTTTGGTCAATGTGAAATAGCAGCTCATGTCAAAACACGGTTATTTACTAAAACCATGCAGTCGCCTTGCTTTTATATGCTTATTCTGCCCTTTTACTCTACTCGTTATGCCCATTTAAACTTTTATCACGCTCATTATATGCTTCTTGTGTTCATTTTACTTTAAACTTGCTTGTTATATTATACATTATACATTATACATCTGGTTATGCAAACTGGAGGTAACTCTGAACCCCATACAAGCTTTTCTGATAAATACGTTTTGTGTTACCCGTTTGATTAATAACGTGTTTTGTGCCTTACGAATGCTTCGTATCATTTTCTTTGCAAAATAAATAATTTGTGCAAGTTTTGGTTACCTGATGTTTGTTTCTGGCCTTTTTTAATTGTTTGAGCACTGTATCACCCAGCCTGCTCAATATACCTTCACTGTCAACTCTGCACCTCGTGGTTTGAAGAAATTGCACTCTTAATCCCAGTTCTGACACCGTGTCACTTACCTGGACAGGATAAAACAAACGAACAGTTGTGGGTTCAATTCAAGCAGATATATTATGAACAAACACATCAGGATTGAGGCTTAGAAATTTAAACCTATAAACAGACTGACTACCACACTCATACATGTTATACAAAATGTTCAAAGACAGGATCAGGGGAACATCTGTATAACACAAGGGTATGATCTAGTAAAAATGCTTTATCTAAACATGTGATGCAGGCTGGGGATGAACATATATTCCGTTTTCTAGTGATTGATCACATTACTCCTAGTAAACAAGAGGGTGATCGCATTACTCCTAGTATATGAGAGGGTGACATCAGGAACTGTACTGAGAACAAAGAGGGGAGATGAATTATCAGGCTCAGGGGAGATAGGAGGAAGTGCTTGAATGAAAATGCCTCCTTGAAACCAGTTTTGAATTTGAGGCTCCTGAAAGTTAATTATTTTTTTTATTTTTTATAGTTTGCATTATTCTTGTGTTTTTTTGTAATATATTTTAACTATTTTAGGCATATTTAATGTATGTTATAAAGTATTAGGTTGTAGTTGGATTTGCCTATGTATTTTATCCTTGATTTAAAAATGTTCTTATAAGAACAGCCCACTTTTTGTTTTAATGTGTGATTGGATGTATTGAGTGTTTAAGTTGGGAAATTGGGTATGTATTGCATTGGTCTGAAGAAGCTGAATGGTGAAAGCGCTTATCTTTTTATGTGCATTCATGTGCATTTGCTTTGGTATAATAAACGTTTTTTTTATTTTACATGATTGTTCTTTCACATGTTTCTTCTGTTGGCTGCTACATTGGATTATTTTATTTGTACTCTTCTTTGGACAATGGGGCATTCATCCTTTGGGATATTTTTTGTATTGAAACACAGCAAGCAGAAAACAATAAAGGAGTCCTTCGCAAAAAATGTAGTCCACACGGATAGGAAGTAATCCAAGGCTTTAATACATGAATCTTCTCCACACACGATACACAAAACTGCACACAATACAAATTGAGCACTTTCGTCTCCACCCGGAGACTTCATCAGAATGAATAATTAACAGCTAATCCTTCATTTTATACAAAAAAGTAAATGGATAATTGTTTAATACCAATTTAGTTCTAGTTACATTTGATTTAATTAAGCAATATTTTTTGTATTATTTTGTTTTGGAATCCAGCACAGCTAGCTGGAATTTTGTAAGTAATTATATGTAATTTGTGAATATCAACATGATGTATATAACATACTTGGGTTACAAATGTATTAGAACTGTATGTCATGTGTATATCAAACTGCTTGAAGGTTTTTGCAAAGTGCTTGAAAATGTAACCATAGCATCCCCAACTGGCAAAGAACAGAAATCTACCTGCACCGTTGTAACTGTTTAAATGCATATATTTTAATAGTGGAAATTAGAACACAAGCAGTGCTGGGAGGTTGGTGTAATGTTTAAGGTGCTTACCTTAGAAACATAAGGTGCAGGGTTTGATTCTGACATTGGGTTACTGGATAGGCTTAAAATGGCCTCTAAGGGCAGTTGGCCTAGTGCTAACCTATGAACGTCAGTCTAGTAAGTTTTAGAAAAATAGTTGAAATTAAATTACTTTATGGCATCAAGGAAACATAATGTCTAAAAGTAAGAAGTTTTCTGTATTGTCTTGGAAGTGTTTTATTGTTTTATGACTTCCATCATTTGCCAAATATCTGAGGTCTATGTATTTTCACAGGTGGATACTAAATACTTCTAGCTTTCAGCAGTGGGAGTTTTACCTGGGATAGAGTAAGATGACAAAAAAATTATGTCATTCTGCAAGCTATCCCAGCAGTAATATTTGAGATATTAATTTAATAACTCTCTGAGAGAGAGAGACTGAGTATTCTGCGTTTTGTCTTTGATATGACATCAAGATCCACTCACCACATCTGCCTTGCTGCTCTAATTAAGTTATTAGTGTATAGTATAATTCTGTTAGATATAGTCAGGAATATAGCAAAACATAGTTTAGATGTTTTTCTTTATTTATTTAAGGCTGTCTTGCAATGTTGTTTTAAATATTTCCTGTAATTTTAAACTCTGATATTACTGTACATATACATTTAGCATTGTCTTGTTCTTTTATTATTTATTATTAAATATATTTAAATCTTCAATTGTGGCTGATCTTTTGTAGAGATATTTAAGTTCTGAAAGTACTTGCATTTATTTGGGTTCACTGGGCTACTCCTAATAGCCTTGCTCTTGGTCAAACTTCCATCTGTATTAACAGTAACATTACACAGTAAGATTCCACACCCTTTGTTAAGGGCCTTAAAGTAACTGATAAAGAGTTTTCTGGTGGCAGTAATAACTACCTGATAGTCTGGGCAGAAGGGGGCATAGCTAATAAACCTGTGCCCACCTTTCCCAGGTGTGTGTGTGTGTGTGTGTGTATAAATCAAACCCCAAAGTGTGTGTGTGTGTGTGTGTGTGTGTGTGTGTGTGTGTGTGTGTGTGTGTGTGTGTGTGTGTGTGTGTGTGTGTGTGTGTGTGTGTGTGCGCGCGCGTGTGTGTCTCTGTGCGCTCTTAAGGGAAATTGCGCTTGATGCAGAGAGCTGCATCTGGAAATAATGTGTGTATACCTGTCATTCTCCCAGTGTACATCCCCCACTGTTGCCGGTGGTGAGGATTGAGGGTCCTTGATTATTGTTGCCAGTGGTGGGGCATCACAGCCTTAATGACAGTAAAGCATTAAATAACCCCTGAGTAAAGGCCTGCCACTCACTTTGTGAATCCCTAGGAGCAGAAGAAATGTCTAGTTTTCAGTTTCTTTTTTAAAGGGATGTCTGTCCTAGAAAACTGAGAGGGCCCTTGACTCAGGACAGCAGTCCACAACCATAGTAGGAACTTCTTCCATAAGAAGAAACTGTATTAACTCACTAGACCCCTTGGAAACAATCAACCGTGGTTCCCCCTGAACACTCAGAATGGACGCCTGCAAAGCCTTGTCAGACATGATGCCCTCCAGATCCTCATTGGTCTCCAACCCAGACATGGCAGAGGAATCCAATAACACAACCAGGTGAGCGTCCGGGTTTGTAATAACCTCAGGAGAAACCCCCAGCACAGGCTAGACAGCAGATGATTCCATTGCCATGGAAACTAATAACACAACCAGGTGAGTGTCCGGGTTTGTAATAACTTCGAGAGAAACTCCCGGCACAGGCTGGACAGCAGAGGACTCTGGTCTTACCTTTTTCAGCTTCTTCTTCCCTGATGGCTGACCCTCAGGGCAGGAAGTTCCATCCATAGTATCTTTAGCAAGCAGTTTAAGACACTGGTTTTCAAGATACAAGGAAAGGGAAGAAGGCCTACTATGAAGGGGTTTGGGGAGAAACACCTGACAAATAGAACAAGATGTACAGTTGTGAGAAGATCCTAGACAAAAAAGTCACATTGTAGTGGCGGTCTTTATGGGGAATCTGTCTCCCACACTGGCATTTACCCTTCCTGGATGACATTAACCCCCCCAAACAGCACAAAAAAATAAATAAAAGAACAAAACCCCCAAATGGGTACTTATCTGCAATGGTGAGGACTTCAGTAAACAGGAGAAATCACCAGAATGCCAACAAACAGAAAAAAATGTCAAAAAATGGACAGAAGCAAACAGGCTGACAGTTAAAATTAGCATTCAGACTGGTGGCAAAGAAGTTCTGAGTATAGTACACCTGACTGTCACCTTTATGCCATACACTACCTGAGGAGTGTGTAGGTGATGTTCAGCGTACCTTAAAGCAATGATAGACTTTGGTAGACTGGCCAGACAATGGGCTTCATGGCAGGAAATCTCATCAATAATGAATTCTGCAGTGGTGAGTGTAAGGACATCTGGAGTTACTTTGTCAGCTTGAAGAGTGAGATAAGACAAACATTTTCTTTTACCAGGAACATGGTCATTATCATCTTTGCAATGTAGTGTGTCAGATGTGACTGGCAACACTGAAATGGTGCTGCACCCCCCCCAAATGTACCATGACTTCCTTCAAAAAAAGGACGTGTTATATACCATATCCATGACTACGTTATATTAGTTTAAAGTCTTATAAACTGCATTTGGATGAGCTAAGCTTCACCCTACATAGCACATTTAGATGGATCAGTCCCAATAAAAACCATCCAACTTTGTCCCATAACTTTACCATTTAGTACGTGTGATGCTTACTTCCTGATTGTACTACTACACCTCCATACAGCCCAGATTTGTAAAGGTGAACCCTCCAAAGGAACTCCTTCAGGTGAGTTCAACACAGACTAAATGAGGACCAAAACTATCCTGTTGTAATTGGCCATGTGGACTTCCAAGGAGCCCGCAGACTTCCTGGTTCATATCATGAACGAGCATCCACTGTTGACAGAACCTTAAGGAACAAGCACGGTGGAGTGAGAGGCCGCAGAAGAGGGGAGGGGAGAGTTTAGAGGCAGAAGAGTGCAGAGGCAGACTGGTACAGCACTGAAACTATGAAAACAAGAGGGGTTCTATCTAACAGATAGGGAAATAGAGAACATACCTCTCAAGTGTACCTCATTATGAGGAACATACCTCATTTGGGGTCTTAAAAGTTCAAGTTCCTCAAGGTTCCACAGTGAAAGGGTCTGTCACACATTTAGTTTTAGTATTTTTTAACTGATATTCATGGTAAATAGAAATGACTCATATTAATTCATTAAAAGATCTTTTTTATAAGTAAAATCAGCATATTTTAACCATCCTATGACCTTTCTGGTTGAAATTGTTAGTAAGCTGTTAGTATGTGTTCCACATTTTGTCCATTTGTTCCACATTATGAAGGCTAGTGTTCTTCATTTTGGAGATGGAAGGTTGAGAATTATGGCAGATAAAGACAGAGGAGAGGAAGATGGTCATACTCTTGAACATCACTTAGTAGTTGTCTAACTATTTTAATTATATACTGAAAAAAACATTTTCTCCTCCATTCAGGTGTTTCCTTTCCTGCCACAGGTTTTTCTAAAGTTTCATAATTAGTATCTGTGTGTCCTGTGGCAGAGTGGTTTCCTCTGGACTCCTGGATTGGCAGCAACCGGATGCCAAACAGCGCCACCGTCAGGCAGAGTCTCACTTCCGTTTCACTACGAGCTCTCGCTGCCATGCCTAAAGAAGTTCAATTGAATATTTTTTTGGCTACAGATAATCTTCAGAAGTAAGAACTTGCAGATGAGTTACTGATCTGCAAAAACAACTTATAGCGAGCAGTATGATGGTTTAACTAATCCTACTGTTTAAAAACAACACTGTAGCTTCACCTGGAAGCAGATTATAACATACCGCTCAACCTCCAGACACTAAAAATATAGCTTCACCTACAGCAGATTATAACATACCGCTCAACCTCCAGACACTAAAAATATAGCTTCACCTACAGCAGATTATAACATACCGCTCAACCTCCAGACACTAAAATTAGGAACAAAATCCTTTGAAAAGTAATTACATACAATGAAAAAGATATGGACGTCTTATCGGCATAAAATGTGAATGCCAAATAGCATGTAAGTGTTCCTGCTCCCGTTAGGAATGTGGGATATTACACGGAAAAATGTTTAGAAACAGAAAGTGGGAAAAATGTTGGAAAAATAAAATATATCAGCACATCATCAAAGACAGTGCAAAATCTGTAGCCTTTAATGAACTGCACTGCAAAATTCTACAACACAAGGTCATTTATTGTGGCTTCTGAAAAAAAAGGAGCTGGAAGCTGTGTGGCCTCTGTCTTTATGGTAGTGGTACCAGCAATATGTATGTGTACTAGAGAGCTTCACAACATCGCCTCACTAGCCAGTCACAGCACGCCACCATTTGTTCAAGGTGGGGTGAGCTTGGGCTCCAGGTGGCAAACAGAAAGGGGATAGAGCAGGTAGGGGCAGGATTGAGCATTCTGAGAATGCTGCTAACAAGGGAACAAGGCAAATTTCACTTCATCCATCATCTGTCACGTCAAGACGGTGAATCAATGAATAATTACTCAAATAATGAAAGGACACCAGTACATTGTGCGTCATTTGATGAGGCAATTGATAAGATTAAGAAGAAGGGAAAGGGGCTTTAGTGGTTAAACTGGACATTGAGTTGCCTTTCAGGCTTTTCTACCCATTTCTTTGGATACCAGGACTGGCTGGGCATCGCATCTGTGGAGCAATATCACATGGATGAGTGCATGGCAATGGGCTGCATTGTGTGACTGTGCAGACAGTAGGAGAAGACAATACTGTCCATTACCTAGATTATTTTCTATTGTGTGGCTGAAAGACATGGGAAAATGTCAATGGGCACTTGACACCTTTGCCCAAGTGTGTATGGAACTAAAGTTACCATTGGTGGCAGATAAAGCAGAGGGTCTAGCAAAAAATTATTATTCTTAAGTACAAAAACAGAGTGAAAAGGGTTGTGTAGCTACTGACAGACAAGATTCAAAAACTGTGCCTAGGGCTGAATCAGGTGCTGGAGCAACAGAAAATGACACTTAAACAACTGCACGAACTGCCAAGGTTGATGAATATTCCAGTGGGCTGATCATTCATAAGGTGGTTAGCTGCTACAGGGTCAGAATTTATTAAGCCACACAAGAGGATTAGGATATCTCTGGACATGAGCTAGGACTTAGAACTTTGTTTCAAGTTTCTTAAGGACTACAACAGGATAGCAATGTGGCAAGATGTGACCAATCAGGCCCATGTGAAATCATTGAAAGATGCTGCAGCAGGGTATTGTTTTTTGGGTTCTATTAATATAGTCAGTGTGGTTCACTGGGGCCTGGTCACAGGATGTTAAAGACAGGGACTGGGTTCAGTTGTGGAGATGGACTTCTTTCCTGTTGTGGTGCCCTTTGAAATGTGGGGACAACTGATGAAAAACATGGTGGTGTGGATTTGTTCATATAATATCAGTGTGGTTTATAAAGTAAGCAGCCAGCTGGGGGAAGGAGGGTTAGAGAGTTTGGTAAGTCACTAAACCCCCCAAAAATAGTTAATGTTATTCCATTCAACCAGGCACAATGACCACTCCTTCACCATTCTCTCAGCCAATAACACCCCCATTAACCCAGTAGCTGAGGCCAAACTCCTAGGCATCGCAATTGATCAGCAGTTTAAATACAACAAACACATATCCCAAACCATCTCTAAAGTACACAAGAAGCTAGGATGCCTCTATCGCAGCAAACAGTTCGTATCCCTCGAGTCTAGAACTGCCATAGCCAGATCTCATCTCCTATCATCATTACTTTATGCCTCTCCAGTTCTAACCAACATTAATAAAACTGACCTGACTAAACTCTCCATATGCTACAATAAAATAGCTAGGTTCTCAGCCAATGCCAAATCCCACTCCCACCACTGCCAATCCCTACTTAAACCACACTTGTTAGAATTTCCAAATTTACCATGCTATCACCAACTCATTATAGCTTATCAAATTCTTTACCACCCAGACAAAACCCCTGCCCTACCTGGCATGTCAAATTTCCACAACTCCAACAGGACACTACGATCCAGTAACAAATCCCTGACTAAAGTAATTCCATGCAAGAACAGCTCTGCGGAACCCCTATTTTCCTATGAGGTCACAAAAGCATGGAACACCCTCCCTCCCGACCTCAGGCTACAAAATCGCACAACCGTATTTAAAAACCTCCTTAAATCGCACCTTTATGCTAACCCTATTTGCAAGTGCAATGACTCCACCTGAATCCTCACCCCACTGTAGGAAGCCTGATGCTCACATTACAGTGACACCTACATGCATAAAATACTCTGTAAATGTTATAAATATGTACCTACCATGAAGCTCACTCTACACTGACTCGTAAGTGCAATGTATAGTGTTATAAATATTGTAAATATGTACTTATGCATGCATACTGTACTACTACTGTAAGGTATGTGATCTCCTTACTGTACTATGACATTCCTTTGCATTTAACTGCTTTCTGCCTTGTATGTTAGCATTCTGCCATTTTTGTTACCCGACTTATATTATTGTAATCGACTGTCACTCTTTAATAACCTATGTATTTCCCACTGTAACGTCTTGGAGCTTTTCTCCCCAGGACTCCGCTGAAAATGGACACCTACTGTCCAGTCAGATTTATCCTGATAAAATAAATGTTAAATAAATAAAAAATCAATTCTAGGAGGCTGTGAAAGAGTTTTTTTTAGGCACTAGCATATGACAGTTTTGTGTTGCAAGTATGATGATGGTGCATTCTCATGTTGACAACTGCCTACTTTAGTGATGTTTCAGACTTTGAATGCTTCATAAAATGCATGTTAACACAAACCCTGTTATTCTAGCAACTTTCTAAGTTTAGAGGAGCAATATTTAAAATCTATCCCTGTTTTGGGGCCTTTGTTTTTCCAATTTATCAGGCTTTGCTCAGATTTCTTGTGCTAAAAGGTTTGTATTTACTGTCTGCATATGAGAATAAATAAGGCAAAATACAAATATTCAAGTAATGCAATACATACAACAGTTATTATGAAGTGAGTTTTAACTAATGTACACACATGTTCGCATCTGTCACCTGTTCCTGGTTTTGGCTTAAATGTTTTTTCTTTCTCTGCTAAAGCTGGTGATTTCTAGAGAAAAGTTGATGATCAACTCTTCACAAATGAGGACGGCACATAGGCTTACTGACTTCTTCTTCAGAAAATGCACGTTAGTTCACTTTCTCTTATAATATTAATTTCACAGGTATATAGCAGTGATATTTTAAAAAATGTCCCGGATTATTTTGATTTTTTTCTCTGATTCTGGCTGTAACACAATAAGAAGCTCTCTCTCTCTCTCTCTCTCTCTCTCTCTCTCTCTCTCTCTCACACACACACACACACACACACACACACACACACACACACACACACACACACATACACACACACAGACACACACAGACACACACACACACACACACACACACACACACACACACACACACACACACACAAACTGCATTATTTGACTTCTACCAGATATTTATCCCTTTTTTATATTAATTTCTGGAATCACTGGGACACTTGTGCTTTAGGGTATCCATGGGGCCAAAATGCATTAAAAGGACTGCCCAGACTACATGTAGTTTGTTAGGTAAACTGAAGTCGTACACACTAGGCCCAGATGATGAGTAGTTTGTTTGGTAAACTGAAGTTGTTCATGGTAGATGTCTTAAATGCAATACAGCTAGAGTAGAATCATATAGGTTCATAGGTTCATAGGTAGATACTAGGCTATCTGCCCTAAGGCATTTATAAGCCTAGCCAGAGTGTATTTGGCTTCCGCCTCCCTATTAGATTAGCCTACTGTACCTCTGAAGAGGTAGGTCACAGAAGGTACCCTTTTAAGATTAGTTTACTGTGCCTCTGTCTAGCAGGGACACAGAAGAGATCCCAGGGGTGAATTTGCGATTTCCCATCCACGCGTCAAGATTTCACTTGAAAAGGGTGAGCGAGGGGCTATGTCTAACATGAATTGGGATTCTATTCCGGAGTGAGGGGAGCCTCTGGGAAATGAATCTCTCTCTCCAGCATGTCCTATTTATTTTTGTGCTGAGGTTTAGGTCCCTGGAGCGTGTAGCTCTAAGGGACTTGGATTTTTTGAGGTGGAACATGTCCATTAATTCTGGGTTTGACATGGCTTTGTACGTCAGGCATAGATCGCCTCTGAGTAGGCGGTAAGCAACTGAGTAGAGCTGGAGTTTCTTTAGTCGAGCTGCATAGGACATCTGTTTGTAGCCCATGATCCTCTTGGTGAGGTACTTTTGGGGTCTCTCCAGTTGCTGCAGGTGTCTGGTAAGGTACACCCCAAAAGGGGCATTGTATTCAATTATGGGCCTGATGAGTGTTGAGTAGAGGGGCACAATGACCTCTCTTGATCTAGATGCGAACCCTTTCATGATAAGGTGGGCTATATAGAAGATCTTTCTAACCACTTTGGCAACATGATTATCAAAGGAAAGATTACAATCTATGTTGGTCCCCAAATATCTAATTACTTCTTCCGTACTTAATGGATTACCACCTATGTGGTAAATTGTGGGCACCTTGTTTTTTCCCAAAGGGGATGACTATGCACTTTTTAGCATTTAGCTTGAGGCCGTGGCTCTGGCACCAAGCGTCCGTCTCTGTGAGACCCTTTTGGAGGATGCTTGTGTCAGCTGGAGATTTGATTATGGCCCCTAGTTTGCAGTCATCTGCGAACTTTGTCAGTCATAATCCCCCCATGTTAGCCTGAACCTCAGAGAAGTATATACAGAACAAGAGAGGTCTCAGAACTGAGCCCTGTGGGACGCCACTTGTAACTGGTTTGTATTCGGACATGGCACCTGCGATTCTGACCATGTGGGTTCTATCTCTGAGCCAGTTTGCAACCCATCTTGTGATATAGGGGTTGATATCTAAAGAGTAGACATATCTGTGGTTTACCTCTGTCTCCTAAGAGAAAACATTTACTGGACAAAGAAGCTATGTTTGAACACCTATTATCGAGATGGGAAGAGGTAACTTCACATGGTTTCGTTGAGTGCGTTGCTCAACATTGTACCTTCTAAGTGTCAATATGTGGGTGTCAGGAATCACTATATGCATCCTTGTGTTAATTACAGCATATGGCATGGCTTTATTTTATTTGAACGTATTTACTATATGATTTGTACTTGTGGTGGTGATTTGTTGATTGCACACTTGGTGGTTTTGGTCTGTGTAAGCATTTCAAAATAATACAAAAAAGTCCATTGAATGTCGCCCGTTGTGTTATGCTCATTTTGACATTAGTAGTGTTCGGGATTTTGCAGTATGATGAGCAGTGACAATTTAATTGTCAAACAATGTTGTGTTATTCATTAGAATGATAGTAAACACAAAACAAGTTAGACCGAGGGAGAATTTGAGGCTGTCCATCCAGTTATCTAGGTTTACCTAGAAGGGAAAGAGTTACTTTGCTTAACATTTAGTGGAAGTTTGTTCCAGATTTGAAGGATATGTGAGGATATGAATCTATTTTTTTAAACAAGAAACATCTTTATTAAATTATTAGACTTTAACTTCCATTTTCTAGTGATTGCTTTTTTGGCAGCTGTCATAATTTGACTCAGCAAGACCTTACTATGTCTAGGCAATTCCGATTCTGCATCATTGCTCAAAAATCATTTCCATGGGATATGAATCTATTGTGCCTGCATGTCTTGTTTATCTGCTGATGAAAGTTTAGTTCCTTTAACCAGGTATTTGAGGTGCCATTAGTTCTGAAAAGGAATAGAAGGTGAAATAGGGCTGGCTCTTCCACGGCTTGAAAGGATTTACAAAGATCTCCATTGAGGTATGTTTAAGAAAATGAATACAGAGAAAAAACTGTCAATCTCTCCTGATAACTAAGATTTTTGAGCCCACTGATCTATTAGTTATGAATCACCGAGGTCTTTGATGTGTGATATGATTAGACAAATACTTGCCAAAAGGTGAAATGAATTCAATAGTGGGTCTAATAAGATATGAGCTTTGGATGTAGTGGAGAACCCTCTGAAAATTAGATGAGCTATATAATAGGCTTTATGAACTTCTTTCAAGACATAATGGTCAGATGATAAGGAATTATCAAATAGAGTGCCCAGATCCCCTATAATAGCATCTGATTGTAGAGGTACATCACCTATATGGCAAGTAAAGCTGTTTTGTTAACCAGACTGAACTATTCCACATTGTTTACATTTAATTTGAGACCATTGCCCTTCCAACAGCTGTTAACATAGTTTAACCCATGCTGGAACAATTGTGAATCATGTGAAGATCAAATAACAGCACCTATTTTATAGTCATCTGTAAACTTAATAGGTCAGGAGTGCAAACCTCAATGTCTGAAAAACAGATGCCAAAAATGAGAGGCTCAGCACTGTGCCCAATTGTACACCACAGGTAACTTGTGTGCCTTCAGAAGTGGCACCTGCAACTCTAACCACATGGTTCTGTCAGACAATCTGATAGATATCCACTGCACAATATATGGATTTATATTCAGATTTACAATCTGTCAGTAATGCCTGCATGGGGAGTTGTGTCAAAAGCCTTGGCTTTCCTTTCATTTAATTTCCTTGCTGAAACTGAAGTGTGTTCTACAGCTACCTGGCTGAATTCTTTAATTACTGTCTTGCTTACCTGTGCTAAATATTCTGCTTTCCCTCCATTTTAACTGTTTCTTTCATTTTTTGTCCGGACATTTATTTTGCTTTCTGTCCTGGTAATTGAAGTGTTAGGTTGTACAGTCACCTGACTGTGACCCAGACAGCTTTGATTCATCTAGAACCCTGGTCACTGGATGACCTGACGCCAGGGAGAAGAATAACAAAGCATACGGCTACTTTTATGTCTTTTGATAAGAGTATGGGAGTGAGCTGAGAATGCACCTGATGTCATGTACCTTGGTGGGGAGTAGGGATCAAGCCCTGCCTGCTTATATGTCTCATAGATAGCAGTAAGGGAGTGAGCTGAGAATGCACCTGATGTCATGTACCTTGGTGGGGAGTAGGGATCAAGCCCTGCCTGCTTATATGTCTCATAGACAGCAGTAAGGGAGTGAGCTGAGAATGCACCTGATGTCATGTACCTTGGTGGGGAGTAGGGCTCAAGCCCTGCCTGCTTATATGTCTCATAGATAGCAGTAAGGGAGTGGATTGAGAATGCACCTGATGTCATGTACCTTGGTGGGGAGTAGGGATCAAGCCATGCCTGCTTATATGTCTCATAGATAGCAGTAAGGGAGTGAGCTGAGAATGCACCTGATGTCATGTACCTTGGTGGGGAGTAGGGATCAAGCCCTGCCTGCTTATATGTCTCATAGATAGCAGTAAGGGAGTGAGCTGAGAATGCACCTGATGTCATGTACCTTGGTGGGGAGTAGGGATCAAGCCCTGCCTGCTTATATGTCTCATAGACAGCAGTAAGGGAGTGAGCTGAGAATGCACCTGATGTCATGTACCTTGGTGGGGAGTAGGGATCAAGCCCTGCCTGCTTATATGTCTCATAGATAGCAGTAAGGGAGTGAGCTGAGAATGCACCTGATGTCATGTACCTTGGTGGGGAGTAGGGATCAAGCCATGCCTGCTTATATGTCTCATAGATAGCAGTAATGAAGTGCATTGAGAATGCACCTGATGTCATGTACCTTGGTGGGGAGTAGGGATCAAGCCCTGCCTGCTTATATGTCTCATAGATAGCAGTAAGGGAGTGAGCTGAGAATGCACCTGATGTCATGTACCTTGGTGGGGAGTAGGGATCAAGCCCTGCCTGCTTATATGTCTCATAGATAGCAGTAAGGGAGTGAGCTGAGAATGCACCTGATGTCAAGTATCTTGGTGGGGAGTAGGGATCAAGCCCTGCCTGCTTATATGTCTCATAGATAGCAGTAAGGGAGTGAGCTGAGAATGCACCTGATGTCATGTACCTTGGTGGGGAGTAGGGATCAAGCCCTGCCTGCTTATATGTCTCATAGATAGCAGTAACGAGTGAGCTGAGAATGCACCTGATGTCATGTACCTTGGTGGGGAGTAGGGATCAAGCCCTGCCTGCTTATATGTCTCATAGATAGCAGTAACGGAGTGCATTGAGAATGCACCTGATGTCATGTACCTTGGTGGGGAGTAGGGATCAAGCCCTGCCTGCTTATATGTCTCATAGACAGCAGTAAGGGAGTGAGCTGAGAATGCACCTGATGTCATGTACCTTGGTGGGGAGTAGGGATCAAGCCCTGCCTGCTTATATGTCTCATAGATAGCAGTAAGGAAGTGTGTTGAGAATGCACCTGATGTCATGTATCTTGGTGGGGAGTAGGGATCAAGCCCTGCCTGCTTATATGTCTCATAGATAGCCATAAGGGAGTGCATTGAGAATGCACCTGATGTCAAGTATCTTGGTGGGGAGTAGGGATCAAGCCATGCCTGCTTATATGTCTCATAGATAGCAGTAAGGGAGTGCATTGAGAATGCACCTGATGTCAAGTATCTTGTGGGGAGTAGGGATCAAGCCATGCCTGCTTATATATCTCATAGATAGCAGTAAGGGAGTGCATTGAGAATGCACCTGATGTCAAGTATCTTGGTGGGGAGTAGGGATCAAGCCATGCCTGCTTATATGTCTCATAGATAGCAGTAACGGAGTGCATTGAGAATGCACCTGATGTCAAGTATCTTGGTGGGGAGTAGGGATCAAGCCATGCCTGCTTATATGTCTCATAGATAGCAGTAACGGAGTGCATTGAGAATGCACCTGATGTCATGTACCTTGGTGGGGAGTAGGGATCAAGCCATGCCTGCTTATATGTCTCATAGATAGCAGTAAGGAAGTGCATTGAGAATGCACCTGATGTCATGTACCTTGGTGGGGAGTAGGGATCAAGCCCTGCCTGCTTATATGTCTCATAGACAGCAGTAAGGGAGTGAGCTGAGAATGCACCTGATGTCATGTACCTTGGTGGGGAGTAGGGATCAAGCCCTGCCTGCTTATATGTCTCACAGACAGCAGTAAGAGAGTGAGCTGAGAATGCACCTGATGTCATGTACCTTGGCGGGGAGTAGGGATCAAGCCCTGCCTGCTTATATGTCTCATAGATAGCAGTAAGGAAGTGCGTTGAGAATGCACCTGATGTCATGTACCTTGGTGGGGAGTAGGGATCAAGCCATGCCTGCTTATAAGTCTCATAGACAGCAGTAAGGAAGTGCGTTGAGAATGCACCTGATGTCAAGTATCTTGGTGGGGAGTAGGGATCAAACCATGAAAAATAGCAATGAAAGATCCAACACTCCTTGACCTCATGTTGCAGAAGAAATGGCTCCTCAAACATCCAGTTAGAGCACCTAAGCCTTCATTAACAGATATATAACACACGACACAAATATTCCAGTCTGCCCCCCACACACTTCTGGAATAATAGTCCACTGCATTCCAAGGCTTTTACTGCTTCAAAATAATCTTAAAAATAGAATGAATAGCTAGAAACTGTGTCACAATTAATGTTATGTTACCATTTTCAATAAAATTAATATGGTGCTTTCATTTTATGCTATTACAGTATGTCTCAACCTCTTAGTGCAAGAAATATGTGCATCCCCAAAAATAACGTGGGGTCAAATGCCTAAGAATCAGGTATTATTCTTAAAAAAAACCCTTTTTTGCATTAACATGCATTTTCTGAAGAATATCAAGTCTATGACGCCTGAAGCTAGAATGTCTATCATTCTTTAGTAACATCACTCCCCCGTGATTTGACACAATTTTTTGAGGAACAGAACCAAACATACAAGGCACCTATCTGGGCATTCTGCAGCAGTTGGTACAGTTGAGAGGTGTGGATTACTGTCCTTAATAGTCAGAATACTCCAGGTGCAGGGCTGATTTACCAAAAGTATAAAAACAATGAAAAGGTCACTCGTGTCAGTTTACTTTAGCTTACCAAATAATCTGCCACAAGAGGCTTATGTTCTGAATTTGGAATTAAAACACCTTATCGTGGGTATGTGGATTCCATGTGATGTCATTTCCAGCTGCAAAGTCATTCTAAAGCAACAAAGCAAGGACTCCCCAGACACATCCACTAACCTGGTCATACACGGTTTGTACATTATGTATCGTACCGCTCAACTGTCCAGAGTTTTTGCCACATATTCTTGTGTTCCTCATAACATTTGTGTTTTTTCTGGCAAAACACTGGGAGAATCTGTGGACTGAAGTCACAAAATAATGGCATACATTTGAGTTTCATACTTCAAATGCTTCATAAAACCCTGTTATTCTAGCAACTTTTTAAGTTTATAGGGACAGTACTTAGCTTTGTCCAGATTGATTGCACTAAAATGTTGACAGGTTTGTTTGGTATTTGTTGTCTGCATATGGGAATAAATAAGGCAAAACACAAGAATTCAGGTAATACAGTCTGTACAAGAGTTATTATGAAGTGAAATTTAAGTGATGTACACACATTCACATCTGTCATCCGTTCGTGGTTTTGACTTATTTTTTTTTCTTTTTCCCTGCTAAACCTTGTGATTTCTGGAGAAAGGGTGACGATCAACTCTTAATAAGTAAGGACAGAATGCAGAGTTGCAGACTTCTATTTCAGAAATCCATGTTAATGCAGTTTCTCTTATAATATGAACTTCACAGACAAATAGTAGCGATGTTTGCCGTCATTCACAAACATCTGATCCCCACATCCATAATCCCATCTAATTCAGTGCTGATCTACATTGTAAACGTTATGCGCCCTAGTTGTACATTTTCTATTGTATATTATATACATGCGTAGATACAAATAAAAAATCCGAGGGCTCTGCTCTGTTTAAGAAACTCACAAACATAAAGAATTTGTGTTCATTCATTCGTGCAAGAGAAAAAGAATCAGTGCAGGTGTTTTCTTGGCTTGTTTTCTTAATAACACGCATTATAAATTTCCCGCTGTTATTAGTATTATGTGTGTGTGTGTGTGTGTGTGTGTGTGTGGGGGGGGGTGATATAATAACAAGTGTGTGTGTGTGTGTGTGTGTGTGTGTGTGTGTGTGTGTGTGTGTGTGTGGGGAGGGGGTGGTGGTGGTGGTGGTGCTGATATAATAACAACTGGAACCGCTCTGGTAAAATCTCTCCTCCCACATTTGGTGCTTTGTTGTAAAAACGTTCTCACAACAAAATCAGCCGGAAGTTAATGAGATACGTTATTTACATACCCATAATCCAAAGGGAGTGTGTGACTGATAATGAAAAGATCCAGCTTTTATATATTCATAATAAATTGATAAATCAATACTTCCAATCGTAAATGCACACTTAATTAGGTTCTTTGATATGCAAAATCTCAGTTAAAATATTGTCCCTATGGTTTTAATAAATAACGCTTAAAATTTTAATCAGCAGTGCTGTAGGTTTTTGCTTGGCTAATCGAGTACGCATATTACGCTTTAAAGTTTTTTTGGAATCCTGTACTTGCGCTTTAAGTGCAGGGTGTGTAAATGTTAAAAGTTAAAGTTTTCTGATTGATTTATAAGTAACGTATACAAAGCTGATAAAACGTCAGTTTTTCTTTAAAATCTCCGTAGCTTACGTTATAATTTTATAAGGAAGTACCTTTTTCAAATGTAATTAGTACTATAGTATTAATTTCTTTACTTTAGTGTTTCTACAAACCATTTTACATAGTGACGACTGCATAGGTGACTCTATCATCAGGCACACTGACGTCCCGCTCACCAGGCTGAACAAGGAGAAGGTCACGGTGAGCTGCCTGTTGGGCGCTAGGATCCGCCACATAACACAATCACTCAGGTCACTCCAAGGCAAGTACAAATATGACTCAG
Organism: Protopterus annectens; assembly: GCF_019279795.1. Lineage (NCBI taxonomy): Eukaryota > Metazoa > Chordata > Ceratodontiformes > Protopteridae > Protopterus > Protopterus annectens. The sequence continues at coordinate 1,813,205,369 of NC_056729.1, read as the reverse complement.
TCATTGTCCATGCTGGTGTGAATGACCTGAAATGTACCTCCCTGGACTACATGAAAAGAGACATAGAGGGGCTCTCTGAGCATATGGCCCAGGCCAGTATGACCCTGACCTTGAGTAGCATCTTACCCTCACCAAGAATGATGCCACAATATGAAGACAAGATGATCAATTTCAACAATTGGCTTAATTATTGGTGTCATTCAAAGGGGATCCAATGCCTGTCAGCCTGGGATGACATGCTCGACAAGCCACGATGCTTTGCTAGGGACGGCTTGCACCTGTCACCCTGGGCTTTGGATATTGGCAAAGGCTCTTGCTACCCCCATAGTGCCTTTTTTAGGCAAGGCTCAAAAGACAAACCCACTTCCATAGGTATCACAAGGGATAAGAAACTAAGAGTAATGCTACTCAACGCCAGAAGTCTAAACCTCAAGATGCACGCACTCAAAACTCTCCTTAGCATGGAGAAAATCGATATCTGTGCAGTAACAGAAACCTGGTTCAAGGCTCCCAAGAGAACCCCAGCACTACCAGGTTATACCTCATACCATGCTTTTCGGCCCCAAAACTTGGACAGACCCACAAAAGGAGGGGGGAGTATCAATATTCGTAAAAGATACCCACACCTCCAGGTTGGTGGCACAGCATGAAGCATCAGAGACTATCCATGTGCAACTAACAGTGGGTAAAACTGCCTTCCAGTTTATAGCCTGCTACAGACCACCCTCCCTAACCCAGGAACCCCACTCGGCCTTCATGAGAACACTGGAAAATATGAAGGTCTCTCCAAACACCATTATATTGGGTGACTTCAACTACCCAAACATAGACTGGGAGCATTACTCTAGCTCCAACACCCTAGCCCAAAGGTTCCTAGAATTTATAAACTCAAATGCTATGGAACAACTTGTTACCACTCCCACAAGAGGGGAAAACATACTGGACCTGATTATCACCAACATGGGGACTCTATGCTCCAGACCAGAAGTGTATCCCTCACTGGTAAGATCAGACCATAAACTTATCTCACTGGATGTTCACATCCCGACACCACCCCCTGCCCAGAAAACCACAGTAAAAAACTTCTCTAAAGCAAATTTCACACTCCTCAAAACTGAGGTGGAATCCTTCAAAGCCCCCGGGCCTGTGGAAAATACAGCCCAGACTGCAGAATCCTTTATAAACGCATTCTATGAACACCTTCAGGAATGCATGGATCATCCGATCCCAAATAAAACCAAGACCCAATCCTCCAAAGGCAGACGTCCTGTCTGGTGGACCCCAGCCATAAACAAACTATACAATAGAAGGAGGAAGCTACTAAATGATAGAGCAAAATTCCAAAAAGGGAAGGCATCTCTGATCAGTATCAGCAAAAAACTACGGGCACTCATAAAATCGTCTAAGGCCAGCTTCGAGAGAAAAATTGCACAGGACACTAAGGATAATCACAAGGCTTTCTTTAGTTATGTTAGGAACCTGGGTGGTAATTCCAAGATATGCTCAGAATTAGTCCAAAATGACAAAAAATACACCAAACCCACCAAGGACGCCCGCAGGCAGGTGCAAGGGGGTGCACTTGCACCCCCTGGAATCGGCTGACTAGATAATTTCAAAAAAAGTTTTTTTGTTTTTTTGTTTTGTTTTTTACGTGCGTTCTTCTTTAAGAAGAAAGAAGTCCATGCTAACAGTCCAGTCGCAGGCGTGCTGACATCATCGCTCTTGCTCATATTTAGAAGTTTGTGAGCGGGAACTCACACAGACGGTTTTGCAAGCGGGATGATTCGAGCGGGAACTGAAACGAACAGAAGATGGGACCTGAAACGGAATAGCAAGCGGGAGTAGACGGACGGAAGATGGGACACTTTCAGGTAGAGGTGTGTGTGTGTGTATGCGTGTGTGTGTGTGTGTGTGTGTGTGTGTGTGTGTGTGTGTGTGTGTGTGTGTGTGTAAAATGCCCCAGGTGTACATGGTGGTGCAATATAGTTCCAATGGCTTCTCAGCAGCAAACCAGGATTCAAACATACTTGGAAAAGAATAGGATCATCCCCTTTTTGAAGTAAGTCCCATGGTCCTACCGATATTGCATTAATTAAGAGTACACCTTCAAGTTTTTTTTTTCTTTCTGTCTGCATATTTACCTGTCTCTTTACCTGTACAGCTGTCTGGCAATTGAACTGTGTTTACACCGCAAGTAGTAGTAAAGTAAAGATGTTAAATTACAGGAATGTGTTAAGAAAGTAATACCGTTTGTGATTTTGTTCAGTAACGGAGCTGTAGGTGAAGGTTCTAAGTGGTGGGAGATTACATCAGGTGGCCTACTTTTTTTTCAAGAATTGGGGGATTCTGTTGCACTTACTGCTTTTTTCGTTTTAATGATTGTGCAGTTACGGTTTTCAGTTAGATACTTGGAGTTGCTTGTTTGTGGCAGAAGCAAGACCAGTGGTGTTTTCATCTGGTTCTTTACACTAACTAAAGTTACAATACTAACTGCAATGACAGAAGAACTTATATGCCAAGTTGCCAACCTTTTATGATAAACGCATTAAAAAGACTGACACTATTTTTACTTTGGATTCAACAGAATCACATTTATTTATTGCGCCAATACGATGCAACGCCTTTAATAAGAAGTTTGCTTGTTTGGTTTGTTGTAAAGTTACCCCGTGTGTGTGTGTGTGTGTGTGTGTGTGTGTGTGTGTGTGTGTGTGTGTGTGTGTGAAATGCCCCAGGTGTACATGGTGGTGAGTAGAGAATAAGGCTTGAGCCCTGTACCTTGGGCCCAAGTGGCAAGAGCCTGAATTCCCTACCCACCACCATTTGTAAAAGTGTTGCAGGATTTTCCCTCATACTTTTTCTGTTCCTCATAAAATCTGTGGTTTCTGCATTTGTGTACTTGTTTCCTGACAGCTACATGTTCTTTAGTTTTATTCTTGGCTGTCTGGAGTGTTTCTTCCTGGGCCTCTGCTAAAAATTAGCTTTTTTTTTCAAAGTCAGACTTTCCTGGTTAACAAATTTAAAAAAAATGGACACATTTCAATATCAGACTTCATATTCTTCAGAAAGTGCATGGTAACAAAAGCTTTTATTCTAGCAATTTTCTAAGTGTACAAGATGGATATTTGAAATGTATCCCTGTGTTTGGGACTGTATCCCCCCCCCCATTATTGGCTGCATCCAGGTTTTGTGCTAAGGTTGAGAGCTATGGTAAGAACTGAATTCACTGAATATGTTTGGGGTCTGTATTCACCCAGTATTGGCTTTGTTCAGGTATTTATTGGCTTCATCCAGGTTTTGTGCTAGGGTTGAGAGCTATGGTAAGAACTGAATTCACTGAATATGTTTGGGGTCTGTATTCACCCAGTATTGGCTTTGTCCAGGTATTTATTGGCTTCATCCAGGTGTTTTGCTAATGTTGAGAGCTATGGTAAGAACTGATTTCACTGAATATGTTTGGGGGCTATATTCTCCCATTACTGGCTTTGTCCGGGTGTTATTTGCTAAGAGGTTGAGAGCTATGGTGAGAACTGAATTCACTGAATGTTTGGTGGTTGTAGTCACCCATTATTGGCTTTGTTCAGGTATTTTGTGCTAAGAGGTTGACAGCTGTGCTATGGTGAGAACTGAATTCACTAAATGGTAAAGTTTCAGTCTTCCTCTTTCACAAAACAGCTGCTTTGGCGTAGTGGTATGTTGCTCTGACTGTTTTGCACGGGGCCCCCTGGGTTCAAGACGTGGCAGTGAAATGTATGGTGTTAACACAGCATTTTATTCTAGCAACTTTCAAACATTATACAAGCAATGTTTAAAATGTGTCCCTGTTTTTTGGCCTTTTGTCCCCCCCCCCCCCAATAAATTTTGGCTTTTTCCAGATTTCTTGTGCTGCAAAGTTCAGAGATACAGCTGAGTGTCGAGTAGATTTTGCAAGGAGCTGAAAGCTGCAGGGGAGCAAAAGTTTAGTGCTGCTTATGTTTAGTCTGCTTGCATTGTTAATAGTACAACAGATAGTGTACTTGCTGTAGATGCTGAAGGCTGTGGGTTCTACTCCCACAGTAGGTAAATGCATTGCTGATGCTGTTTTGTGTTGTAAAGGGGGTGGATGCTGCAGTCCTTTTGGCAAAGATACCTAGTAACTATGAACCTGTTAACAGTTTGCTATCCATTCTCTATTGCGGTATTACTAGCTTTTCATTTTTTTTATTGCATGCAACAAAGGCAATTTATTCTTCAAGGGTAACAGGCACTTTATTTGTAGATTAAACAATGACATATAAAGTGTTTGCTAGCAGCAACCTCTTTATTAGCTACAAATTTCTTCAATGTGGATTTTACTACTTCAGAGATTGTGTATATTTTTTACTGATACTGGTGGACTTGAGTAGACTTTTTATGATGGAAATGTTCTGAATTGGGCAGTTTTGTCATTGGTGGATGCTTTTTGTTTCATTGTTTACTGGAAAAATGTTCAAAACAATAAATTTGAAATGCCCTCTAACAACTGTACTGTATTGTACAAGGAATATAATGTGATACAGTCAGGAAGGTGTATCAAAGAGCATGTGTATGTTATGTTCGAGAGGCCTATGATTTTGAAGACAGCCCAGAGTTAATATTTGCCATTGGCAAAATGTATTTTCTCTGAAAGTGGGTTTCAGTGCTGTTTCAATGCATGTGTGTTTCAAGGGCAGAGAAGTTTTAATGTTAGTCTATTTTCATTGTGAGACTGCATTGCTTTAACAGATATGTATTAGGGTTTGTGCTATAAAATGCAAAATAAAACTTTCAAATGAAATCCTAAATCATCGCAGAAGTAAAGCAGTATGCACATTAGTGTTTATGGTAAATGGGGCAAAATAACCAAGGAATGGGACATTGGAATGGCTGCAGGGGGGAGGCTCCATTTGACCATGATTTTGTGAGGGGGGGGGTAGCAAACTCAGACAGCCCCGGTTGAACTATACCTCTCAGTTGTCCATATCTTTGCAGAATGAATAGATATTTGCTTCTTATTTTTGGTTTGTTCCTCATAAAATTTGTGGTTTTCTAGCAAATCATTTAGGAATGAAGCCAGTAAATGACAGACATTGAGTTTCAGCTGTCATAACCTTCAGAAAAATGCATGCTAATGCAAGACTGTCTTTAAGTTTATACAAGAGCAATTTTTAGTAGTGTTTGCATGTTCCCCAATATATTTGGCCTTGTTCAGATTTCCTGCATTAAGAGGTTGAGAGGTACGTGCAAATCACTTTGTAGATTAGGAATATCCAAACATCTCAATTGTCCCCAATTCTGGCTCAAAATGTTGCTCTCCCCTAATAATCCCTCCTCCAAAATGGCAATTTTGGAAGAAAATGTGGAGGGTTTACAATTATAACTGTAATGATCAGTTATAGATTACTTTTATTTCAGAAATGCATGTAGATGCTCTTATTTTGTTAGCTGCTTCAAGTTAACTGTTAATATTAAAAAGGTGTCCCTTTTTTGACAGGTATTTTTGCATCACATTTTGGTCCATTTTTCATAAAATTGTGGTTTTCTGGCAAATTAGTGGCAAGTCATTAAAGATTGAAGTTTGAAAATAATGGCAGACATTTGAGTTTCAGATTTTATACCCTTCAGAAAATTTGTACTAATGCAAGATCTACCTGTTCTATTTAAGTTAATAAGAGCAATATTTAAAAATTGGTCTTATTTCTGGGCCTGTGTCCCACTTCTAGTTCTATGTATGGCTTTGTCCAGATTTCTTGCTCTGAAGTTGAGAGGTATGAGTATCAGAGCCTTCACTGTCAGCCAGAGACATTTCAAATTATGACATACTTATTGCACCCCCCCCCCACCATTGTAGTGGCTCTGGATGTGTCCAAGGAAGGCAAGGAGCAGTTATGCAGTGTAAGTGTGCAGAGTATTTCCCCATCCAAGGTAGATCACAAATACGACCGTGGCTTTTCATCTGTCCTTGATTTTTCAAAATGTTCTAGTTTTCTATCAGATTTTTATACTGTTGATTTATGCTTCTTATTATTCAGGAACTGCATGCTGTCACAGTGCCCTGTTGCTCTGTTTAAGTAGCTATGGTTTAATGAACATCAGGTAAGCTTGTCGGAGATTGTAAGATGCAAGTAAGCTTTAGTAAGCTTGTCGGACATTGTAAGATGCAAGTAAGCTTTAGTAAGCATATTGTTAAAGAATTACCAGCATTGAAAGCCTTTTCGTTGTCGCCATGCAGAGAATATTTACATAACTAGATAATGTATAAGCCTTGGCTATTGAAATGCATATGACAGTATTTGTAATAAAAGGATAGGATTACAGTATTTTCAGAAGCTCATTACATTTTATTGCAGACCAGTGTCTTATAGCAGTGTCTGTGTGTTAGTACACTTGTAGTTGGGTGGCTTTAATGGTATATGGTAAATATGCATTTCTACCTTACTTAAAAGCCAAGCCCTGCAACAACTAGCTCCACACTGAAGTCAAAACACAATAGCTCTGGTGGGTAAATGTACTCTGTAGTAATCAAAAAAGGCAAATGTTTGAAATAACTACAGCTTATGTGCAAACACAATAGGTAGTGATGAAACAATGCTCTGCTAAAATGCTTTAATGCTCCACATTGCTGAGCTGCAGATCAGTTATTACTAGCTACCAGGATTTCACCCACTTCAGATCAAGCACGGTGCCGTTCAGTGCAACCTTCCCATAACTAATTCAAGTCTGACCAGAATTATTTGGCGTGTATAAGAGGGAGGTAGCATACCCCTCAGCTGTCCAGATTTTTGCCCCATATTCCTCCTAAAAAGGATTGAAGTTGCTAAATGAGACTTACCTGTCCTTGAGGGAAGTGACCTCAGCACAAGAAGCTGTAGTAATTGGTCATTTTGGACCATTTCTAGCTCTTTTGAAGTTCCCTGGTTAAAATCTGCCTCTGGCATTTTTTTTGAAGCCATATTGCTCAGACACAGCTCCACGTGGTCCTGTTGAGTCTTCCTGGCTACAGAGAACTGAAAAAAAGCGACTGCTTTCCTGATTAAGTATCCTGCTGTTTTTTATATTTGTTTTACCTTCTACTGCTTACCTAGAGCAAGCTTTAACTGTTTTCATAGTTATTTACTGCATGTTTTATTATCTGCACTTAAAAGTACATTTTAGTCGTAATTAGTCTAATTCAAGTCGAAAAGTGTTTGTTTGCTGTTTAATTTAATTGTTTGGCTGCCCACTAAAGTGTGCTAGCCTGTACTACTGACTTATTGCCTTTTCTGCATTTAGCGCGGAGTTGCCACTAGAGCACCATCGGGCACGCCGGTTAAATAAGGTTAAACTATTTCTGGCTCTTTCCCTTAGAACTGCTCTACTTGTAATCGAAACAGTCTATTCTCTATCTGTAAAGCTCAGCACTTGTTCCTAAAGCATTTTTAGTCAGGTAAAGCACTTCTATATTATACAAAGTACTTCACTAGCTTAAAACCCCCTTGAGTACCCACTTCCCTATAGGTCCTTTCTGACTCAGGAAAAAAGAAGAAGCACCAAAACGTAACCAAGTGAATGAAAAAACAAACTATTACTTTTGTGCAGCTCCTCTTGCTTACAGTTTGTTTTTTCCTTTCTGACTCAGTTACACAGCAAACTTTTTCACTTCTTCTAGCATGTCAAAGGGTCAGTTGCTAGCGTCCTCTCCTGCTCAGCTGGTGAATCTGGGAATATTGAGGCAATGTTACAATTGCCTCATGTACACAGACAACCCTCTCCTCCTCCCACAAAACACAAATACATGCGAGAGATGCAACTATATAGCCAAACTGGAGGCTGAGCTCTCTCAACTCAGGACTGGCAAAACCAGACAGGAGGAGAAGGTAACCACACACACCATAAACCCAGTCTCACATAGAACTATCACAACTACAAATCAAACACGTAAACACACAAAGACATACTCGGAGGCACTGATCAAAATCTACCAAAACAGCAGAGGCCTCCAAAGCAGACACCCAAACAACTGCCACCTCATGACATAACACAAGCAACACATAGATCACAAAGTCAGTGTGCAAATCAGTCACAGCCCTTAAGGCCAAACACAATGCCAGACACACTTGTCATAGGTGACTCCATAGTCAGACACACTGACGTCCCACTCACCAGACTGAACAAGGAGAGGGTCACAGTAAGCTGCCTGTCGGGTGTTAGAATCCACCACATAACACAAGCACTCAGGTCACTCCACAGCAAGTACAAGTATGACTCAGTCATTGTCCATGCCGGTGTGAATGACCTGAGACATACCTCCCTGGACTACATGAAAAGAGACATAGAGGAGCTCTCAGATTATGTAGCCCAGGCTGGTATGACCCTTACCCTGAGCAGTATCCTAACTTCACCAAGAATGATGCCACAATACAGAGACAAAATGATCAGTTTTAATAATTGGCTTAATTTCTGGTGTCATTCTAAGGGGATCCAATGTCTGTCTGGAATGACATGCTTGACAAGCCATGCTGCTTCGCAAGGGACGGCTTGCACCTGTCACCCTGGGTTTCGGATATTGGCAAAGGCTCTTGCCACCCCATAGTGCCTTTTTAGACAAGGCTCAAATTCTAAACCCACCGCCCTAGAAAACAATAATGGAAAAAACTAAGGGTAATGCTGCTCAATGCCAGAAGTCTAAATCTCAAGATGCACCCTCAAGCCCTCCTCAGTATGGAGAACATCGATGTCTGTGCTGTGACTGAAACCTGGTTCAAGGCTCCTGAGAGCATTCCCGACACTATCAGGTTTTACCTCATATCATGCGTTCCGTCCCCAAAACCCGGACCGTACCACAAAAGGAGGGGTGTATCCATATTCATCAAGGATACCCACACCTCCAGGCTGGTGGCAACTCACGAAGCATCAGAGACCATTCAGGTGCAATTAACCATAGGCAAAACTGCTCTACAGTTTGTAGCATGTTACAGGCCACCCTCTCAAACTCAGGAACCCCACACAGCCTTCCTGAAGACACTGGAGAGTATAAATGTCTCTCCAAACACCATCATATTGGGTGACTTCAACTACCCAAACATAGACTGGGAACATTACTCAAGCCCCAATACCCTAGCCCAAAGGTTCCTGGAGTTCATAAACTCAAATGCTATGGAACAACTTGTCACCATTCCCACAAGAGGTGAAAATATACTAGACCTGATCATCACAAACATGGGGACAAAATGCTCCACACCGAAGTATATCCCTCATTGGTGAGATCAGACCATAAACTAATCTCACTGGAGATCCACATCCCCCCACCCCCAACAAAAGACCACAGTGAAGAACTTCTCAAAAGCCAACTTCACACTTCTTAAGATTGGTGTGGTATCCTTCAAGGCCCCTGAGCCATTGGAAACCACAACCCACACTGCTGAATCCCTTACAAATGCTTTCTACGAGCACCTCCAGGATTGCATGGATCAAGCAATCCCAAATAAAATCAAGACCCTTTCCACCAAAGGCAAGCCCGATCTGGTGGACCCCAGCCATAAACAAACTTTACAACAAGAGGAGAAAGCTACTACAAGATAGAGCAAAATCCCTAAAAGGGAAGACATCTCTGATCAATACTAGTAAAAAACTACGATCACTCATAAAATCATCCAAGGCAAACTTTGAGAGAAAAATCGCCAAGGACTCAAAAGACAATCATAAAGCCTTCTTTAGCTATGTTAGAAATCTGGGTGGAAACTCCCAGATATGCTCAGAATTAGTCCAAAATGATACAAAAATCACTGAACCCACAGACATTGCAAACATACTGGCAGACAGGTTCAGTGAAAATTTCTCCCCTCCCTCCCCCCCAAAAGGATAAATATCTATCCCAGCAGAGTGTAGCCTCCCAATCATCTCAAATGCCCAGGTGAGAGCTGCTCTCTCTAAAGCTAAAAACACAGCATCAATGGGACCGGATGGTGTCCCCGGCTGTGTGCTACATGAACTCAATAAGGAACTAAACCCACACATAAGGCTGCTGTTTAATCTTAGCCTTGCCACAGGATACATACCCAAAGAGTGGCGTACGGCAACTGTGGTCCCGCTCCACAAAGACGGTGCTTCTACGGATCCTGGAAATTACCGCCCCATAAGCTTAACAAGCCTGGTCTGCAAAGCTATGGAGAGGATCATAATGGAACTCATAAATAAAGACATAGGGGACCTACAGACATTGGATCCTACCCAATTCGGCTTTGTCAAGGGCAGATCATGCCTCTTGAACTTGGTCGACTTTTTTGAAACAGTCACCAAGGTCATTGATGAGGGTAAGGCAGTTCACACAGCCTACCTTGACTTTGCAAAAGCTTTCCACACAATACCCCACTCGGGTATCATAGAAAAGCTCACCAGCTTAAATGTAAACCCATATGTCACAAGATGGGTTGCAAACTGGCTCAAGGACAGAACCCACAGGGTTAGAGTTGCTGGTGCCATGTCAGACTCCAAACCGGTCACAAGCAGTGTCCCACAGGGCTCAGTCCTGGGCCCGCTCTTGTTCGGCATCTACTTTTCAGAAGTGCAGGCAAACATAGGAGGATTGTGGCTGACAAAGTTTGCAGATGATTGCAAACTGGGCGCCATAGCTGAAAATCCATCAGACACAGATATCCTTCAGAGAGGTCTCATAGAAACGGATAACTGGTGCCAGAGCCATGGCCTTAAGCTAAATGCCAAAAAATGTATAGTCATACCCTTTGGTAAAAACAAGGTAACCCCAAGTTACCACATAGGTGGCAATCCATTAAGCACAGAAGAGGTTATCAGGGACCTGGGTACCCAAGTTGACAGTAACCTTTCTTTTGACACTCACATTGCCAAAGTGGTTAGGAGGACCTTCTACATTGCCCACCTGATTATGAAGGGATTCACATCCAGATCAAGGGAGGTCATTGTTCCCTGTACTCTTCACTTATCAGACCAATGATTGAGTACAGTGCCCCATTCGAATGTATCTTACCCGACACCTGCAGCAATTGGAAAGACCCCAAAAGTTCCTCACCAAAAGGATAAAGGGGCTCAAAATATGCCATATGCTGCCCGACTGAAGAAACTCCAGCTCTATTCAGTCGCATACCGTCTGCTCAGAGGTGACCTGTGCCTGACATACAAGGCCATGTCCAACCCGGAATTAATGGACATGCTCCACCTCAAAAAATCCAAATCCACCAGAGCCACAAGAGCAAGAGACTTAAACCTCAACACGGATATAAATAGGACGTGCTGGAGGGACAGATTCATCACCCAGAGACTCCCTATGCTGTGGAACAGAATCCCGGTCCATGTGAGACAGAGCACCTCGCTGGCTCTGTTCAAGAGGAATCTTGACAAGTGGATGGGAGATCGTAGGTTTACCCCGGGATCATCTCTGTATCACTGCTGGACAGAGGCACGGCAAACTAATGGGTATAGTATTCTTCAACCTAAGGGGTGGTGAAAGCCACACAACTCTGGCTAGGCTTATAAATGCCCTAGGGCAGATAGCCTAGTATGAACCTATGAACCTATAAATCTGTATAATCTGAACAGGCTCATCAGACTCAGTTTAGTGTCCTACATGAAAAATTCTGAGCTAATGAACACTATTCCCCAGTAGTTGTTTCTAAGTCACTTACAAATAAATAAAACCAGGGGAAGTATTTTGAGGTAAAACAAATATCTTGTCTTTTATGGTAGGTAAAAAGTAAAACTCTGTTAATACCCAGGTAAATAAAATGATTATTAGCAATGAATGAGAAATTATTACAGTATAGAGAACTGTAACAGCCAAGCCTTCTTGATCAGAATTCAAAAGGGCTACCAGCTGAAAGTTCCCTTGAGTTAGTTGCAATGTACATGGGGTATGTAAAAAAAGTTATCATGGATTCCTAATTAAATGTAGATACCTGTAATCATTGTAGAAGTAAAGCATAAGACAGTATGCACACTGAGAATTTGAACAGTGTTTATGGCAACTGGAGAGAAATAGCCAAGTAATGGGACCCTGTAATGGCTGTGTGGGGGTGAGGCTCTGTGGGTGGGGCTCCGTGAGTGGAGGGGGTGGGGCTCTGTGGGCGGGGCTCTGGGTTTGCACCCCCCCCCTGCAAAAAATCCTGCGGGCTCCGTTGTCTCCACATCCATAATCCCATCTAATTCTGTGCTGATCTACATTGTAAACGTTATGCGCCCTAGTTGTACATTTTCTATTGTATATTATATACATGCGTAGATACAAATAAAAAATCCGAGGGCTCTGCTCTGTTTAAGAAACTCACAAACATAAAGAATTTGTGTTCATTCATTCGTGCAAGAGAAAAAGAATCAGTGCAGGTGTTTTCTTGGCTTGTTTTCTTAATAACACGCATTATAAATTTCCCGCTGTTATTAGTATTATTTGTGTGTGTGTGTGTGGGGGGGGGGGGGTATAATAACAACTGTAACCGCTCTGGTAAAATCTCTCCTCCCACATTTGGCGCTTTGTTGTAAAAACATTCTCACAACATCAGCCGGAAGTTAATGTGATACGTTATTTACATACCCATAATTCAAAGGGAGTGTGTGACTGATAATGAAAAGATCCAGCTTGTCTATATTCATAATAAATTGATAAATCAATACTTCCAATCGTAACTGCACACTTAATCAGGTTCTTTGATATGCAAAATGTCAGTTAAAATATTGTCCCTACGGTTTTAAAAAATAGCGCTTAAAATTTCAATCAGCAGTGCTTCTAACGCGATTTCTTTTTTTTCTTCGCTTTAAATATAGTTTTTGGAGTCTTGTGTTGTGGTTTAAGTGCAGCGTTTGTAAATGTTGTAAGAAATGTAGGTTTTTGTTTACCGTATGATTTGTTAGCTAATTTTTTTCACATGCTAGTTTTTCTTTTTAGAGATATTGCAATTTTGCACAGTTTACGTAATGTTCTGATAAAAAGTTTTTTATTGTCTAAATTGAAGTTCTATTAATTTCTTTTATTTTTTTTTCAGTCTTTCTGCAAACCACTTCACCTTGTGGTATCTGCATGTTGTTTCACTTTTCTCCTAACCTCAATTCCCCAGGTTGTGTCATTTATATCCTTTTCTTCACATTACATTCCAAAGGAATCTCTACCCACTAATAAAAGAGAAACACTCACTAACTCAAATAATGACATAATAATCTTAGGCTGGTTCAACCTAAATCACTTTGAACAACCCCCGCCACAATGTAGACTGCATACTACACAACTAATAAGTCAATCCACTAAACCCAACCTGCTCGCAGGGAATCACCCCTCTTAGACCTCCTAATCAATAAATTCCCCAATAAAATCACTGACCTCAACATCCTCCCTCCCCCCCATTAGTGATCACTACCCTCCCTCCATTAGTGACCACCACCCTGCCTTCATTACTTACTACAACCCCAAAAGATTCTCCAAAGATATCTCTGAGGCACACCCCTCTCTACATTGCATCACCTTCAGATACAAAACAAAAATAAACATTGCAGTGTTACATGCGGAATGGGACTAAATATTCTGGTCATTCATCCTCTCACTAAATAATCCCATTGTAAAAGCCACATCACTAACAGCCCTTCATCTCCAGTTACAAGACAAACATTGAGGAGGTTGACAGCCATGATCATAGGAAATACAGGGCTGTGTGGTCACTGCCCATGCTGCATACCTCGATGGGCAAGACCTGTAAGTCATGGGTGTATTTCTGGGCATTCATCCAATTGTTTAAACCTTGTTTGAAAGCTGACAGGGATCTGATCCTCTAAGCATACTAAGGGAGCTTATTCCATATCCTGGTATAGGGACAGGGATTCCAGACAGTCTTGATGGCTAAGACTTTTAGGGTCTAAGATCCTTTTCATTAGGAACCTCTGCAGTCATTGATATGTCTAGTGAGATGCATGACAATGGGTGTATTATATTCTATAATGGGTCTGCAAGGGCAGAGTAAAGGGGAAATATAGCATCCTTGGTTTTAGAATGCATCTATTTGTTGTTTTCAGGAGGACATGGTACTGCATTTCTTAGCATCTAATTTTAGCCCTTTTTCTGTGCAATTTACTCTTGTTAATTCATTTTGAAGGGTATTGTTTTCATTGGTTGTCATAAAAACTGCCCCCAGTTTACAATATTCACTGAACTTGGTCAGTCAGATATATTTGCTGTCAGTATTAAGGTCAGGGAACTAAATGCCAAATGGAGTGGGAGGTGGACACAGAATCCTAAGGATCACCCCTAGTCACTTTTTCCCTGACTGAGGAGGCATACCCAACCTTGACAACATATGTTTTATTTATTTATTTATTTTACATTTGTTTATCTGGAGTGTCCAACTTTTCAGTGGAGGCCTGGTGAGAAAAGCTCAACATACAGAAGTTACAAAATACAGAGTAGGCTGTTAATTATAATAAAATATAAAGAGAGAAAGTATCGCTCTGTATGAGATGTGAACATAGTAATAAAAGTTCATAACTAATAAATAAAACTTGTCGTAAATAGAAAAGAGAATACATTCAGGAAACAGTAGATTATTAACCTAGTATGTTACATGTCACAGCTACACTGAGTCACTAATAATAGGTTTTACAGTACATTCAATCATCTCTTCTGTACTTATTTATAACAGGAACCTAACAGTCATCAGTTGTTTTGACATAAATGTGGCAGACAGTTTAGGAGAATATAAAGGGGGTAGGTGGTAGACAGTAGAATTTTAGGATCAGTGGAAGAGAAAGGTCTAGATGAGTTTAGGAGTACTAGTTTGAGGGAATTAAGAGCAGTACAGAGAGGTAGAAAGGGACAGGCAGCATGGTCATCCGGGAGGAGTACAGTACCACAACCAGTTGTCGCTGAGGTAATCCCAGAGAAGCAACTTGAATTTGTGAGAATTACAGGCGTTTCCAATATGTTTTGGGATAGAGTTCCAGTTTTTGGATATGTTGCTGGAGTAAAGTGACTCACCAAAGGTATTATTGGCTTTTGAGACTTTTAATAGTAATTTTTCTGGGGGGATCTTATGGTTCTGACGTTTGTGTATGATAGTACTAAGTCTGAGTGCTGGGGAGTTTTCTGGACAGTAGACAATGGTGTGGGCAGCTGTTAATTGCTTTAAGGAATGTAGGTTGGGTAGTTTGGTTGATTTCAGCTCACGTACAGTAGAGCAATGGTGGGTTCTGTTTGGATGATTCAGGGCAAATCTGGATATTTCATTATAGCAGGCCTCTAATTTGTTTGGTGGTATTGGTGAGATAAGGCTTGGCTCTGTAGAGAGCACCAAAGTTAATGTGCACATTTTTGATGAATGATGCTGTGTTTATCCAATCTTAAGGAGTTATAGATTGTAACCCCAAGAAGTTTTGTGTGGTCGATAGGTTCTATTTTGGTTTTGATAGAGGAGTAGATGAGAAATGGGGTTTTCCTTACCTGGTGTTAAGGTTTTGATGAAAACCATTAGTTTTGTTTTGTTTGGACTGAGGATTACCTGGCAATCTGAGAGATATTTTTTGTTCTAGAAATGATTTTTGCATTCTTTCTAGGATGTCTGGAAGGGATGGAGCTTAACATATGAGGGTGGACTCAGCATATTGTGTGATGGAGGCTAGGTTGGTGGCATTGCAGAGTTTGTGGTGAATATAGAGAAGAGCAGTGGACCTAGGACTGACCCTTGAGGGACACCTACAAAGACAGGTAGTAGACGAGATAGTTGGTTTTGCCACTTGACTGCTTGCTGCTGGTCAGCTAAGTATCTGGGTAGCATGGAAGAGTTTTAGGGATGCTAATTCATTATGTAGTTTTTGGTGGCGTACTGTGTTGAAAGCCTAAGGCATGGCCAGGAAAATGGATGTGACCATTTGACCATTGTTTCTGAGCTGGTTGATGGTGTTGGTAAGGCTAATTAAGGCTGTAGTGGTGTTGTGTTTGGGTCTAAAGCCAAGTTGGGAGTTAGAGACATGGTCGTTACTTATTATATAGTCTAAGATTTGCCTGAGTACACATTTTTTAAGAATTTTGGCTAGTGGGGGGAGAATGGCAACGTGTCTATAGTTGTATAAATATGTTTAGGAGCCGCCTTTGTACAAGAAGATGACATGAGAGATTTTCTAGAGCTTCGGAATGTACTGTTCAGAAACAGATGGATTGATTAGGGTAGAGATGGGGTATGAGATAACATCTGCTGCCAATTTAAGATATTCATTAGGGAGGAAGTCAGCAGCAAAGGGTGTGGGCTTTAGTTTGTTTAGAAGTGCTTTGATGGTTTTCAAGTTGTCAAGGCCAACATCAAGGGCCCCTGGCTAATAAAATTTGCAGACAATTGCAAACTAGGAGCAGTTATAGAATCTACCCAAGACACTAATATTCTCCAGGAAGGACTAACACAGACAAATAACTGGTGACAGAGTTGCAGATTAAAACTCAGTGCCAAGAAATGCATAATAATACCCTTTGGGAAGTTGGCCACATAAGGGAAACAACCTCAGTGATAATACACCCCATAAGAGTAGAAAATAGTTAGGGATTTGCAGACTAAGTAGGCAATCACCTAGCGTTCAACCAACAGGTGTCTAAGGTAGTAAGGAAATCATTCCATGTTGCACAACTAATAAGCAATTGTATGGCATCTAAGTCCGAGGAAGTCATTGTTCCACAGTATTCATCCACCATCAGACCCATCACTGAGTACAATACCCCCTTTGGTATGTACCTGACCAGGCACATGCAACAACTGGGATATCCACAGAGGTTCCCCACAAAAAGAATATGGACATTAATAACATGTCCTTTACAGATGACTGTATAGCCCTATTATTGTGCTCTGTCTCCTATAGATTGTTGAGGGGGTGAGCTCTGAATGACATACAAGATAATCCTTGAATTCCAGTCTGATTGTTCTCTTGTAGATCTACAAACTGAATCACATCAGAGCTACCCAATCCAGGGACTTAAACCTTGCTAGCAACATAAATAGTCATGTTGGAGGGTCAGGTGTGTGTCTTAAAAATGCTCCTTCTCTGGTACAGGCTTCCCATCCTTGTGAAGCAGAGTTCTTCCTTAACCCTTTTCAAGTGTAACCTAGACAAGTGGATGGAAATTGAAAATGTACCCCTAGTTTTTAATGGACAAAAACAACCTGCAAATGCTTGGCCATCCATGCTGTAGCTTACATATACCCTTAAAATAACCTCTTAAGCACTAAAGAAATAAATCACATTCTAAACACATATATTAATTGCATATAACTTACTATAATTATACAAGATCATCATTCATATAAAGATTCTTAATATTCAATGAACGTGCAGGTGCTTTATTTGCAGTTATTTCTTTAAAAATGTGTTACAATTGTTGCTTGAACAATTGACTGTTAGTATGTGATAGGTTAGGGCTGTGTCATGCGTTTTGAGTTTTTTTACTATAAAAGCGGCATGTCCTCACTATGAATTTTATTAACACTGAAGAAGGACCTGTTGTCTGAAAGCTTTGCTATTTTATTAAAAGGTGCATACAACACTGTGGAGTTTTCTTCTTTTTTGCTGATTGGACATTTGTTTGTTGACTCCATTTAATCAGTTTTGTTCACCTTTTTACCCCAGGGATCACTCCAGTGGTTTTACTCGACAGAGGCACTGGGAACTAAGGTCGGGTGGCACGATGCCAGGGTAATCCTATGGGCTAGACTTGTAAAGGCTCCAGGGCCATTAGCCTAGTACACACCTATGAACCTAAGTACTCCAGTCTACGAAGGGGCAGTTGAAATCACACTGCATTAAAGATCCATTTCTGGTACAAATATTTTCAGGGAATGGCGACACGTTTTCCTGATCCTGGGGGGCCATGAAAGGAGATTGACAACATGCGATAAGTTAAAAGTCTGACTTGGCTAATGTGAGCTGGAGGTCTTTGGGCTCACTGATGGAATTTGGGGGTATCACTTTGGATGGGATAATATCTCTCTGATGAGCAATGAAACCCCTCTGCCATTAGCAGTGGGCTGATTCATTCTTAATAGTCACAGGAGTTTTATGTTGTTTGTGACATGTCCCTGAAGGGGTGCATGTAGAATATATATTTGGAAATTTACATTAATGCTTAGTCTTAAGAATTCTCGGAGGCTGTGAAAGAGTTTTTTTTTTAGGCACTAGCATATGACAGTTTAGTTTTATCAATATGATGATGGCGCATTCTCATGTTGACAACACTGCCTACCTTGAGTGATGCTTCAGACTTCAAATGCTTCATAAAATGCATGTTAACACAAACCACGTTATTCTAGCAACTTTCTAAGTTTAGAAAAGCAATATTTAAAATCTGTCCCTGTGTTTGGGCCTTTGTTCTCCCACTGTGTCAGGCTTTGCCCAGATTTCATGCATTAAAAGGTTGACAGGTTTGTTTTGTACTTATTGTCTGCATATGTGAATAAATAAGGCAAAATACAATAATTCAAGTAATACAATATGCACAACAGTTATTATGAAGTGAGTTTTAACTAATGTACAGACATGTTCACATCTGTCACCTGTTCCTGGTTTTGGTTTAAATGTTTTTTCTTTCCCTGCTAAAACTGGTCATTTCTAGAGAAACGTTGATGATCAACTTTTCCCAAATTAGGACACTACATAGACTTACAAACTTCTTCAGAAAATGCATGTTATTCCACTTTCTCTTGTAATATTAACTTCACAGGTAAATTACAGTGATATTTTAAAAAGTGTCCCTGATTATTTCTGGGTTTTTCTCTGATTCTGGCTGTAAGATGATGTGAAGCTCTCTCTCTCTCTCTCTCTCACACACACACACACACACACACACACACACACACACACACACACACACACACACACACACACACACACACGCACGCACACGTACTGCATTATTTGATTTCTACCAGTTATTTGTCCCTTTTTTATATTAATTTCTGGAATCAATGGGACACTTGCACTTTAGGGTATCCATGGAGTCAAAATCCAGTAGAAGGACATCCCAGATGATGGGTAGTTTGTTAGGTAAACTGAAGTTGTACATGGCAGATGTCCTAAATGCAATACAGCTGGAGTAGAATCATATAGAGAATCTAAAATTGTGTGGTTTACCTCCATCTCCTAAGAGAAAACATTTACTGGACAAAGAAGCTATGTTTGAACACCTATTATCGAGATGGGAAGAGGTAACTTCACATGGTTTTGTTGAGTGCGTTGCTCAACATTGTGCCTTCTAAGTGTCAATATGTGGGTGTCAGGAATCACTATGTGCATCCTTGTGTTAATTACAGCATATGGCATGGCTTTACTTCATTTGAACGTATTTACTATATGATTCGTACTTGTGGTGGTGATTTGTTTTGCACACTTGGTGGTTTTGGTCTGTGTAAGCATTTCAAAATAATACAAAAAAATTAATTGAATGTCGCCCATTGTGTTATGCTCATTTTGACATTAGTAGTGTTCAGGATTTTGCAGTATGACGAGCAGTGACAATTTAATTGTCAAACGATGTTGTGTTATTCATTAGAATGATAGTAAACACAAAACAAGTTAGACCGAGGGAGAATTTGAGGCTGTCCATCCAGTTATCTAGGTTTACCTAGAAGGGAAAGAGTTACTTTGCTTAACATTTAGTGGAAGTTTGTTCCAGATCTGAAGGATATGTTAGGATATGAATCTATTTTTTTAAACAAGAAACATCTTTATTAAATTATTAGACTTTAACTTCCATTTTCTAGTGATTGCTTTTTTGGCAGCTGTCATAATTCGACTTAGCAAGACCTTACTATGTCTAGGCAATTCCGATTCTGCATCATTGCTCAAGAAATCATTTCCGTGGGATAAGAATCTATTGTGCCTCCATGTCTTGTTTATCTGCTGATGAAAGTTTAGTTCCTTTAACCAGGTATTTGAGGTACCATTAGTTCTGAAAAGGAATAGAAGGTGAAATAGGGCTGGCTCTTCCATGGCTTGAAAGAATTTACAAAGATCTCCATTGAGGTATGTTTAAGAGGATGAATACAGAGAAAAAGCTGATAATCTCTCCTGATAACTAAGATTTTTGAGCCCACTAATCTATTAGTTATGAATCACTGAGGTCTTTGATGTGTGATATGATTAGACAAATACTTGCCAAAACGTGAAATGAATTCAACAGTGGGTCTAATAAGATATGAGCTTTGGATGTAGTGGAGAAGCATCTGGAAATTAAATAAGCTATATAATAGCCTTTCTGAACTTCTTTGCAGACATAATGGTCAGATGATAAGGAATTATCAAAAAGAGTGCCCATATCCCCTATAATAGCATCTGATTGTAGATTTACATCACCTATATGGCAAGTAAAGCTGTTTTGTTAACCAGACTGAACTATTCCACATTGTTTACATTTAATTTGAGACCATTGCTCTTCCAACAGCTGTTAACATAGTTTAACCCATGCTGGAACAATTGTGAATCATGTGAAGATCAAATAACAGCACCTATTTTATAGTTGTCTGCAAACTTAATAGGTCAGGAGTGCAAACCTCAATGTCTGAAAAACAGATGCCAAAAATGAGAGGCTCAGCACTGTGCCCAATGGTACACCACAGGTAACTTGTGTGCCTTCTGAAGTGGCACCTGCAACTCTAACCACATGGTTCTGTCAGACAATCTGATGGATATCCACTGCACAATATATGGATTTATATTCAGATTTACAATCTGTCAGTAATGCCTGCAAGGGGAGTTGTGTCAAAAGCCTTGACTTTCCTTTCATTTAATTTCCTTGCTGAAACTGAAGTGTGTTCTACAGCTACCTGGCTGAATTCTTTAATTACTGTCTTGTTTACCTGTGCTAAATATTCTGCTTTCCCTCCATTTTAACTGTTTCTTTCATTTTTTGTCCGGACATTTATTTTGCATTCTGTCCTGGTAATTGAAGTGTTAGGTTGTACAGTCACCTGACTGTGACCCAGACAGCTTTGATTCATCTAGAACCCTGGTCACTGGATGACCTGACGCCAGGGAGAAGACTAACAAAGCATACGGCTACTTTTATGTCTTTTGATAAGAGTATGGGAGTGAGCTGAGAATGCACCTGATGTCATGTACCTTGGTGGGGAGTAGGGATCAAGCCCTGCCTGCTTATATGTCTCAT
Organism: Protopterus annectens; assembly: GCF_019279795.1. Taxonomy (NCBI): domain Eukaryota; kingdom Metazoa; phylum Chordata; order Ceratodontiformes; family Protopteridae; genus Protopterus; species Protopterus annectens. Next base: position 1,813,184,248 of record NC_056729.1, on the reverse strand, counting down.
AGACAGCAGTAAGGGAATGAGCTGAGAATGCACCTGATGTCATGTACCTTGGTGGGGAGTAGAGATCAAGCCCTGCCTGCTTATATGTCTCATAGATAGCAGTAAGGGAGTGAGCTGAGAATGCACCTGATGTCATGTACCTTGGTGGGGAGTAGGGATCAAGCCCTGCCTGCTTATATGTCTCATAGATAGCAGTAACGGAGTGAGCTGAGAATGCACCTGATGTCATGTACCTTGGTGGGGAGTAGGTATCAAGCCCTGCCTGCTTATATGTCTCATAGACAGCAGTAACGGAGTGCATTGAGAATGCACCTGATGTCATGTACCTTGGTGGGGAGTAGGGATCAAGCCATGCCTGCTTATATGTCTCATAGATAGCAGTAACGGAGTGCATTGAGAATGCACCTGATGTCATGTACCTTGGTGGGGAGTAGGGATCAAGCCCTGCCTGCTTATATGTCTCATAGATAGCAGTAAAGGAGTGAGCTGAGAATGCACCTGATGCCATGTACCTTGGTGGGGAGTAGGGATCAAGCCCTGCCTGCTTATATGTCTCATAGACAGCAGTAAGGGAGTGAGCTGAGAATGCACCTGATGTCATGTACCTTGGTGGGGAGTAGGGATCAAGCCCTGCCTGCTTTTATGTCTCATAGACAGCAGTAAGGGAGTGAGCTGAGAATGCACCTGATGTCATGTACCTTGGTGGGGAGTAGAGATCAAGCCCTGCCTGCTTATATGTCTCATAGATAGCAGTAAGGGAGTGAGCTGAGAATGCACCTGATGTCATGTACCTTGGTGGGGAGTAGGGATCAAGCCCTGCCTGCTTATATGTCTCATAGATAGCAGTAACGGAGTGAGCTGAGAATGCACCTGATGTCATGTACCTTGGTGGGGAGTAGGTATCAAGCCCTGCCTGCTTATATGTCTCATAGACAGCAGTAACGGAGTGCATTGAGAATGCACCTGATGTCATGTACCTTGGTGGGGAGTAGGGATCAAGCCATGCCTGCTTATATGTCTCATAGATAGCAGTAACGGAGTGCATTGAGAATGCACCTGATGTCATGTACCTTGGTGGGGAGTAGGGATCAAGCCCTGCCTGCTTATATGTCTCATAGATAGCAGTAAAGGAGTGAGCTGAGAATGCACCTGATGCCATGTACCTTGGTGGGGAGTAGGGATCAAGCCCTGCCTGCTTATATGTCTCATAGATAGCAGTAAGGGAGTGAGCTGAGAATGCACCTGATGTCATGTACCTTGGTGGGGAGTAGGGATCAAGCCCTGCCTGCTTATATGTCTCATAGATAGCAGTAAGGGAGTGAGCTGAGAATGCACCTGATGTCAAGTATCTTGGTGGGGAGTAGGGATCAAGCCCTGCCTGCTTATATGTCTCATAGATAGCAGTAAGGGAGTGAGCTGAGAATGCACCTGATGTCAAGTATCTTGGTGGGGAGTAGGGATCAAGCCCTGCCTGCTTATATGTCTCATAGATAGCAGTAAGGAAGTGCAATGAGAATGCACCTGATGTCATGTATCTTGGTGGGGAGTAGGGATCAAGCCCTGCCTGCTTATATGTCTCATAGATAGCAGTAAGGGAGTGAGCTGAGAATGCACCTGATGCCATGTACCTTGGTGGGGAGTAGGGATCAAGCCCTGCCTGCTTATATGTCTCATAGATAGCAGTAAGGGAGTGAGCTGAGAATGCACCTGATGTCATGTACCTTGTTGGGGAGTAGGGATCAAGCCCTGCCTGCTTATATGTCTCATAGATAGCAGTAAGGGAGTGAGCTGAGAATGCACCTGATGTCAAGTATCTTGGTGGGGAGTAGGGATCAAGCCCTGCCTGCTTATATGTCTCATAGATAGCAGTAAGGAAGTGCAATGAGAATGCACCTGATGTCATGTATCCTGGTGGGGAGTAGGGATCAAGCCCTGCCTGCTTATATGTTTCATAGATAGCAGTAAGGAAGTGCATTGAGAATGAACCTGATGTCATGTATCTTGGTGGGGAGTAGGGATCAAGCCCTGCCTGCTTATATGTCTCATAGATAGCAGTAAGGAAGTGTATTGAGAATGCAGCTGATGTCATGTATCTTGGTGGGGAGTATGGATCAAGCCCTGCCTGCTTATATGTCTCATAGACAGCAGTAAGGAAGTGCGTTGAGAATGCACCTGATGTCATGTATCTTGGTGGGGAGTAGGGATCAAGCCATGCCTGCTTATATGTCTCATAGATAGCAGTAAGGAAGTGCATTGAGAATGCACCTGATGTCAAGTATCTTGGTGGGGAGTAGGGATCAAGCCCTGCCTGCTTATATGTCTCATAGATAGCAGTAAGGAAGTGCGTTGAGAATGCACCTGATGTCAAGTATCTTGGTGGGGAGTAGGGATCAAGCCCTGCCTGCTTATATGTCTCATAGATTGCAGTAACGGAGTGCATTGAGAATGCACCTGATGTCATGTACCTTGGTGGGGAGTAGGGATCAAGCCCTGCCCTCTTATATGTCTCATAGATAGCAGTAACGGAGTGAGCTGAGAATGCCCCTGATGTCATGTACCTTGGTGGGGAGTAGGGATCAAGCCCTGCCTGCTTATATGTCTCATAGATAGCAGTAAGGGAGTGAGCTGAGAATGCACCTGATGTCATGTATCTTGGTGGGGAGTAGGGATCAAGCCCTGCCTGCTTATATGTCTCATAGATAGCAGTAACGGAGTGCATTGAGAATGCACCTGATGTCATGTACCTTGGTGGGGAGTAGGGATCAAGCCCTGCCTGCTTGTATGTCTCATAGATAGCAGTAACGGAGTGAGCTGAGAATGCACCTGATGTCATGTACCTTGGTGGGGAGTAGGGATCAAGCCCTGCCTGCTTATATGTCTCATAGATAGCAGTAAGGAAGTGCATTGAGAATGCACCTGATGTCATGTATCTTGGTGGGGAGTAGGGATCAAGCCCTGCCTGCTTATATGTCTCATAGATAGCAGTAAGGAAGTGCATTGAGAATGCACCTGATGTCATGTATCTTGGTGGGGAGTAGGGATCACGCCCTGCCTGCTTATATGTCTCATAGATAGCAGTAAGGAAGTGCATTGAGAATGCACCTGATGTCATGTATCTTGGTGGGGAGTAGGGATCAAGCCCTGCCTGCTTATATGTCTCATAGATAGCAGTAAGGAAGTGCATTGAGAATGCACCTGATGTCATGTATCTTGGTGGGGAGTAGGGATCAAGCCCTGCCTGCTTATATGTCTCATAGATAGCAGTAAGGAAGTGCATTGAGAATGCACCTGATGTCAAGTATCTTTGTGGGGAGTAGGGATCAAGCCCTGCCTGCTTATATGTCTCATAGATAGCAGTAAGGGAGTGCATTGAGAATGCACCTGATGTCATGTACCTTAGTGGGGAGTAGCGATCAAGCCCTGCCTGCTTATAGGTTCATAGGTTCATAGGTTCATACTAGGCTATCTGCCCAAGGGCATTTATAAGCCTAGCCCATAGTTATGTGGCTTTCGCCACCCCTTTAGTTTGAATAAAAACTATGCCTATCATTTTGCTGTGCCTCTGTCAAGCAGTGACGCTGAAGTAATCCCTGGGGTATATCTGCAATCTCCCATCCATTGGTCAAGATTCCTCTTGAACAAGACCAGAGAGGTGCTCTGCCTCACATGTACCGGGATTTTGTTCCACAGCATAGGGAGTCTCTGGGTGATGAATCTGTCCCTCCAGCACGTTCTATTTATAACCGTGTCAAGGTTTAAGTCTCCCGCCCTTGTGGTTCTGAGGGATCTAGATTTTTGAGGTGAAGCATATTCATCAAATCTGGGTTTGACATGGCCTTATATGTCAGGCACAGGTCACCTCTGAGCAAGCGGTATGAGACTGAATAGAGCTGGAGTTCTTTCAGTCGGGCAGCATAAGACATATTTTTGAGACCCTTTATCCTTTTGGTGAGGAACTTTTGGGGCCTTTCAAGCTGCAGCAGGTGTCTGGTCAGATACATTCGAACGGGCATTGTACTCAATCATAGGTCTAATAAGTGATGAGTACAGGGGACGATGACCTCCCTTGATCTAGATGTGAATCCCTTCATGATCAGGTGGGTGATATAGAAGGTTTTCCTAACTACTTTAGCAACATGAGTGTCAAACGAAGGCTACTGTCAACCTGGGTCCCCAGATCTCTGATGACTTTTTCTGTGCTCAGTGGATTGCCACCTATATGGTAGCTAGGGTAGCCTTGTTTTTCCCAAAGGGTATGACTATGCATTTTTGGCGTTTAACTTCAGGCCATGGCTCTGGCACCAGTTATCCATTTCTGTGAGGCCCTTCTGGAGGATATCTGTGTCAGATGTGTTTTCGACTATGGCCCAGTTTGCAGTCATCTGCAAACTTTGTCAGCCATAACCCTCCTGTGTTTGCTTGTACTTCAGAAAAGTAGATGCCGAACAAGAGTGGACCCAGGACTGAGCCCTGTGGGACACCACTTGTGACAGGCTTTGAGTCTGACATGGCCCCAGCAACTCTGACCCTGTGGGTTCTGTCACTTAGCCAGTTTGCAACCCATCTTGTGATGTATGGGTTTACATTCAAGCTGATGAGTTTTTCGATGATACCTGAGTGGGGTATTGTGTCAAGGCCTTTGCCAGGTCGAGGTAGGCTGTATGGACTGCCTTTCCTCATCAATGGCCTTGGTGACTGTCTCAAAAGTCAACCAAGTTTAAGAGGCAGGATCTGCCTTTGACAAAGCCAAACTGAGTTGGATCCAAAGTCTGCAAGTTCCCTATGTCTTTATTTATGAGTTCCATTATGATCCTCTCCATGGCTTTGCAGATAAGGCTTGTCAAGCTAATGGGGCGGTAATTTCCAGGGTCTGTGGAGGCACCGCCCTTATGAAGTGGGACCACAGTCGCCATTCGCCACTCCTTGGGTACGTATCCTGAGGTGAGGCTAAGATTAAACAGCTGTCCTAACTGTGGGTTTAATTCCTCATTGAGTTCATGAAGCACACAGCCGGGGACACCATCCGTCCCATGGATGCTGTGTTTTTGCCTTAGTGAGGGCAGTTCTCACCTGGGCGTTGGAGATGTTTGGGGGCTACAATCCTCTGGAATAGATATCTCTCCTTTTGGGGAGGGGAGAAGTTTGCACTGAACCTGTCAGCCAGTATGTTGGCAATGTGTGTAGGTTCAGTAATTTTCACATCATTTTGAACTAATTCTGAGCATATCTGGGAGTTTCCTCCTAGGTTTCTAACATAGCTAAAGAAGGCCTTATGATTCTCTTTAGAGTCCTTGGCGATTTTTCTCTCAAAATTTGCCTTGGATGATTTTATGAGAGCTCTTAGTTTTTACTTATAATGATCAAAGGTGTCTTACCTTTCAAGGATTTTGCTCTATCTTGTAGTAGCTTCCTCCTTTTGTTGTAGAGCTTGTTTATGGCTGGGGTCCACCAGACTGGACGCTTGCCTTTGGTACAGAGAGTCTTAGTTTTGTTTGGGATTGCCTGATCCATGCAGTCCTGTAGGTGCTGGTAGAAGGCATTTGTAAGTGATTCAGCGGTTTGAGTAATGTTTACCACTGGCTCAGGGGCCTTAAAGGAGACCACACTAGTTTTTAGAAGTGTGAAATCGGCTTTTGAGAAGTTTTTCACTGTGGTCTTTTTTGTTTCAGGTGGGGCGGGATGAGGACCTCCAGCGAGATTAGTTTATGATCTGATCTCACCAGTGAGGGGTATACTTCCGGTGTTGAACATTTTGATCCCATGTTCGTGATGATGAGATCAAGTATGTTTTCTCCTCTTGTGGGGATGGTGACTAGTTGTTCCATGGCATTTGAGTTTATGAACTCCAGGAATCTTTGGGTTAGAGTGTTCGGGCTTGAGTAGTGTTCCCAGTCTATATTGGGGTAGTTAAAGTCACCTAGTATGATGGTGTTTGGAGATACATTTATCCTCCAATGTTTTCAGGAAGGCCATGTGAGGTTCCTGAGTTTGAGAGGGTGGCCTGTAACATGCTACAAATTGCAGAGCAGTCTTGCCTATGGTTAATTGCACCTGGATGGTCTCCGATGCATCATGCGTTGCCACCAACCTTGAGGTGTGGGTGTCCTTTATGAATATGGACACCCTCCTTTCTTGGTGTTGTCCGGATTTTGGGGCCGGAACGCATGATATGAGGTGAAACCTGTTAGTGCTGGGGTGCTCTCAGGAGCCTTGAACCAGGTTTCTGTCACAGCACAGACATCGATGTTCTCCATATTGAGAAGGGCCTCGAGTGCGTGCATCTTGAGATTGAGACTTCTGGCATTGAGCAGCATTACCCTTAGTTTTTTCCTTTTGGTGTTCTAGGGTGGTAGGTTTAGAATTTGAGCCTTGCCTAAAAAGGCACTATGGGGTGGCAAGAGCCTTTGCCAATATCCGGAAGCCCAGGGTGACAGGTGCAAGCCGTCCCTTGAAGCAGCGTGGCTTGTCCAGCATGTCATCCCAGGCAGACAGACATTGGATCCCCTTTGAATGACACCAGAATTTAAGCCAATTATTAAAGCTGATCATCTTATCACTGTATTGTGGCATCATTCTAGGTGAAGGTAGGATACTGCTCAAGGTCAGGGTCATACCTGCCTGGGCTACATAATCAGAGAGCTCCTCGATGTCCCTTTTCATGTAGTCCAAGGAGGTACGTCTCAGGTCGTTGACACCAGCGTGGACAATGACTGAGTCGTACTTGTACCTGCTGTTGAGAGACCTGAGTGCTTGCGTTATGTGGCGGATTCTAGCGCCTGACAGGCAGCTTACTGTGACCTTCTCTTTACTCAGTCTGGTGAGCGGGACGCCAGTGTGTCTGACTATGGAATCACCAATGACAAGTGTGTCTGGCATTTTGTTTGGCCTTAAGGGCTGTGACTGTTTGACACTCTGACTGTGTGGTCTATGTGTTGCATGTGTTGGGTCGTGAGGTGGTAGTTGTTTGGGTGTCTGCTTTGGTGGCCTCTGCTGTTTTGGTAAATTTTTGATCAGAGCCTCCGAGTATGTCTTTGTGTGAGTATGTGTATGATTTGAAGTTGTGATGGTACCATGTGTGACTGGGTATGTATTGTGTGTGGTTACCTTCTCCTCCTGTCTGGTCTTGCCAGTCCTATGTTGAGAGAGCTCAGCCTCCAGTTTGGCCGTATAGTTGCATCTCGCATGTATTTGTGTTTTGTGGGAGAAGGAGAGGATTGTCTGTGTACATGAGGCAGTTGTAACATTGCCTCAATATTCCCAGGTTCACCAGTTGAGCTGGAGAGGACACTAGCAACTGATCCTCGACATACTAGAAGTAGTAGATAAAGAGACTTTCAAAGGACTCCGGGAAGTGGGTTTTAGGCTGGTGGGGTACTATCTATAATAAGAGTGCTTTATCAAGGTGCAAGTACTGTAGGAGTAAGTGCTAGGCTTTACAGATAGAGAATAGTCTACTTGGGAATCAAGTAGAGATGAACTTTTCAGTTATAGGATATGCTGGTTAGATCAGCAGTACAGCTCGAGGAAGGTAGTTTTAAGGGAAAATTGGAAGAGTGGAATTTAGATGGCCCAAATAGTTTAACCTTGTTTAACCGCTGCTCTTGTGTGCAACAGTGGTAACTCCGCTAAATCAGCTTACACGCGTTAGCGTGTTTTATAGCAGGGGCTGAAGGGAGCTAGGAATTGGCCCAAAACGACCAATGGACTACTAGTTTCTGGCTGAAACTTCACCAAATCAGACAAAAGGCAGCTCAGTGCTTCCCACTCCCACTGGTAAGCAAAGAAACTTCCTCCTTCCTAATAAGGCAATGGATCAGTAACAGGAACTAAAAACAAAGCCCAGGGATCAGCAACTCTGAAACTGGACTACTCTAGTTCAGTAAGGCGGAAAACAAGAGATTTTTTGTTTTATTACAGAGACAAGGAAAAAAACAGACAGTAATTGCTGTAAATCGGCTAGCGCACTTTAGTGTGTAGCCTACAGAAACAATTTGCAACAATTAGTAACTTAAAGTGCAATAAACAGTGTAAAATGCAGAAATCACTTAAAGTAGCAATAAAACAGGCGAAATGCAGTTGCTAGCTTAAATAACAGTGGGAAAGCCATAGATAGCAGTAACGGAGTGCATTGAGAATGCACCTGATGTCAAGTATCTTGGTGGGGAGTTGGGATCAAACCACGAAAAATAGCAATGAAAGATCCAAGACTCCTTGACCTCATGTTGCAGAAGAAATGGCTCCTCAAACATCCAGTTAGAGCACCTAAGCCTTCATTAACAGATATATAACACACAACACAAATATTTTAGTCTGCCCCCCACACACTTCTGAAATAATAGTCCACTGCATTCCAAGGCTTTTACTGCTTCAAAATAATCTTAAAAATAGAATGAATAGCTAGAAACTGTCTCACAATTAATGTTATGTTACCGTTTTCAATAAAACTAATATGGTGCTTTCCTTTTATGATATTACAGTATGTCTCAACCTCTTAGTGCAAGAAATATGTGCATCCCCAAAAATAACGTGGGGTCAAATGCCTAAGAATCAGGTATTATTCTTAAAAAAAACTTTTTTTGCATTAACATGCATTTTCTGAAGAATATCAAGTCTATGATGCCTGAAGCTAGAATGTCTATCATTCTTTAGTAACATCACTCCCCCGTGATTTGACACAATTTTTTTAGGAACAGAACCAAACATGCAAGGCACCTATCTGGGCATTCTGCAGCAGTTGGGACAGTTGAGAGGTGTGGTTTACTGTCCTTAATAGTCAGAATACTCCAGGTGCAGGGCTGATTTACCAAAAGAATAAAACCAATGAAAAGCTCACTCATGTCAGTTTACTTTAGCTTTCCAAATAATCTGTCACAAAAGGCTTATGTTCTGAATTTGGAATTAAAACACGTTATTGTGGGTATGTGGATTCCATGTGATGTCATTTCCAGCTGCAAAGTCATTCTAAAGCAACAAAGCAAGGACTCCCCAGACACATCCACTAACCTGGTCATACACGGTTTGTACATTATGTATCGTACCACTCAACTGTCCAGAGTTTTTGCCACATATTCTTGTGTTCCATAACATTTGTGTTTTTTCTGGTAAAACACTGGGAGAATCTGTGGACTGAAGTCACAAAATAATGGCATACATTTGAGATTCAGACTTCAAACGCTTCATAAAATGCATGTTAACATAAACCATGTTATTCTAGCAACTTTTTAAGTTTATAGGGGCAGTACTTAGCTTTGTCCAGATTTGCACTAAAAGGTTGACAGGTTTGTTTCGTATTTGTTGTCTGCATATGGGAATAAATAAGGCAAACACAAGAATTCAGGTAATACAGTCTGTACAAGAATTATTATGAAGTGAAATTTAACTGATGTACACACATTCACATCTGCCATCCGTTCGTGGTTTTGACTTATTTTTTTTTTCTTTTTCCCTGCTAAACCTTGTGATTTCTGGAGAAAGGGTGACAGTCATCTCTTAATAAGTAAAGACAGAATGCAGAGTTGCAGACTTCTATTTCAGAAATACATGTTAATGCAGTTTCTTTTATAATATGAACTTCACAGACAAATAGTAGCGATATTTTAAAAATCACAGTAGAGTAATACACGCATAATGCTTGTATAGGTTTATAGGTTCATACTAGGCTATCTGCCCTAGGGCATTTATAGGCCTAGCCAGAGTGTGTATGGCTTTCGCCACCCATTTTAAATTAATTTTTCTATGCCCTTTTTCGAGGTTAGTATACTGTGCCTCTGTCTAACAGTGACACAGAAGTGATACCCGAGGTAAACCTACGATCTCCCATCCACTCATCAAGATTCCTCTTGAAGAGAGTCAATGAGGGACTCTGCCTAACCTGGACAGGGATTTTATTCCAGAGTGAAGGGAGCCTCTGGGTTATGAATCTGTCCCTCCAGCATGTCCTATTTATTTCAGTGCTGAGGTTTAAGTTCCTCGAGCGCGTAGCTCGATGGGATTTGGATTTTCTGAGGTGCAGCATGTCCATTCATTCCGGGTTGGACATGGCTTTATACGTCAGGCACAGATCGCCTCTGAGCAGGCTGTATGCCACTGAGTAGAGCTGGAATTTCTTTAACCGGGCAGCATATGGCATCTGTTTGAGCCCCTCGATCCTCTTGGCGAGGTACTTTTGGGGTCTTTCCAATTGCTGCTGGTGTCTGGTAAGGTACATCCCAAAAGGGGCATTGTACTCAATTATGGGCCTGATGAGGGATGAGTAAAGAGGCACGATGACCTCCCCTGATCTAGATGTGAATCCCTTCATGATTAGGTGGGCTATATAAAATGTTTTTCTAACCACTTTGGCCACGTGGTTGTCAAATGAGAGATTGCTATCAACTTGGGTCCCCAGGTCCCTAATTACTTCTTCTGTACTTAATGGATTACCACCTATGTGGTAATTTGTGGGCACTTTGTTTTTGCCAAAGCGGATGACTATACACTTTTTGGTGTTTAGCTTGAGGCCATGGCTCTGGCACCAGTTGTCTGTTTCTATGAGGCCCTTTTGGAGGATGCTTGTGTTGGCTGGAGAGTCTATTATGGTGCCCAGTTTGCAGTCATCTGCGAACTTGGTTAGCCACAGTCCTTCCATGTTGGCCTGTACCTCCGAGAACTATATACCGAACAAGAGAGGTCCCAAGACTGAGCCTTGTGGGACGCCACTTGTAACTGGTTTGGAGTCTGACATGGCTCCAGCTATTCTAACCATGTGGGTTCTGTCCTTGAGCCAGTTTGCAACCCATCTAGTGACGTAGGGGTTTATATTTAAGCTGGTGAGCTTATCTATAATGCCCGAGTGGGGTATTGTATCGAAGGCTTTTGCGAGGTCCAGGTAGGCTGTGTGGACCACCTTCCCTTGTCAATAGCCTTGATGACTGTTTCAAAGAAATCGACCAGGTTTAAGAGGCAGGATCTGCCCCTAACAAAGCTGAACTGGGTAGGATCCAGTGTCTGTAGGTCCCCGATATCTTTATTTATAAGGTCCATGATGATCCTTTCCATAGCTTTGCAGACCAAGCTTGTGAGACTTATGGGGCGATAGTTTCCAGGATCCGTTGAGGCACCACCTTTGTGGAGAGGGACCACTGTTGCTGTATGCCACTCTTTGGGTACATATCCTGTAGTAAGGCTGAGATTGAACAGTAGTTTTAGGTTTGGGTTTAGCTTTTCTTGGAGTTCATGTAGGACGCAGCCCGGGACATCGTCTGGTCCCATTGATGCTGTGTTTCTTGCTTTGGAGAGGGCAGCTCTTACCTGAGCATCTGAGATGTCAGTGGGGGCAGCACTCTGCTGGGATAGATATTAGCCCTTTTGGTATGAAAAATACCACTTTCTGAATAGTCGAGAGAGAGAGAGAGAGGAGTAGCTTCTTCTTCACTTTGCCTGGTTAGGGGTCGCCACAGCGGATCCCCTGTTCTCTCATGATTGGCAGTGGAGTTTTACAGTGTCGAGTTGCCAGGCCAGCGCCCAACCATCCACAGAAGACACACACATGCATTCAAATGGAGGGTCAATTTAGAGTAACTAATCCACTTACAGCATGTCTTTGGGAGGAAACCCACACAACGGACATGCAAACTCGGCAACAGAAAGTACTTTAGATGAGGATAGAACCGGAGAACGTCTTAATGAAAAGAGACAAAGCTAACCGCTGCACCACCGTAGCTGCCCTGAGATATAATGACTAGCACAGTTTGAAAATGATGCCGTCATTCACAAACATCTGATCCCCACATCCATAATCCCATCTAATTCAGTGCTGATCTACATTGTAAACGTTATGCGCCCTAGTTGTACATTTTCTATTGTATATTATATACATGCGTAGATACAAATAAAAAATCCGAGGGCTCTGCTCTGTTTAACAAACTCACAAACATAAAGAATTTGTGTTCATTCATTCGTGCAAGAGAAAAAGAATCAGTGCAGGTGTTTTCTTGGCTTGTTTTCTTAATAACACGCATTATAAATTTCCCGCTGTTATTAGTATTAGTATTATTTGTGTGTGTGTGTGTGTGTGTGTTGGGGGGGGGGGGTGATATAATAACAACTGTGTGTGTGTGTGTGTGTGTGTGTGTGTGTGTGTGTGTGTGGGGAGGGGGTGGTGGTGGTGGTGGTGCTGATATAATAACAACTGTAACCGCTCTGGTAAAATCTCTCCTCCCACATTTGGTGCTTTGTTGTAAAAACGTTCTCACAAGAAAATCAGCCGGAAGTTGATGTGATACCTTATTTACATACCCATAATCCAAAGGGAGTGTGTGACTGATAATGAAAAGATCCAGCTTTTATATATTCAAAATAAATTGATAAATCAATACTTCCAATCGTAAATGCACACTTAATCAGGTTCTTTGATATGTAAAATGTCAGTTAAAATATTGTCCCTACGCTTTTAATAAACACAGCTTAAAATTTAAATCAGCAGTGCTCTTTAATTTTATTGGCTAGTCGCGTACGCATGTTAAGCTAAAAGAGATTTTTTGGAATCCTGTACTTGCGCTTTAAGTGCAGGATGTGTAAATGTCGTAAAATTAATTCGTATTATGTAAGTAACATCTAAAGCTTTTAATAAAACTTAAGTTTTTCTTTAAAAACATCTTAGCTTACATTATAATTTTATAAAGAAGTCATTATTTCAAATGTCGTAATTAATACAGTATTACTTTCTTTACTTTACTGTTTCTACAAACCACTTCACATAGTGATGACTGCATCTTTTTCACTCCTCTCTTAACCTTAATTCCCCAGGTTGTCTTATTTTTATCCTTTTCTCCACATTACATTCCAAAGGAATCTCTAGCCACTAATAAAAGAGAAACTCTTACTAACTCAAATAATGACATAATAATCTTAGCTTCAACCTAAATCACTTTGAACAACCCCCGCCACAATGTAGACTGCATACTACACAACTAATAAGTCAATCCACTAAACCCAACCTGCTCGCAGGGAATCACCCCTCTTAGACCTCCTAATCACTAAATTCCCCAATAAAATCACTGACCTCAACATCCTCCCTCCCCTCATTAGTGATCACTAGCCTCCCTCCCTCCCTCCATTACTGACCACACCACCCTGCCTTCATTACTTACTACAACCCCATAACATTCTCCAAAAATATCTCTGGGGCACACCCCTCTGTACATCGCATCACCTTCAGATACAAAACCAAAATAAACATTGCAGTGTTACATGCGGAATGGGACTAAATATTCTGGTCATTCATCCTCTCACTAAATAATCCCATTGTAAAAGCCACATCACTAACAGCCCTTCATCTCCAGTTACAATACAAACATTGAGGTGGTTGACAGCCATGATCATAGGAAATACAAGGCTGTGTGGTCACTGCCCATGCTGCATACCTCGATGGGCAAGACCTGTAAGTCACGGGTGTATTTCTGGGCATTCATCCAATTGTTTAAACCTTGTTTGAAAGCTGACAGGGAACTGGTCCTCTAAGCATACTAGGGGAGCTTATTCCATATCCTGGTATAGTGACAAGGATTCCAGACAGTCTTGATGGCTAAGATTTTTAGGGTCTAAGATCCTTTTCATTAGGAACCTCTGCAGTCGTTGATATGTCTAGTGAGATGCATGACAATGGGTGTATTATATTCTATAATGGGTCTGCAAGGGCAGAGTAAAGGGGAAATATAGCATCCTTGGTTTTAGAATGCATCTATTTGTTGTTTTCAGGAGGACATGGTACTGCATTTCTTAGCATCCAATTTTAGCCCTTTTTCTGTGCAATTTACTCTTTAATTAATTTTGAAGGGTATTGTTTTCATTGGTTGATATAACAACTGCCCCCAGTTCACAATCTTCACTGAACTTGGTCAGTCACATATATTTGCTGTCAGTATTAAGGTCAGGGAACTAAATGGCAGATGGAGTGAGGGGGTGGATACAAAATCCTAAGGATCACCACTGGTCACCTATTCCCTGACTGAGGAAGCATAGCCAACCTTGACAACATATGTTTTATTTATTTATTTATTTTACATTTGTTTATCTGGAGTGTCTGACTGAGCCAGAGGCCCATTTTCAGTGGAGGCCTGGGGAGAAAAGCTCAACATACAGAAGTTACAAAATTCAGAGTAGGTAGATAATTATAATAAAACATAACGAGAGAAAGTATCGCTCTGTATTAGATGTGAACATAGTTAAAAGTTCATAATTAATAAATAAAACTAGTGGTAAATAGAACAGAGAATACATTCAGGAAAACAGTAGATTATTAACCTAGTAGGTTACATGTCACAGATACACTGAGTCACTAATAATAGGTTTTACAGTACATTCAATCATCTCTTCTGTACTTATTTATAACAGGAACCTAACAGTCATCAGTTGTTTTGACATAAATGTGGCAGTCAGTTTAGGAGAATATAAAGGGGGTAGGTGGTAGACAGTAGAATTTTAAGATCAGTGGAAGAGAAAGGTCTAGATGAGTTTAGGAGTACTAGTTTGAGGGAATTAAGAGCAGTACAGAGAGGTAGAAAGGGACAGGCAGCATGGTCATCCGGGAGGAGTACAGTACCACAACCAGTTGTCGCTGAGGTAATCCCAGAGAAGCAACTTGAATTTGTGAGAATTACAGGCGTTTCCAATATGTTTTGGGATAGAGTTCCAGTTTTGGGATATGTTGCTGGAGTAAAGTGACTCACCAAAGGTATTATTGGCTTTTGAGACTTTTAATAGTAATTTTTCTGGGGGGATCTTATGGTTCTGATGTTTGTGTATGACAATACTAAGTCTGAGTGCTGGGGAGTTTTCTGGACAGTAGACAATGGTGTGGGCAGCTGTTAATTGCTTTAAGGAAAGTAGGTTAGGTAGTTCTGTTGATTTCAGCTCACGTACAGTAGAGCAATGGTGGGTTCTGTTTGGATGATTCAGGGCAAATCTGGATATTTCATTATAGCAGGCCTCTAATTTGTTTGGTGGTGTTGGTGAGATAAGGCTTGGCTCTCTAGAGAGCACCAAAGTTAATGTGCACATTTTTGATGGATGATGCTGTGTTTATCCAATCTTAAGGAGTTATAGATTGTAACCCCAAGAAGTTTTGTGTGGTCGATTGGTTCTATTTTGGTTTTGATAGAGGAGTAGATGACAAATGGGGTTTTCCTTACCTGGTGTTAAGGTTTTGGTGAAAACCATTAGTTTTATTTTGTTTGGACTGAGTATTAGCTGGCAATCTGAGAGATAGTTTTCGGTCTAGAAATGATTTTCGCATTCTTTCTAGGATGTCTGGAAGGGATGGAGCTGAACATATGAGGGTGGACTCAGCATATTGTGTGATGGAGGCTAGGTTGGTGGCATTGCAGAGTTTGTGGTGAATATAGAGAAGAGCAGTGGACCTAGGATTGACCCTTGAGGGACACCTACAAAGACAGGTAGTAGACGAGATAGTTGGTCTTGCACTCGCCTGCTTGCTGCTGGTCGGTTAAGTAGCTGGGTAGCTTGGAAGATGTTCAGGGATGCTAATTTTTTATGTAGTTTTTGGTGGCTAACTGTGTTGAAAGCCTTAGGCATGTCCAGGAAAATGGATGTGACCATTTGACCATTGTTTCTGAGC
Source organism: Protopterus annectens (assembly GCF_019279795.1). Classification (NCBI taxonomy): domain Eukaryota; kingdom Metazoa; phylum Chordata; order Ceratodontiformes; family Protopteridae; genus Protopterus; species Protopterus annectens. The sequence goes on along the minus strand of NC_056729.1, from coordinate 1,813,168,632 downwards.
TGGTTGATGGTGTTGGTAAGGCTAATTAAGGCAGTAGTGGTGTTGTGTTTGGGTCTAAAGCCAAGTTGGGAGTTAGAGACATGGTTGTTGCTTATTATATAGTCTAGGAGTTGCTTGAGTACACATTTTTAAAAATTTTGGCTAGTGGGGGGAGAATGGCAACGGGACTATAGTTGTATAAATCTGTTTAGGAGCTGCCTTTGTATAAGGAGATGACATGATAGATTTTCTAGAGTTTCGGAATGTATTGTTCAGAAATGGATGGATTGATTAGGGTAGAGATGGGGTATGAGATATGAGATAACATCTGCTGCCAATTTAAGATATTCATTAGGGAGGAAGTCAGTAGCAAAGGGTGTGGGATTTAGTTTGTTTAGAAGTGGTTTGATGGTTTTCAAGTTGAATTGGTTTGTTAGAAAATTAGTTAGCACTGAGTAAGAATCCTAAAAGGACCGATAAGGGAGTATTATAGTTCTTTTTATGAGAGACAGTATAGAGTTGATGAAGTGAGAATTAAATTGGGAGGCTGTGCTGTCACTGGAATTACGGTGGTTGGAGATGGCGTGGTGCTTTGACATGGATTCTGTTCCATACTTGTTTTATGGATGGCCCCAATTTCTGAGGTTATTTTGGTGTTTTTGTTGTGTTGTGATATAGTATGATTTTTTTAATCCTTTTTGATTTTTTTTTTGGCTAGGTTTCTCAATTTCTGATAGGTGAGAAGGGAGACTTGGTTTCTCATCTCTTGATGTTTTGGACTAGGCCTTGGCTCTCTGTTTGAGGAATTGGTTGGTTTCTTTAGTTAGCCATGATAGTTGTTTTGATTTAACACATATTTTGGATGTGACCATTTGACCATTGTTTCTGAGCTGCTTGATGGTGTTGGTGTGGCTAATTAAGGGGGTAGTGGTGTTGTGTTTGGGTCTAAAGCCTTGTTGTGAGTTAGAGACAAGGTTGTTACTTTGTCTATAATCTAGGAGTTGTTTGTAAACACATTTTTCAAGAATTTTGCTAAGTGGGGGTAGAATGGCAATGGGTCTATAGCTGTATGAATCTGCTCAGGAGCTGCCTTTGTACAAGGAGATGACATGAGAGATTTTCTAGAGCTTGGGAGTGTATTGATCAGAAATGGATACATTGATTAGGCTGGAGATGGGGTACGAGATAACATCTGCTCCCGTTCTGAGATATTCATTAGGGAGGAGGTCAGCAGCAGGGGGTGTGGGCTTTAGTTTGTTTAGAAGTGGGCTGATGGTTCTCAGTTTGAATTGGTTTGGTAGAAAATGAACTAAGGCTGGGTGAGGATCCTGTAGGGACTGATAAGGGAGTATTATTGTTGTTTATGAGGGACAGTATAGAGTTGATGAAGTGGGAATTAAATTGGGAGGCTGTGCTATCAGAGGAATTTAAGGTGGTAGCAGATAAGGTGGTGCATTGGCCTGTATTCTGCAGTTGTTTTATGGATGCCCCCAATTTCTGGGGTTATTTTGGGTTTTTGTTAGGGTCTATATGATGTTGTCGAACTTTTAAAAGTTTGAACACTATATGGTCAACACCATATTTTTGAACTTTAAAAGTTTGACAATGTAATAAAAAAACACAAAAAACCTACCTGAATGTTGTAAGCAGGGGGGGCAAGCCCGTCTGCACCCCACACCCCCACTATTTAAATATACCAAATCCTAGATTACACCGCATTGCAGGAAATAGTAAAGGTTTCCTTACGGAGATCTCTATTGAAACATTTGAATTTTAAAAGTTTGAACATATGGTTTCGACCATATGACGTTTGTACCTGTAAAAGTTTGACAATGTGAATGAGACCCCTTTTTGTTATATTGTGATATAGTATGCTTTTTTTATTCTTTTTGATTTTATTTTTGGCTTGGTTACTCAATTTCTGATAGGTGAGTAGGGAGACTTGGATAATGATCTCTTGATTTTGGAACTAGGCCTTGTCTCTCTGAGGAGTTGCTTGGTTTTTTTAGTTAGCCATGCTAGTTGTTTTGATTTAACACATATTTTCCTTAGTGGGACACGATTATTTAAAACGTCAAGAAATGTTTTATTGAAGTGCTGAACTGCTAAGTCTAAAGGAAGTTGTTTTAATGGGGACCAGTTGCATTGTTGTAGGAGAGATTTGAAGTGCTTTTGGAGAAGTTTTTTTGTTACGGATAAGTTTGAATATGAAATTTTTGGAGTGCAGGACCGATGCCTAATGAGATAGGTGAGCATGTGATCACTCAGACTGTCTTGGAGGCAGCCAGCATGTTAATAGAGGTTGGGCTTATTTGTTAAAGTCCAGTCTAGAATAGTTTGAGGTTATTATTTTATCATCTCTGGATTGGGAGAGGATCATTTGTGAGAAACCACACAAGTTTAAGAAGTTAGATGGGTGTTCTGAGGAGCCGGTGTACCAGTCCAAGTTGAAATCTCCTATAATAATGGTTTCCTTGATTGAATGTGGAGGTTTCCAGCACAGAGGATTTTCTATTGTGGACTGGTTATTTCTTGGGGGTATATACACTGCAATAATTATTATGTTTTTTTGAGTTAAGTTTGAGATGAGAGATAACGATTTCTGAATCACAGGGTTCTGCAGGAGTGTACTCGAGATGTACCAAGTTAAGTGTATTTTTGTATATAATGGCTATGCCACCACCTCACTTATGTAATCTGCCACATCTCAGTATATTATAGTCTTGGTAACTTCCTTCAGTTTCTTGGTAAGGTATTTCTGTATTCTAGTTGTGTTGAGCTGGCTTTACAAGGCAGTTTCAGCATGTTTTCCTTCTGTTACATTTGTTTCTATTTCCTGACCACCAGGGTGGTCTGTTATTGAATTTGCTGCTGTATTTGATTCGGGTGGGGGCTACACTGCCCATGTATTTATCTAAATGATAGGTCCTTGTCATAGCTGGCTGCACATCCCAAGTCCACTGTGGAGTTTTCATGGGTGAACATGGAGAGTTCATCATGCAATTGTAAAAGGTTTGCCTTTTGGAAGTGTATAAAGGGGATCATGTTGGTTACCAGGGGGTGGATTGTTGGAGGGTAAAGATAACCAATTGGTGGTCTCACCTCAGGTCTGTTTTGTGATTTTTAAGAGCCTGAAAGGATTAACGTTGCTCTTTGGTGGCAGAGGTGGGTAGCCTGGTCAAAATATGTTTTTTAAATTAATTAAGAAACCTTAGGTTATATAGTTGTGATAGGCCAGGTACCATTTTACTAGTTTACTGGTTGTTTTGAGCCTCTGTAAAGACTTTGTGTTTGTGTGAAGTTTTGCTTTGCCCTGTATAGATGGTTTTAAGCCTCTATAAAGGCTTTGCATTTGTTTGAAGTTTTTCAGTGTCCTGTATTGACTGGTTATTTTGAGCCTCTATAAAGGTGTCACATTTGCATGAAGACTGGCTTATTTCTTCAAAACTTAAACACTCTTAGTGATGATGTCACTGATTGCAGAGACTTCAGAGGGGATCTTGTGCCATTCATCCTTGGATAAATATTTTGCTTTATTAAATCGACCTTTTTCAGGTCTTTCCATTCTTGAAAAGGATGACAGTGCCTGAGGGTATTTCTTGGCAAGGCATGCAGCCTGGTCACTGGCCAAGCATTACTTGTTAACATTTTACACTCTGAATCATTTTAGAATACTATACTTTTACCACTGCATTTACTCTATTTTTATGTTTACACTTTGAATCATTTTAGAATGCTATACCTTTACCACTGCATTGACTGTATTTTTATGTTTACATTCTGAATCGTTTTAGAATGCCATACGTTTACCACTGCATTGACTCTATTTTTCTGTTTACACTAAATCATTTTAGAATGCTGTACTTTTACCACTGCATTGACTCTATTTTTACGTTTACACTCTAAATTGTTTTAGAATGCTATACTTTTACCACTGCATTTACTCTATTTTTATGTTTACACTCTGAATCGTTTTAGAATGCTATACGTTTACCACTGCATTGACTCTATTTTTATGTTTACACTGAATCGTTTTAGAATGCTATACTTTTACCACTGCATTTACTGTATTTTTATGCACTCCTGCCTTTTTGCTGTGGCTGCTGTTGTGAATACTGGTAAACTTGTTTTATTCCTGCAATGTAGGCAGCTTTATTGTTCAACACAACAAAACCACAGCTGTTTGCTGCATTATTTAATATCTGCACTTAAAGTTACATTTTAGTTGAATTTGATCGAAAGTTTGTTTGTTTGTTTGTTTGTTTAATTTAACTGTTGAGGCTGCCCACTAAAGTGTGCTAGTCTGTGTAACTGATTTATTACTGTCTCTGCATTTTTTGTGTGTTTCTATCTAAAAACAAAAACCCCAAAAAATAATCATTGTTTTCCCGCCTCTCCTCGACTAGTTTAGACCAGTTTACAGGCTTTGCTGTATTCTGGGCTGTGGTGTAGTTCCTGTGTTGTCCATTACCTTGCTTGGATAGAAGGAAGTTTCTTTGCTCACCAGTGGGAATGGGGAGCCTTGAGCAGCCTACCTGTCCCTGTAGGAAGTGACCTCAGCACAAGAGCTGTAGTAATTGGTTGTTTTGGACCATTTCTAGCTCTTTTGAAGTTTCCTGTTTAAAATCCATGTTTGCGCAGCTTTGCGTGATTGTGTGCATAGCGCAGCGCTGGTTAAACAAGGTTAAACTTCTTCTGGCTCCGCCAAGTCTGCTCTTCAAATTTTCCCTTAAGGAAGCTCTACTCTTAGTATAATCAGACTACTCGCTATATTATAAGCCTAGCACTTGTTCTCAAAACTTCTCTACTAAGTAAGCATTCTCATACTAAGTAAGCACTACATCCACCTACCACCCCTGTGAATATCCACTTACCTTAAAGGCACAGCACACCTTTATACTGTTCTAGCATGTTGAGTGGTAAAGTACTGGCGTCCTGTCCAGTTCAGCTGGTTAATCTGGGTATCTTGAGACAATGCTACAATTGTCTCATGTACACAGACAACCCTTTCCTCCTCCCAACAAACACAAATACATGTGAGAGATGCAACTATGTAGCCAAACTGGAGGCTGAACTCTCTCAACTCAGGGATGGCATGACCAGACAGGAGGAGATGGTAACCACACACACAACAAACCCAGTCCCACATAGACCTACCACAACTACAAACCAAACACATAAAAACACAAAGACATACTCGGAGGCTCTAATAAAAAACTTGCCAAAACAACAGAGGCTCCCAAAGCAGACATCCAAAAATCCACCACCTCAAAACAAAACACATGCAACACATACTTCAATAAATCAGTGTGTCAATCAATCACAGCCCTTAAGGCCAAACACCATGCCTGATACACTAGTAATAGGTGACTCTATAGTCAGACACACTGATATCCTGCTTACCAGGCTGAACAAGGAGAGGGTGACTGTGAGCTGCCTATCGGGAGCTAGGATCCGCCACATAACACACGCACTCAGGTCACTCCAAAGCAAGTACAAATATGACTCCGTCATTGTCCATGCTGGTGTGAATGACCTGAGACGTACCTCCCTGGACTACATGAAAAGAGAAATAGAGGAGCTCTCTGATTATGTAGCCCAAGCTGGTATGACCCTGAGCAGCATCTTTCCCTCACCAAGAATAATGCCACAATACAAAGACAAGATGATCAGCTTTAATAATTGGCTCAAGTACTGGTGTCATTCTAAGGGGATCCAATGTCTGTCTGCCTGGGATAACATGTTGGACAAGCCACGCTGTTTCACAAGGGACGGCTTGCACCTGTCACCACTGGGCTTCCAGATAATGGCTAAGGCTCTTGCCACCCCCATAGTGCCTTTTTTAGGCAAGGCTCAAAAGACAAACACACCTCCTTAGAAAACAAAAATGGAAAAAAAACTAAGGGTAATGCTGCTCAGCGTCAGAAGTCTAAATCTCAAGATGCAGGCACTCGATGCACTCCTCAGTATGGAGAACATCGACATCTGTGCAGTAACTGAAACCTGGTTCAAGTCTTCTGAGAGCACCCCAGCGCTACCAGGCTATTCCTCGTATCATGATTTTCAGCCCCAAAACCCAGGCCAAACCACAAAGGGAGGGGGAGTGTCCGTATTCATCAAGGACACCCACACCTCCAGGTTACTAGCAGCACATGAAGCATCGGAGACCATATAGGTGTAACTAAACATAGGCAAAACTGCTATACAACTGGTAGCATGTTACAGACCACCCTCCCAATCTCAGGAAACCCACTCAGCCTTCCTGAAGACATTGGAGGATATGAATGTATCACAAAATACCATCATACTGGGAGACTTCATCTACCCTAGCATAGATTGGGTACATTATTCTAGCCCTAACACCCTAGCCCAAAGGTTCCTGGAATTCATAAATTCAAATGCACTGGAACAACTAGTCACCTCTCCCACTAGGGGAGATAATATACTATACCTGATCATCACAAACATGGGGACAAAATGCTCCACACCGGAGGTGTACCCCTCACTAGTGATATCTGACCACAAACTAATCACCCTGGATATGCATATCCCACCTTCACCCCCAGCAGAAAAGACCACAGTGAAAAACTTCTCAAAAGCAGACTTCACTCTTCTTAAGACTGAGATGGTATCCTTTAAGTTCACTGGGCCAGTGGATACCACATCCCACAATGCTGAATCCTTCACAAATGCTTTCTATAGACATCTCCAAGAATGCATGGATCATGCAATCCCAAATAAATCCAAGTCCCTCTCCACCAAAGGCAAGCATCCTGTCTGGTGGACCTCAGCCATTAATAAACTGTATAACAAAAGAAGGAAGCTACTGCACAATAGAGCAAAATCCCATAAAGGGAAGACATCTCTGATCAACACTAGCAGAAAACTACGTTCTCTCATAAAAACATCCAAGGCCAACTTTGAGAGAAAAATCGCTAAGGACACTAAAGATAACCACAAAGCCTTCTTCAGCTATGTTAGAAACCTGGGTGGAAACCCTCAGATATGCTCAGGGTTAGTTCACAACAACAGAAAATACACTGAACCCACAGATATTGCCAACATTCTGGCTGACAGGTTCAGTGCAAATTTCTCCCCTCCCTCACCCCCAAAAGAAGAAATACTTATCCCAGCTGAATGTAATCTCCCTGTCATCTCAGATGTCCAGGTGAGAGCAGCCCTCAGCAAAGCTAAAAATACAGCATCAATGGGACCTGACAGTATCCTGGGTTGCGTGCTACGTGAACTCCAAGAGGAGCTTAACCCGCACATAAAAATGCTATTTAACCTTAGCCTTACTACAGGATATGTACCTGAACACTGGTGTACAGCAACAGTGGTCCCACTTCACAAAGGGGGTACCTCTACAGACCCTGGGAACTACCGCCCCATAAGCTTAACCAGCCTGGTCTGCAAAGCTATGGAAAGAATCATTATGGAACTCATAAACAGAGACATTGGCGACCTACAGACACTTGACCCCACCCAGTTCAGCTTTGTAAAGGGCAGATCCTGCCTTTTGAACCTTTTTGACTTTTTCAAAACAGTCACTAGAGCCATTGATGAGGGCAAAGCAGTCCATACAGCCTACCTGGACTTGGCTAAGGCCTTCGACACAATACCCCACTCAGGCATCATAGATAAGCTCAACAGCTTAAATGTAAAACCTTATGTCACTAGATGGGTTGCAAACTGGCTAAAGGACAGAACCCATAAAGTTAAAATCACTGGAGCAATGTCAGACTCAAAGCCAGTCACAAGTGGTGTCCCACAGGGATCTGTCCTGGGACCCCTCTTGTTCGGCATTTATATCTCAGATGTTAAAGCAAACATGGGAGGGTTGTGGCTGACAAAGTTCGCAGATGACTGCAAACTAGGTGCCATAGTCGATACATCAGCGGACACATACATCCTACAAAAAGGCCTCACAGAAACGGACAACTGGTGCCAGAGTCATGGCCTTAAACTAAATGCCAAAAAATGTATAGCCATCCCCCTTGGGAAAAACAAAGTACCCACAAATTATCACATAAACAGCAACCCACTGAGTACGGAAAAAGTAATCAGAGACCTAGGGACCCAAGTCGACAGCGACCTCTCATTTGACACACACGTTGCCAAAGTGGTTAGAAAAACATTCTACCTTGCACACCTTATCATGAAGGGATTCACATCCAGATCCAAGGATGTCATTGTCCCCTATACTCCTCCCTCATCAGACCCATGATTGAGTATAATGCCCCATTTGGTATGTACCTCACCCGGCATTTGCAACAACAGGAGAGACCATAAAAGTACCTCACCAACAGGATCAAGGGTCTCCAACATATGTCTTATTCTGCCAGACTAAAGAAACTCCAGCTCTATTCAGTAGCATACCGCCTGCTCAGAGGTGATCTCTGCCTGACGTACAAGGCCATGTCCAATCAGGAACTGATGGACATGCTCCACCTCAAAAAATCCAAATCCATCAGAACCACGAGAACTAAAGACTTAAACCTTGGCACAAGTATGAATAGGACATGCTGGAGGGATAGATTCATAACCCAGAGGCTTCCCATGCTCTGGAACAAGATCCCAGTTCATGTTAGACAGAGCCCCTCACTGACTCTCTTCAAGAGAAATCTTGATGAGTGCATGGGAGATCGTACGTTTACCCCAGGGGTCACATCTGTGTCACTACTAGACAGGGGCACAGTAAACTAATTCTATTATTTAAGGGGACCTTCACTGTGTCACTACTAGACAGAGGCACAGTATCCTAAATCTGTTCTGTACATTTTGTACCATTTTATGGGGTGGCAAAAGCCACATCACTATGGCTAGGCTTACAAATGCCCCAGGGCAGATAGCCTAGTACTAAACTATGAAACTGTGAAAGTATTCTGTATTCCTGCAACAACGTACTGATTTCCTCAAAAGGGCAGAGAATACCTGACATGTACTTTCCTGCTGTCTTTACAGCCAGCATGGTTGATATGAGGATGCTGAGACAATGTAACAACTGCCTCATGTTTAGTGACACAATGTAACAACTGCCTGATTTTACTGACACAGTGTAACAACTGCATCATGTTTACTGACAACCAACTTATTCTTAAACAAAATGATAAACTATGTGAGAGAAGTAGTTGCACAATGTCACTGGAATGAAAGGTCTCACATACAAGCACTCATAATAAAAAACGGGTTTTAAGAAATGCACACACCACACCCACCATACAAAGTACGCATCAGGCATAGAGACCCACATATGCTGAGGTATTTAAAAGTAATCCTGCTAAATCCCAAAGTCCTCCAAGACATCGGACCTAGAACAAATATCCTCAGCAGCCACAAAGCTCTCTGCCAACCCCCCCCCCCGCAACACATATAGTCACACCTCATGGCGCCTCATCTTCAAAGCCCATAAGGCAGCCACCACACAACCCAATACTGGGGACATAGGAGACTGCATTGTGAGTCACACATAAGTTCCACTCACCAAGTTGAGTAAGGACAAAGTCATGGTCAGTTGTCTATCAGGGGCCAGAATCCACAAGATCACACATGCATGACCTCATTGGACCATGATTACTCATATTCCATGTGGGTGTAAATGACATGAGATGTACCTCCCTGTGCTATATGAAGAGAGGCATTATGGAGCTCTTGGACGATTTGTCTCATGCTGGTATGTGCCTACCACTGAACAGAGTTCTGTCTTCATAAATATGATGTCACAAAATGAACAGAAGATGACTGACTTTAATAATTCTCTTAGTTTCTGGTGTCATTCCATGCAGATACAATGTTTGTCAGTTGTTGTTGCTGTGTCTTTTGGCTTTTCCCATTTAGAGGTCACCACAGCGGAACTCCGGTCCGCTAATTATTGGCAGTATATTTTTGCGTGCCGAGTTGCTGGTCCTGATACACAACCTTCAACAAAGGTACGCCCCATTCACGCATGTCTCCACACAGAAGACGCTCTAGCTGAGACTCGAACAGGACGTCTTACTGTGAGGTGACAATGCTACAGCAGCACCACCACATTTGTCATTGTGAGAGGATATGGTCAACAGACCACACTGCTTTATGCACTTGTCCCCTCTAGGCTTTCAAATATTTTATGGAACATTATCCCCCCCCCCCCCCACAGTGCCTTTTTAGGCAATTCCAAACTGACAAACTTTCTGACATAGCAAAACCAACTCAAAGGGAATCTAAAAGTGTTACTGCTCAATGCCAGGAGTCTAAACAAGAAACTCCACACCTGCCAAACTCTCCTCACGCTGGAGAATGCAGACATCTGTGCATTTGCCAAGACATGGTTTAAAGCCATGGAGAACACCCAGAAATAGAATGCAATCTGCACATTTAGGCCAGCTACTGCACAGGCCAGACCTAAAGGTAGAAGTGTTTCAATCTACATCTATAAAAAACTTACCACATAGTTAACCAAACAGGATAATGTGAATGAACTTTTCTACATGTAAGTTGCCATAGGTTACGTCCCATTTGCATACCATACCCTGAATGCTATAGGTCCCCCTCTATGATCCAGGAAACACATAACTGATACTTAAACTTACTGCAGACACTCACCATTCAACCCAATACCACATTTATGGGTGATGTTTAACAACCCAGCTATAAACTGAGAATCATACATGATCCCAGGTTTACAGGTTCAGAGATTCATGCCCACTAAGGGCACAAAGTACTGGACCTGGTCCTCCCAAACATGGGAGAATGCTGTAACCCCCTCCCACCCTCAGTGTAATGCCCTTTCTGGTAAGGTCACACCATAAATCTGTCTCCTTTGAAATATAAATAAAACCAGAGACCCCAGCTAAACCCATTGAATTTAGGAATTGCACTAAGGAAATCTTCCTAATACTGAGTGATAACCTGGCAAAATGTCAGGCCTCCCAAACCGTGACAGTACAGCTGCCTATGTAGAATTTTTCATAGAAACCCTGTACAATTATGTTAGAAGATGCATAGCAATAGTTGTGCCTACCAGGAAAGAGCACAGAACAAACTTAAAAAAAGCAAGACACACTGCTGGAATTTGCACATCAATTGGTTGTACAACAAAAAGAAGAAAATCAAAGCAAAAGTGAAGAAGTTAAACACCGAGCCGGAGAAAAACACTCATCAGTCTAAGCAAACATGTCTGAAGGCAAATTACATCAATCAAAGCCAAGGATGTGGTTAAAATAGCCTCTAAGGCCTAGGACAACCATAGGGCTTTCTTTAGCTATGTCCACAGCCTCAAAGGCAGTACATAACAATGTGCAGAACTAATTATAAATGAAGCCATGCACATGGAGCTGGAAGATACAGCAAATCTACTCACCAACAAATTCAGCTCCAACTTTACCCCCCTTCCCCAGCCTACCCCCTAGAAATGCTACCCACAATTTTCACTAGAAGAGCAAGTTGTAAATTAACTGTAAACTACTACCAATGCCAAGAACACCACATTGATGGGCCCCAATCATATCCCATGATGTTTTCCTAAAGAGCATGAAAGCTGAACTATCATGACCACTGGAGTCACTATTTGACCTTAGCCTCCCTCTGTACAAGGGAGAGCCATCTACAGATACTGGTAACTATAGGCCCACAAGTCTGATTAAATGCATATGCAAAACCATGGAAATAATTATCATGGAACTGATTAATAATGATATAGGAAACCTTCAGACACTGGATCCAGCTCAGTTTAGTTTTGTCAGGGGCAGATCATATCTACTCAGCCTTGCAGACTTCTGCAAGATGGTCACCATAGTACTGGATGAGAGCAAATGGTGCATACTACCAACCTTGACCTGGCCAAGACATTTGATACAATACCCAACTCTGGCATTGTACATAAACTGATGAAAATCTCTTACCAGGAGAATCCAGAGCCTCAAACATCTACCCTACACAGATAGGCTAAAAGCCCTGCAACTCTACTCAGTCTCATACAGACTCCTCAGAGATGATCTCTGTCAGGCATACAAAGCAATCTCAGACCCTGTCTTGATGGGACTGCTGCATATCCACAAGTCAAGCTCCACTCGAGTAACCTGCATGTGCGACCTCAACCTTCTTTTTTTTTTTACCTGAATCTCCTTGTGTTCTGACTGTGCTTCTCAAACATTTTGAAAATGTAGAGTATATTTCAGAGCATTTATTATAACTGTTATTGCCTTAATATTGCTACAACTCAAGTGCTCTAGACTGCACTGCATCTGAAGTGTTTGTGTGTTTTAGCTGCTTTTCTGTATATATAGACTTCTCTGTTTCTTTAACTAAATAAGCTCTGCAAAGTTGTTTTATTGCATTCCTGTCTGTATTTCTGAGGTTTTTTGCACTTTTAAAGTTTGTTTTTGCTTAGTTTAACTGGTAGGCTACACACTCAAGTGCGCTAGCCGAATTAAAGCATTTACTGTGTTTCTGTACCTAATTTCTGCTACTTTGTAAAATTGTTTCCCACCTTTACTGAACTAGAATAGTCCAGTCTTCAAGTATTGCTGATCTCTGGGCTTTGTCATAGTTCTTGTGTTGCCCATATCCTTATTTGGATAGGGGGAAGCTTCTTTGTTCACCAGTGAGAGTGGGGAGCTCTGAGCAGCCTATCTGTCCCTTGAGGAGTGGTTCCAGCCCAGTGACTTGTAGCTTATTGGCCGTTTTGGGCCATTTCCTATCTCTTTCTAACCCCCTGCTTTAAAGCCAGCCTTAGCGAGCTTTTGCACTTGTAATTTAAAATTTATCCTGTTTGTTGCATTTACCTGTTGAGGCTACACACTCAAGTGCGCTAGCCTGTGTTACATACTTATTGCATTTTCCTGCTGTTTGTTGCAAAAAAAGAAAAAAATATATCCTTGTTTCCTGTCTTTCCTGACCTAGAGTAGTCCAAATACAGGCTTTGCTGTATTCTGGACTTTTGGAAAGTTCCTGTGTTGCCCATTTCCTTTCCTGGATAAAGGGAGGCTTCTTTGTTCACCAGTGGCATTGGGGAGCTTAGAGCAGCCTATCTTTCCCTTGAGGACTGTTTCCAGCAAAATAATCTGGTAGTCTATTGGCCATTTTGGGCCAAGTTCTAGCTCTTTCAAGTCCCTTGTATAAAGCCTGCTTTAGCATGGCTTTGCGCGATTTTGCGCATAGCGCATCGGGCAGCACCGCTTAATTGGGTTTAAACCATTCTCAGCTCCATAAAGTCTGGTCTTCACTTTTTCCCTTAGAACTGATCTAGTTCTCATAATAAACACCATATTCCTACTCTAAAGCCTGGCACTTGCTCACTAAAGCAATTATATAAGTCAACACTAAAAAATTAAAAGCTCTACACCCTCACAAACTCCCCTTGAGTACCTTATTCCCCACTGGCCCTTTTTTTCAATTATAAAGGAATTCCCAGTACTATTCTAGCATGTCCAAAGGTCAGTTGTCAATTTCCTCTCTGGTTCAGCTGGTGAATCTGGGAATCTTTAGGCAATGTTACAGCTGCCTCATGTACACAGACAACCCTCTCCTCCTCCCAACAAATTCCAACACATGTGAGAGATGCAACCATATAGCCAAACTGGAGGCTAAGCTCTCTCAACTCAGTACTGGCATAACCAGTCAGGAGGAGAAGGAAACCACATTCACTACAATTCCAGTCTCACATAGACCTACCATGACAGCAAACCAAACACATAAACACACAAAAACATACTCGGAGGATCTAAATAAAAATCTGCCTAAGCAGCAGAGACCTCCAAAGCAGACACCCAAGCAACCGCTACCCCAAAACAAAACACATGCAACACATAACTCACAAAGCCAGTGTGCCGAACAGTCACAGCCCTTAAGGTTAGCAACACACCTGATACACTTGTAATAGGTGACTCTATCGTCAGGCACACTGATGTCCCGCTCACCAGGCTGAACAAGGAGAAGGTCACAGTGAGCTGCCTTTCTGGTGCTTGGATCCGCCACATAACTCAAGCACTCAGGTCACTCCAAGGCAAGTATAAATATGACTCAGTCATTGTCCATGCTGGTGTAAATGACCTGAGACGTACCTACCTGGACTACATGAAAAGAGACATAGAGGAGCTCTCCAAGCATGTAGCCCAGGCCAGTATGACCCTGACCTTGAGTAGCATCTTGCCCTCACCAAGAATGATGCCACAATATGAAGACAAGATGATCAATTTCAACAACTGGCTTAAGTATTGGTGTCATTCAAAGGGGATCCAATGCCTGTCAGCCTGGGATGACATGCTCAACAAGCCATGATGCTTCACTAGGGACGGCTTGCACCCATCACCCCTGGGCTTTCGGATATTGGCAAAGGCTCCTGACACCCCCATGGTGCCTTTTTTAGGCAAGGCTCAAAAGACAAACCCACCTCCATAGGTATCACAAGGGATAAGAAACTAAGAGTAATGCTACTCAACGCCAGAAGTCTAAACCTCAAGATGCATGCACTTGAAATTCTCCTTAGCATGGAGAACATCGATATCTGTGCAGTAACAGAAACCTGGTTCAAGGCTCCCGAGAGCACCCCAGCACTACCAGGTTATACCTCATACCATACTTTTTGGCCCCAAAACTTGGACCGAACCACAACAAAAAAAGGGAGTATCAATATTTGTCAAAGATACCCACACCTCCAGGTTGATGGCACAGCACGAAGCATTAGAGACTATCCATGTGCAACTAACAGTGGGTAAAACTGCCTTCCAGTTTATAGCCTGCTACAGACCACCCTCCCAAACCCAGGAACCCCACTCAGCCTTCCTGAGAACACTGAAAAATATGAAGGTCACTCCAAACACCATTATATTGGGTGACTTCAACAACCCAAACATAGACTGGGAGCATTACTCTAGCTCCAACACCCTAGCCCAAAGGTTCCTAGAATTTATAAACTCAAATGCTATGGAACAACTTGTTACCACTCCCACAAGAGGGGAAAACATACTGGACCTGATCATCACCAACATGAAGACTCTATGCTCCAGAACAGAAGTGTATCCCTCACTGGTAAGATCAGACCATAAACTAATCTCACTGGATATTCACATCCCGACCCAACCCCCTGCCCAGAAAACCACAGTGAAAAACTTCGCTAAAGCAAATTTCACACTCCTCAAAACCAAGGTGGAATCCTTCAAAGCCCCCGGGCCTGTGGAAAATATGGCCCAGACCACAGAATCCTTTATAAATGTATTCTATGAACACCTTCAGGAATGCATGGATCATGCAATCCCAAATAAAACCAAGACCCAATCCTGCAAAGGCAGATGTCCTGTCTTGTGGACCCCAGCCATAAACAAACTATACAATAGAAGGAGGAAGCTACTACATGATAGAACAAAATCCCAAAAAGGGAAGGCATCTCTGATCAGTATTAGCAAAAAACTATGGGCACTCATAAAATCGTCTAAGGCCAGCTTAGAGAGAAAAATTGCACAGGACACTAAGGATAATCACAAGGCTTTCTTTAGTTATGTTAGTAACCTGGGTGGGAATTCCCAGATATGCTCAGAATTAGTCCAAAATAACAAAAAAATACACCAAACCCACAGACATTGCCAACATCCTAGCTGACAGATTCAGTGCAAACTTCTCCCCCCCCCTCCACCAAAAGGGCAAATATCTATCCCAAAAGAGTGCTGCCCCCCTGACATCTCAAATGCTCAGGTAAGAGCCGCCCTCTCCAAAGCAAAAAACACAGCATCAGTGGGATCAGACGGTGTCCCAGGCTGCGTCCTACATGAACTCCAAGAAGAGCTAAACCGAAACATAAAACAACTGTTCAGTCTCAGCCTTACTACAAGATATGTCCCCAAAGAGTGGCGTAAAGCAACGGTGGTCCCTCTCCACAAAGGTGGTGCCTCAACGGATCCTGGAAACTATCACCCCATAAGCCTGACTAGCTTGGTCTGCAAAGCTATGGAAAGGATCATCATGGACCTCATAAATAAAGATATTGGGGACCTACAGACACTGGATCCTACCCAGTTTGGCTTTGTTAAGGGCAGATCCTGCCTATTAAACCTGGTTGATTTCTTTGAAACAGTCACCAAGGCCATTGACAAGGGGAAGGTGGTCCACATAGCCTACCTGGACCTCGCAAAAGCCTTCGATACAATACCCCACTCGGGCATTTTAGATAAGCTCACCAGCTTAAATATAAACCCCTATGTCACTAGGTGGGTTGCAAACAGGCTCAAGGACAGAACCCACATGGTTAGAATTGCCAGAGCCATGTCAGACTCCAAAACAGTTACACGTGGCATCCCACAAGGCTCAGTCCTGGGACCTCTCTTGTTCGGTATATATTTCTTGGAGGTACAGGCCAACATGGAAGGATTGTGGCTGACCAAGTTCGCAGATGACTGCAAACTGGGCACCATAATTGATTCTCCAGCCAACAGAAGCATCCTCCAAAAGGGCCTCATAGAAACAGACAACTGGTGCCAGAGCCATGTCCTCAAGCTAAACGCCAAAAAGTGTATAGTCATCCCCTTTGGCAAAAACAAAGTGCCCACAAATTACCACATAGGTGGTAATCCATTAAGTACAGAAGAAGTAATTAGGGACCTGGGGACCCAAGTTGATAGCAATCTCTCATTTGACAACCACGTGGCCAAAGTGGTTAGAAAAACATTTTATATAGCCCACCTAATCATGAAGGGATTCACATCTAAATCAGGGGAGGTCATCGTGCCTTTTTACTCATCCCTCATCAGGCCCATAATTGAGTACAATGCCCCTTTTGGGATGTACCTTACCAGACACCTGCAGCAACTGGAAAGACCCCAAAAGTACCTCACCAAGAGGATCAAAGGGCTCAAGCAAATGCCATATGCTGCCCAGTTAAAGAAACTCCAGCTCTACTCAGTGGCATACTGCCTGCTCAGAGGCGATCTGTGCCTGACGTATAAAGCCATGTCCAACCCAGAATTAATGGACATGCTGCACCTCAGAAAATCCAAATCCCATCGAGCTATCTGCTCGAGAGACTTGAACCTCAGCACTGAAATAAATAGGACATGCTGGAGGGACAGATTCATAACCCAGAGGCTCCCTTCACTCTGGAATAAAATCCCAGTCCAGGTTAGGCAGAGTCCCTCATTGACTCTCTTCAAGAGAAATCTTGATGAGTGGATGGGAGATCGTAGGTTTACCCCGGGTATCACTTCTGTGTCACTGTTAGAAAGAGGCACAGTATACTAACCTCGAAAAAGGGCATAGCAAAATTAATTTAAAAGGGGTGGCGAAAGCCAAACACACTCTGGCTAGGCTTATAAATGCCCTAGGGCAGATAGCCTAGTATGAACCTATGAACCTGGTCTGTGACATTAATAGGACTTGTTGGCAGGGCAGATTTATGTCCTGGAGCCTCCCCCTTTTGTGGAATAGACTCCCTCTCCACATAAACCAGAGTACCTCATTAAACCTTTTTAAGCGCAACCTGGATAACTGGATGGGGAACAGAAAATACACCCCTGGGATTCCACCTGTGTCCCTGCTGGACAGGGCATCGGGTGCTGACTTGTCAGAACATGGGTAAACTTCTGGCTAGGCTTGTAAGAGCCTCAGGGCCAATAGCCTAGTAACTTCCTATGTTCTTATGTTATGCACTGGATAGCAAGCTAGCTCTCAGGTAGGACCCAAGAAGTTAGGAATGGAGACTATCCACTTCCATAAAGAGTTCAGTCACTAGCGGAGTATCTCAGGGATCAGTGCTGGGTCTCCTCCTTTTTGGCATCTATTTCTCAGAAGTCAAGGCCAACATCAAGGGCATCTGGTGAATAAAGTTTGCAGACAATTGCAAACTAGGAGCAGTTATAGAATCTACCCAAGGCACTAATATTCTCCAGGAAGGACTAACACAGACAAATAACTGGTGACAGAGCTGCAGGTTAAAACTCAGTGCCAAGAAATGTATAATAGTACATTTTGGGAAGTCAGCTACATAACAGAAACTACCTCAGTAATAACACACCCCATAAGAGTAGACAATAGTTAGAGATTTGCAGACTATGTAGGCAATCACGTGGCTTTCAACCAACAGGTGTCTAAGGTAGTACAGAAATCATTCCATGTTGCACAACTAATAAGCAATGGTATGGCATCTAAGTCCGAGGAAGTCATTGTTCCACAGTATTCATCCACCATCAGACCCATCACTGAGTACAATACCCCCTTTGATATGTACCTGACCAGGTACATGCAACAACTGGGATATCCACAGAGGTTCCCCACAAAAAGAATATGGACATTAATAACATGTCCTTTACAGATGACTGTATAGCCCTATTATTGTGCTCTGTCTCCTATAGATTGTTGAGGGGGTGAGCTCTGAATGACATACAAGATAATCCTTGAATTCCAGTCTGATTGTTCTCTTGTAGATCTACAAACTGAATCACATCAGAGCTACCCAATCCAGGGACTTAAACCTTGCTAGCAACATAAATAGACATGTAGGAGGGTCAGGTGTGTGTCTTAAAAATATTCCTTCTCTGGTACAGGCTTCCCATCCTTGTGAAGCAGAGTTCTTCCTTAACCCTTTTCAAGTGTAACCTAGACCAGTGGATGGAAATTGAAAATGTACCCCTAGTCTTTAGTGGACAAAAACAACCTGCAAATGCTTGGCCATCCATGCTGTAGCTTACATATACCCTTAAAATAACCTCTTAAGCCCTAAAGAAATAAATCACATTCTAAACACATATATTAATTGCATATAACTTACGATAATTATACAAGATCATCATTCATATAAAGATTCTTAATATTCAATGAACATGCAGGTGCTTTCTTTGCAGTTATTTCTTTAAAAATGTGTTACAATTGTTGCTTGAACAATTGACTGTTAGTATGTGATAGGTTAGGGCTGTGTCATGCGTTTTGAGTTTTTTACTATAAAAGCGGCATGTCCTCACTATGAATTTTATTAACACTGAAGAAGGACCTGTTGTCTGAAAGCTTTGCTATTTTATTAAAAGGTGCATACAACACTGTGGAGTTTTCTTCTTTTTTGCTGATTGGACATTTGTTTGTTGACTCCATTTAATCAGTTTTGTTCACCTTTTCACCCCAGGGATCACTCCAGTGGTTTTACTCGACAGAGGCACTGGGAACTAAGGTCGGGTGGCACGATGCCAGGGTAATCCTATGGGCTAGACTTGTAAAGGCTCCAGGGCCATTAGCCTAGTACACACCTATGAACCTATGAACCTAAGTACTCCAGTCTACGAAGGGGCAGTTGAAGTCACACTGCATTAAAGATGCATTTCTGGTACAGATATTTTCAGGGAATGGCGACACGTTTTCCTGATCCTGGGGGGCCATGAAAGGAGATTGATAACAAGCAGTAAGTTGAAAGTCTGACTTGGCTAATGTGAGCTGGAGATCTTTGGGCTCACTGATGGAATCTGGGGGTATCACTTTGGATGGGATAATATCTCTCTGATGAGCAATGAAACCCCTCTGCCATTAGCAGTGGGCTGATTCATTCTTAATAGTCACAGGAGTGTTATGTTGTTTGTGACATGTCCCTGAAGGGGTGCATGTAGAATATATATTTGGAAATTTACATTAATACTTAGTCTTAAGAATTCTCGGAGGCTGTGAAAGAGTTTTTTTTTTAGGCACTAGCATATGACAGTTTAGTTTTATCAATATGATGATGGCGCATTCTCATGTTGACAACGCTGCCTACCTTGAGCGATGTTTCAGACTTCAAATGCTTCATAAAATGCATGTTAACACAAACCATGTTATTCTAGCAACTTTCTAAGTTTAGAAAAGCAATATTTAAAATCCGTCCCTGTTTTGGGCCTTTGTTCTCCCACTGTGTCAGGCTTTGCCCAGATTTCATGCATTAAATGGTTGACAGGTTTGTTTTGTACTTATTGTCTGCATATGCAAATAAATAAGGCAAAATACAAGAATTCAAGTAATACAATATGCCCAACAGTTATTATGAAGTGAGTTTTAACTAATGTACAAACATGTTCACATCTGTCACCTGTTCCTGGTTTTGGCTTAAATGTTTTTTCTTTCCCTGCTAAAACTGGTCATTTCTAGAGAAACGTTGATGATCAACTGTTCACAAATGAGGACACTACATAGACTTACAAACTTCTTCAGAAAATGCATGTTATTCCACCTTCTCTTGTAATATTAACTTCACAGGTAAATAGCAGTGATATTTTAAAAAGTGCCCCTGATTATTTTTGGGTTTTTCTCTGATTATGGCTGTAAGGTGATGTGAAGCTGTCTCTCTCTTTCTCTTACAAACACACACACACACACACGCACACACGCACACAGGCACACACACACACACACATGCACGCACACACACACACACACACACACACACACACACACACACACACACACACACACACACACACACACACACACGCACACACGTACTGCATTATTGGACTTCTACCAGTTATTTGGCCCTTTTTTATATTAATTTCTGGAATTAATGGGACACTTGCACTTTAGGGTATCCATGGAGTCAAAATCCAGTAGAAGGACAGCCCAGATGATGTGCAGTTTCTAAGATAAACTGAAGTTGTACAAGGCAGATGTCTTAAATGCAATACAGCTGGAGTAGAATCATATAGAGGATCTAAAATTGTGTGGTTTACCTCCATCTCCAAAAAGAAGACATTTACTGGGCAAAGAAGCAGTGTTTGAACACCTATTATTGAGATGGGAATAGGTAACTTCACATGGTTTTGTTGAGTGCGTTGCTCAACATTGTGCCTTCTAAGTGTCAATATGTGGGTGTCAGGAATCACTATGTGCATCCTTGTGTTAATTACAGCATATGGCATGGCTTTACTTCATTTGAATGTATTTACTATATGATTTGTACTTTTGGTGGTGATTTGTTGATTGCACACTTGGTGATTTTGGTCTGTGTAAGCATTTCAAAATAGTACAAAAAAATCCATTGAATGTCGCCCGTTGTGTTATGCTCATTTTGACATTAGTAGTGTTCAGTATTTTGCAATATGACAAGCAGTGTGGCAATTTAATTGTCAGACAATGTTGTGTTATTTATTAGAATGATAGCAAACACAAAACAAGTTAATCCGAGGCGAGGAAGAATTTGAGGCTGTCCATCCAGTTATCTAGGTTTACCTAGAAGGGAAAGAGTTACTTTGCTTGACATTTAGTGGAAGTTTGTTCCAGATTTGAAGGATATGTTAGGATATGAATCTATTTTTTTAAACAAGAAACATCTTTATTAAATTATTAGACTTTAACTTCCATTTTCTAGTGATTGCTTTTTTGGCAGCCGTCATAATTCAGCTCAGCGGAGGAGGAGTATGCATATACATAAAGGATACCCACACCTCCAGGTTAGTGGCAACGCACGAAGCATCAGAGACCATCCAGGTGCAATTAACCATAGGTAAAACTGCCCTACAGTTTGTAGCATGCTACAGACCACCCTCTCAAACTCAGGAACCCCACCCAGCCTTCCTGAAGACACTGGAGAGTATGAATGTCTCTCCAAACACCTTCATATTGGGTGACTTCAACTACCCAAACATAGACTGGGAACATTACTCAAGCCCCAGCACCCTAGCCCAAAGGTTCCTGGAGTTCATAAACTCAAATGCTATGGAACAACTAGTCACCATTCCCACAAGAGAAGAAAATATACTAGACCTGATCATCACAAACATGGGGACAAAATGCTCCACACCGGAATTATATCCCTCATTGGTGAGATCAGACCATAAATTAATCTCACTGGAGATCGACATCCCGCCCCCACCTCCAGCAAAAAAGACCACAGTGAAGACTGGAGTGGTATCCTTCAAGGCCCCCGAGCCAGTGGAAACCACAACCCACGCTGCTGAAACCCTTACAAATGCCTTCTACGAGCACCTCCAGGAATGTATGGATCAAGCAATCCCTAATAAAATCAAGACCCTTTCCACCAAAGGCAGGCACCCGGTCTGGTGGAACCCAGCCATAAACAAACTCTACAACAAGAGGAGAAAGCTACTACATGACAGAGCAAAATCCCTAAAAGGGAAGGCATCTCTGATCAATACTTGCAAAAAACTACGATCGCTCATAAAATCATCCAAGGCCAAATTTGAGAGAAAAATCGCTAAAGACACAAAAGACAATCATAAGGCCTTCTTTAGCTATGTTAGAAACCTCGGTGGAAACTCCCAGATATGCTCAGAATTAGTCCAAATGATACAAAAATCACTGAACCCACAGACATTGCCAACATACTGGCAGACAGGTTCAGTGCATGTTTCTCCCCTCCCTCCCCCCCAAAAGGAGAAATATCTATCCCAGCAGAGTGTAGCCTCCCAAACATCTGAGATGCCCAGGTGAGAGCTGCTCTCTCTAAAGCAAAAAACACAGCATCAATGGGACCGGACGGTGTCCCCGGCTGTGTGCTACACGAACTCAATGAGGAACTAAACCCACACATAAGGCTGCTGTTTAATCTTAGCCTTACTACAGGATACGTACCCAAAGAATGGCGCATGGCAACTGTGGTCCCACTCCACAAAGGCGGTGCTTCTACGGACCTCGAAATTACTGCCCCATAAGCTTGACGAGCCTTGTCTGCAAAGCTATGGAGAGGATCATAATGGAACTCATAAATAAAAACATTGGGGACCTACAGACACTGGATCCTACCCAATTTGGCTTTGTCAAGGGCAGATCCTGCCTCTTGAACTTGGTCGACTTTTCGAAACACTCACTAAGGTCATTGATGAGGGTAAGGCAGTTCACACAGCCAACCTTGATCTTGCAAAAGCGTTCGACACAATACCCCACTCGGGCATCACAGAAAAGCTCACCAGCTTAGATGTAAACCCATATGTCACAAGATGGGTTGCAAACTGGCTCAAGGACAGAACCCACAGGGTTAGAGTTGCTGGTGCCATGTCAGACTCTAAGACGGTCACGAGCGGTGTCCCACAGGGCTCAGTCCTGGGCCCCCTCTTGTTCGGCATTTATTTTTCTGAAGTGCAGGCAAATATAGGGGGATTGTGGCTGACAAAATTTGCAGATGACTGCAAACTGGGAGCCATAATTGACACTCCATCAGACACAGACATCCTCCAGAGAGGTCTCATAGAAATGGATAACTGGTGCCAGAGCCATGGCCTTAAGCTAAATGCCAAAAAATGTATAGTCATACCCTTTGGGAAAAACAAGGTAACCCCTAATTACCACATAGGTGGTAATCCATTAAACACGGAAGAAGTTATCAGGGACCTGGGGACCCAAGTTGACAGTAACCTCTCTTTTGACACTCACATTGCCAAAGTGATTAGGAAGACCTTCTACATTGCCCACCTGATCATGAAGGGATTCACATCCAGAACAGGAGAGGTCATTGTACCCCTGTACTCTTCACTTATCAGACCAATGATTGAGTACAACGCCCCATTCGGAATGTACCTTACCCGACACCTGCAGCAGTTGGAAAAACCCCAAAAGTTCCTCACCAAAAGGATAAAGGGGCTCAAACATATGTTATACGCTGCCCGACTGAAGAAACTCCAGCTCTATTCAGTCGCATACCATCTGCTCAGAGGTGATCTGTGCCTGACATACAAGGCCACGTCCAACCCGGAATTAATGGACATGCTCCACCTCAAAAAATCCAAATCCACCAGAGCCACAAGAGCAAGAAACTTAAACCTCAACACGGATATAAATAGGACGTGCTGGAGGGACAGATTCATCACACAGAGACTCCTACACTATGGAACAGAATCACAGTCCATGTGAGGCAGAGCCCCTCACTGACTCTGTTCAGAAGAAATCTTGACGAGTGGATGGGAGATCATAGGTTTACCCCAGGAATCATCTCTGTGTCACTGCTGGACAGAGGCACAGCAAACTAATGGGTATAGTATTCTCATCCTAAGGGGTGGTGAAAGCCACACACACTCTGGCTAGGCTTATAAATGCCCTAGGGCAGATAGCCTAGTATGAACCTATGAACCTATGAACCTTACTATGTCTAGGCAATTCCGATTCTGCATCATTGCTCAAAAAATAAATTCCATGGGATATGACTCTATTGTGCCTGCATGTCTTGTTTATCTGCTGATAAAAGTTTAGTTCCTTTAACCAGGTATTTGAGGTACCATTAGTTCTGAAAAGGAATAGAAGGTGAAAGAGGGTTGCCTCTTCCACAGCTGGAAAGGATTTACAAAGATCTCCATTGAGGTATGTTTAAGAGAATGAATACAGCGAAAAAGTTGACAATCTCTCCTGATAACTAAGATTTTTGAGCCCACTGATCTATTAGTTATGAATCACTGAGGTCTTTGATGTTGTGTGATATGATTAGACAAATAAATGCCAAAAGGTGAAATGACTTAATTAGCGGGTTTGATAAGATATGAGCTTTGGATGTAGTGGAGAACTCTCTGAAAATTAGATGAGCTATATAATAGGCTTTATGAACTTCTTTGCAGATATAATGGTCAGATGATAAGGAATTATCAAAAAGAGTGCCCAGATCCCCTGTAATAGCATCTGATTGTAGAGGTACATCACCTATATGGCATGCAAAGCTGTTTTGTTAACCAGACTGAACTATTCCACATTAATTTGAGACCATCACTCTTCCAACAGCTGTTAACATAGTTTAACCCATGCTGGAACAATTGTGAATCATGTAAAGATCAAATAACAGAACCTATTTTATAGCCGTCTGCAAACTTAATAGGTCAGGAGTGCAAACCTCAATGTCTGAAAAATAGATGCCAAAAATGAGAGGCTCAGCACTGTGCCCAATGGTACACCACAGGTAACTTGTGTGCCATATGAAGTGGCACCTGCAACTCTAACCACATGGTTCTGTCAGACAATCTGATAGATATCCACTGCACAATATATGGATTTATATTCATATTTACAATCTGTCAGTAATGCCTGCATTGGGAGTTGTGTCAAAAGCCTTGACTTTCCTTTCATTTAATTTCCTTGATGAAACTGAAGTGTGTTCTACAGCTACCTGGCTGAATTCTTTAATTACTGTCTTGCTTATCTGTGCTAAATATTCTGCTTTCCCTCCATTTTAACTGTTTCTTTCATTTTTTGTCCGGACATTTATTTTGCTTTCTGTCCTGGTAATTGAAGTGTTAGGTTGTACAGTCACGTGACTGTGACCCAGACAGCTTTCATTCATCTAGAACCCTGGTCACTGGATGACCTGACGCCAGGGAGAAGAATAACAAAGCATACGGCTACTTTTATGTCTTTTGATAAGAGTATGGGAGTGAGCTGAGAATGCACCTGATGTCATGTACCTTGGTGGGGAGTAGGGATCAAGCCCTGCCTGCTTATATGTCTCATAGATAGCAGTAAGGGAGTGAGCTGAGAATGCACCTGATGTCATGTACCTTGGTGGGGAGTAGGGATCAAGACCTGCCTGCTTATATGTCTCATAGACAGCAGTAAGGGAGTGAGCTGAGAATGCACCTGATGTCAAGTATCTTGGTGGGGAGTAGGGATCAAGCCCTGCCTTCTTATATGTCTCATAGATAGCAGTAAGGGAGTGAGCTGAGAATGCACCTGGTGTCAAGTATCTTGGTGGGGAGTAGGGATCAAGCCCTGCCTTCTTATATGTCTCATAGATAGCAGTAAGGGAGTGAGCTGAGAATGCACCTGATGTCATGTACCTTGGTGTGGAGTAGGGATCAAGCCCTGCCTGCTTATATGTCTCATAGATAGCAGTAAGGGAGTGAGCTGAGAATGCACCTGATGTCATGTACCTTGGTGTGGAGTAGGGATCAAGCCCTGCCTGCTTATATGTCTCATAGATAGCAGTAAGGGAGTGCATTGAGAATGCACCTGATGTCATGTACCTTGGTGGGGAGTAGGGATCAAGCCCTGCCTGCTTATATGTCTCATAGATAGCAGTAACGAGTGAGCTGAGAATGCACCTGATGTCATGTACCTTGGTGGGGAGTAGGGATCAAGCCCTGCCTGCTTATATGTCTCATAGATAGCAGTAAGGGAGTGAGCTGAGAATGCACCTGATGTCATGTACCTTGGTGAGGAGTAGGGATCAAGCCCTACCTGCTTATATGTCTCATAGATAGCAGTAAGGGAGTGAGCTGAGAATGCACCTGATGTCAAGTATCTTGGTGGGAGTAGGGATCAAGCCCTGCCTGCTTATATGTCTCATAGATAGCAGTAAGGGAGTGAGCTGAGAATGCACCTGATGTCATGTACCTTGGTGAGGAGTAGGGATCAAGCCCTACCTGCTTATATGTCTCATAGATAGCAGTAAGGGAGTGAGCTGAGAATGCACCTGATGTCAAGTATCTTGGTGGGGAGTAGGGATCAAGCCCTGCCTGCTTATATGTCTCATAGACAGCAGTAAGGGAGTGAGCTGAGAATGCACCTGATGTCATGTACCTTGGTGAGGAGTAGGGATCAAGCCCTGCCTGCTTATATGTCTCATAGATAGCAGTAAGGGAGTGAGCTGAGAATGCACCTGATGTCATGTACCTTGGTGGGGAGTAGGGATCAAGCCCTGCCTGCTTATATGTCTCATAGACAGCAGTAAGGGAGTGAGCTGAGAATGCACCTGATGTCATGTACCTTGGTGGGGAGTAGGGATCAAGCCCTGCCTGCTTATATGTCTCATAGATAGCAGTAATGGAGTGAGCTGAGAATGCACCTGATGTCATGTACCTTGGTGGGGAGTAGGGATCAAGCCCTGCCTGCTTATATGTCTCATAGATAGCAGTAACGGAGTGCATTGAGAATGCACCTGATGTCCTGTACCTTGGTGGGGAGTAGGGATCAAGCCCTGCCTGCTTATATGTCTCATAGACAGCAGTAAGGGAGTGAGCTGAGAATGCACCTGATGTCATGTACCTTGGTGGGGAGTAGGGATCAAGCCCTGCCTGCTTATATGTCTCATAGACAGCAGTAAGGGAGTGCATTGAGAATGCACCTGATGTCAAGTATCTTGGTGGGGAGTAGGGATCAAGCCATGAAAAATAGCAATGAAAGATCCAACACTCCTTGACCTCATGTTGCAGAAGAAATGGCTCCTCAAACATCCAGTTAGAGCACCTAAGCCTTCATTAACAGATATATAACACACAACACAAATATTCCAGTCTGCCCCCCCCCCCCACTTCTGGAATAATAGTCCACTACATTCCAAGGCTTTTACTGCTTCAAAATAATCTTAAAAATAGAATGAATAGCTAGAAACGGTCTCACAGTTAATGTTATGTTACCGTTTTCAATAAAATTATATGGTGCTTTCCTTTTATGATATTACAGTATGTCTCAACCTCTTAGTGCAAGAAATATGTGCATCCCCAAAAATAACGTGAGGTCAAATGCCTAAGAATCAGGTATTATTCTTAAAAAAAACTCTTTTGCATTAACATGCATTTTCTGAAGAATATCAAGTCTATGATGCCTGAAGCTAGAATGTCTACCATTCTTTAGTAACATCACTCCCCCGTGATTTGACACAATTTTTTTGAGGAACAGAACCAAACATACAAGGCACATATCTGGGCACTCTGCAGCAGTTGGGACAGTTGAGAGGTGTGGATTACTAGCCTTAATAGTCAAAATACTACAGGTGCAGGGCTGATTTACCAAAAGTATAAAAACAATGAAAAGATCTCTTGTGTCAGTTTACTTTAGCTTTCCAAATAATCTGCCACAAAAGGCTTATGTTCTGAATTTGGAATTAAAACACGTTATTGTGGGTATGTGGATTCCATGTGATGTCATTTCCAGCTGCAAAGTCATTCTA
This sequence comes from Protopterus annectens, assembly GCF_019279795.1. Classification (NCBI taxonomy): domain Eukaryota; kingdom Metazoa; phylum Chordata; order Ceratodontiformes; family Protopteridae; genus Protopterus; species Protopterus annectens. The sequence goes on along the minus strand of NC_056729.1, from coordinate 1,813,140,854 downwards.
AAGCAACAAAGGAAGGACTCCCCAGACACATCCACTAACCTGGTCATACACGGTTTGTACATTATGTATCGTACCGCTCAACTGTCCAGAGTTTTTGCCACATATTCTTGTGTTCCTCATAACATTTGTGTTTTTTCTGGCAAAACACTGGGAGAATCTGTGGACTGAAGTCACAAAATAATGGCATACATTTGAGTTTCAGACTTCAAAAGTTTCATAAAATGCATGTTAACACAAACCATGTTATTCTAGCAACTTTTTAAGTTTATAGGGACAGTACTTAGCTTTGTCCAGATTTCTTGCACTAAAAGGTTGACAGGTTTGTTTCGTATTTGTTGTCTGCATATGGGAATAAATAAGGCAAAACACAAGAATTCAGGTAATACAGTCTGTACAAGAATTATTATGAAGTGAAATTTAACTGATGTACACACATTCACATCTGTCATCCGTTCGTGGTTTTGACTTATTTTTTTTTCTTTTTCCCTGCTAAACCTTGTGATTTCTGGAGAAAGGGTGACGATCAACTCTTAATAAGTAAGGACAGAACGCCGAGTTGCAGACTTCCATTTCAGAAATACATGTTAATGCAGTTTCTCTTATAATATGAACTTCACAGACAAATAGTAGCGATATTTTAAAAAGCACAGTAGAGTAATACACGCATAATGCTTGTATGAAAAGATAACTAAAAATACCACTTTCTGAACATGTCTTGAAAAGTTGAGAGTGAGAGGGGTGTAAGGAGTAGCTTCTTCTTCACTTTGCCTGGTTAGGGGTCACCACAGCGGATCACCTGTCCTCTTATGATTGGCAGTGGAGTTTTACAGTGTTAAGCTGCCAGCCCAGCGCCCAGCCTTCCACAGAAGACACACGCACGCATTCACATCGAGGGTCAATTTAGAGTGTCTAATCCACTTACAGCATGTCTTTGGGAGGAAACCCACACAACGGACATGCAGACTCAGCAACTGAAAGCACTTCAGATGAGGATTGAACTGGAGAACCTCTTGCTGAAAGGCAGCAAAGCTAACCACTGCACCACTGCAGCCGCCCAAAGACATAATGAGTAGCACAGTGTGAAAATGATGGTGTCATTCACAAACATTTAATCTCCACACAAGGGCGCCCAAAGACATAACGAGTAGCACAGTGTGAAAATTATGGTGTCATTCACAAACATTTAATCTTCACGCAAGGGCACCCAAAGACATAACGAGTAGCACAGTGTGAAAATGTTGGTGTCATTCACAAACATTTAATCTCCACACAAGGGCACCCAAAGACATAACGAGTAGCACAGTGTGAAAATGATGGTGTGATTCACAAACATTTAATCTCCACACAAGGGCGCCCAAAGACATAACGAGTAGCACAGTGTGAAAATGATGGTGTCATTCACAAACATTTAATCTTCACACGAGGGCGCCCAAAGACATAACGAGTAGCACAGTGTGAAAATGATGGCGTCATTCACAAACATTTAATCTTCACACAAGGGCACCCACAGGCAAGTGCAAGGGGGCGCACTTGCACCCCTTTGGAATCTGCTGAATAGTTAATCTTTTAATTTAAAATTAAAAAAGTTATTTGGGCGTTCTTCTTTAAGAACGTCCTTCAAGTCGAGGTGCAGATGCTGACATCATCACGCGGTGCACAGTTTGTGAGCGGGAACTGAAATGGACGGTTTTAGATAGGTTTACTTTAAGTTTGCGAATGGGAACTTAAACGGATGGTTTCAGATGGGTTTACTTTACTTGCGCAAGCTGAAATTACCTGCGAGGAGGACTTCACTTGAAGATGAAATTACGGACTTCACTTGAAGATAACAGATGGAGTAAGGTAGGTGTGTGTGAAATGGACAGTTTTACTTTACCTGCAAGGAGGAGGGGTGTGTGTGTTTTACTTTACCTGCAAGGATGAGGTGTGTGTTTGTGTTTTACTTTACCTGCAAGGAGGAGGTGTGTGTGTGTTTTACTTTACCTGCAAGGAGGAGGTATGTGTGTGTGTGTGTGTCTGTGTGTAAAATGCCCCAGATGCTACATGGTGGTGGGTAGAGAATAAGACTTAAACCCTGCACCTTGGGCCCAGGTGGCAAGAGCCTGAATTCCCTACCCACCACCATTTGTAAAAATGTTGCAGATTTTTCCCTCATACTTGTTCTGTTCCTCGTAAAATCTGTGGTTTCTATATTTTTGTGTCCGTGCAAAGCCAGTAGTGCATTGATGCAGCGGTAGCAGTGTTGCCTGACAGCTACATGTTCTCTGGTTTGATTCTTGGCTGGAGTGCCTTACCTTCTGTGTGGAGTTTGTATGCCCTCCCTGTTTTTGTTTCCTCCCATCTTACAAAGACGTGTCTGTCTGGAGTGTTTCTCCCTGGGCCTCTGCTAAAAATTAGCTTTTGTTCCAAGTCAGACTTTCCTGGTTAACAAATGTTAAAAATGACACACATTTGAATATCAGACTTCATGTTCTTCAGAAAGTGCATGGTAACACAAAAGCTTTTATTCTAGCAATTTTCTAAGTGTATAAGATGATGTTGTTGTTGTGTCTTTCGGCTTTTCATGGTTAGGGGTCACCACAGTGGAACTCTGGTCCGCTAATGATTGGCAGTTGATTTTTACGTGCTGAGCTGCCAGCCCTAACACACAACCTTCAACGAAGGTACACCCATTCACGCATGTCTCCATGCAGAAGACACTCTAGCTGAGAGTCGAACTGGTCAGTGTCTTACTGTGCAGAGACAACGCTACCACAGCACCACCACCACGGATGTAAGATGAATATTTGAAATTTGTCCCTATTTTTGGGACTGTATTCCCCCATTATTTGCTTCATCCAGGTTTTGTGCTAAGGTTGAGAGCTATGGTAAGAACTGAATATGTTTGGGGGCTATATTCCCCAATTACTGGCTTTGTCTGGGTGTTTTTTGCTAAGAGGTTGAGAGCTATGGTGAGAACTGAATTCACTGAATGTTTGGGGGCTGTATTCACCCATTATTGGCTTTGTTCAGGTGTTTTGTGCTAAGAGGTTGACAGCTGTGCTATGGTGAGAACTGAATTCACTAAATGGTAGTCATTTAAGTTTCCGTCTTCCTCTTTCACAAAACAGCTGATTTGGCATAGTGGTATTTTGCTCTGACTGTTTCGCATAGGGTCCCCTGGGTTCAAGACGTGGCAGTGAAATGTATGGTGGTAACGCATTTTATTCTAGCAACTTTCCAACATTATACAAGCAATGTTTAAAATGTGTCCCTGGTTTTTGGCCTTTTATCCCACCCCCAATAAATTTTGGCTTTTTCCAGATCTCATGTGCTGCAAATTTCAGAGATACAGCTGAGTGTCGAGTAGATTTTACAAGGAGCTGAGAGCTGCTGGGGAACAAAAGTTTAGTGCTGCTTATGCTTAGTCTGCTTGCATTGTTAATAGCACAACAGGTAGTGTACTTGCTTTTGATGCTAATGGCTGTGGGTTCTACTCCCACAGTAGGTAGATGCATTGCTGATACTGTACTGTGCTGTAAAGGGGGTGGATGCTGCAGTCCTTTTTGGCAAAGATACCTAGAGTAGTAACTATGAACCTGTTACCAGTTTGCCATACAGTCCCTATTGCGATATTACTAGCTTATCATTTTTTTTAATGCAACATAGGCAATTTATTCCTCAAGAGCAACAGGCACTTTATTTGTAGATGAATAAACAATGACATATAAAGTTGTTTGCTAGCAGCAACCTCTTTATTAGTTACAGATTTCTTTAATGTGGATTTTACTATTTCAGAGATTGTGCATATTTACTGATACTGGAGGACTATAGAAGACTGAGTAGACTTTTTATGATGGAAATGTTCTGAATTGGGTGGTTTTGTCATTGGTGTATGCATTTTGTTTCATTGTTTACTGGAAAAATGCCCAAAACAAATTTAAAATGCCTTCTAACAACTGTTCTGTATTGTACAAGGAATATAATGTAATACAGTCAGGAGGGTGTATCAAAGAGCATGTGTATGTTTCATGTTCAAGGGGCCTATGATTTTGAAAACAGCCCAGAGTTAATCTGCCACTGGTAAAATGTATTTTCTTTGAATGTGGGTTTCAATGCTCTTTCAATGCATGTGAGTTTCAAGGGCAGAGAAGTTTTAATGCTAAATCTGTTTTCATTGTGAGACTGCATTGCTTTGTTTAACAGATATCTATTAGGGTTTGTGCTGTAAAATGCAAAATAAAACCTTCAAATGAAATCTAAATCATCGCAGAAGTAAAGCAGTATGCACATTACAGTGTTTATGGTAAATGGGGCAAAATAACCAAGGAATGGGACATTGGAATGGCTGCAGGGGGGAGGCTCCATTCGACCATGATTTTGTGAGGGGGGGAAGGGTAGCAAACTCAGACAGCCCTGGTTGAATTATACCTCTCAGTTGTCCATATTTTTGCAGAATGAATAGATATTTGCTTCTTATTTTTGGTTTGTTCCGCATAAGATTTGTGGTTTTCTAGCAAATCATTTAGAAATAAAGTCACTAAATGACAGACATTGAGTTTCAGACATCATAGCCTTCAGACAAATGCATGCTAATGCTAGACCTGTTATTCTATCAACTGTCTTAAGTTTATACAAGAGCAATTTTCAGTAGTGTTTGTATGTTCCCCAAATATATTTGGCCTTGTCCAGATTTCCTGCATTAAGAGGTTGAGAGGTATGTGCAAATCGCTTTGTAGAATTCAGAATATCTAAACCTTTCCATTGTCCCCAATTTTGGCTCAAAATGTTGCTCTCCCCTAATAATCCCTCCTCAAAATGGCAATTTTGGAAGAAAACGTGGAGGGTTTACAATTATATATAACTGTAATGATCAGAGTTATTACTTTTATTTCAGAAATGCATGTAGATACTCTTATTTTGTTAGCTGCTCAAGTTTGTTTGTGTCTTTTGGCTTTTCCCGGTTAGGGGGTGCCACAGCGGTACTCCGGTCCGCTAATGATTGGTAGTGGATTTTTACGTACTGGGTTACCAGCCCTGACGCACAACCTTCAACGAAGGCACGCGCCCCATTCAAGTATGCCTCCACACAGAAGATGCTCTAGCTGAGAATCGAATGGGACAACGCCTTGCTATGAGTTAGCTGCTCAAGTTAACAGTGTTAATATTAAAAAGGTGTCCCTTTTTTGACAGGTTCCCAGCTCTATTGTGTGGCAACTTTATATTTTTGCATCACATTTTTGGTCTGTTTTTCATAAAATTGTGATTTTCTGGCAAATTAGTGGCAAGTCATTAAAGATTGAAGTTAGAAAATAATGGCAGACATTTGAGTTTCAGATTTCATACCTTCAGAAAATTTGTACTAATACAAGACCTACTACTGTTCTATTATCTAAGTTAATAAGAGCAATATTTAAAAATTGGCCTTATTTTTGGGCCTGTGTCCCACTTCTAGTTCTATGTATGGCTTTGTCCAGATTTCTTGCTCTGAAGTTGAGAGGCATGAGTGTCAGAGCCATCACTGTCAGCCAGAGACATTTCAAATTGTGACATACTTGTTGCACCCCACTCCCCACTGTAGTGGCTCTGGATGTGTCCATGGAAGGCAAGGAGCAGTTATGCAGTGTAAGTGTGCAGAGTATTCCCCCATCCAAGGTAGACCACAAGTACGACCGTGGCTTTTCATCTGTCCTTGATTTTGCAGAATGTTCTGGTTTTCTGTCATATTTTTATACTGTTGATTTATGCTTCTTATTGTTCAGGAAATGCATGCTGTCACAATGCCCTGTTGCTCTGTTTAAGTAGCAGTGATTTAATGACCATCAGGTAAGCTTGTTGGAGATTGTAAGATGCAAGTATGCTTTAATAAGCATACTGTTAAAGAATCACCAGCATTGAAAGCCTTTTCGTTGTTGCCATGCAGAGAATAGTTACAGAACTAGATAATGTATAAGTCTTGGGTATTGAAATGCATATGATAGTATTTGTAATAAAAGGACAGGATTACAATATTTTCAGAAGCTCATTACAATTGTTGAAGACTTGCAGTCATCTTTTGTTGGAGACTTGCAGTCATCTTTGCAGGCTTACCCATAAAATAAACAGAATGCCAATATATCATGTGTGGTCCATAGCTTGTGCAGGAATCCTTTAAGCAATTTATCTTCAGCTTGTTTCTTGCTTGCTGTTCATTTTTTACTTTGATCATGTCTTCCCCATGAACCAAGTAGATAGTTGTGTCAGGCAGCAGGTCTTTTTTGGATAAGAAACAAATATTGTCTGTATAAGAAGGAGGTAGCATACCCCTCAGCTGTCCAGGTTTTTGCAGAATGTTCCGATTTTTTGCCCCATATTCTTCCTGAAAAGGATTGAAGTTGCTAAATAATGACAGACATTTGAGTTTTAGATGTCATATCCTATAGAAAAATGCATACAAACATCATCATCATCTTCTTTCGGTCGCCACAGCGGATCATCTGTTTCAATTTCTTCCTGTCCTCTGCATCTTGCTCTGTCACACCAACCACCTGCATGTCCTCTGTTATCACATCCATAAACCTTATCTTAGGCCTTCCTCTTTTCCTGTTACCTGGTAGCTTCATCCTTGGCATATTTTTCCCAATATACTCAGCATCCCTCCTCAGCACATGTCCAAACCAATGTACTCTTGCCTCTCTAGCTTTGTCTCCAAACCTGGGCTGACCATCTAATATACTTATTCCTAATCTTGTCCACCCTCGTCACACCCAGTGCAAATCTTAACATCTTTAACTCTGCCACATCCAGCTCAAATTTCTGCCTTTTTGTCAGTGCCAATGTCTCCAACCCATATAACATAGCTGGTCTCACTAGCCTCTTGTAGACCTTCCCTTTCACTCTTACTGGTACTCGTCTGCCACAAATCACTCCTGACACTCTTCTCCACCCACTCCATCCTGCCTGTAGTCTCTTCTTCACCTCTCTTCCACACTCACCGTTACTCTGAATTATTGATCCCAAGTATTTAAACTCATCCACCTTCACCACCTCTACTCCTTGCATCCTCACCATTCCTCTATCCTCCCTCTCATTCACACACATATATTCTGTCTTAGTCCTGCTGACCTTCATTCCTCTTCTCTCTAGAGCATATCTCCATCTCTCCAGGGTCTCCTCCACCTGTTCCCTACTCTCACTACAGATCACAATGTTATCTGTAAACATTATAGTCCACAGGGACTCCTGTCTGATCTCATCTGTCAATCTGTCCATCACCATTGCAAATAAGAAAGGGCTCAGAGTTGATCCTTGATGTAACCCCACCTCCACCTTAAACACATCTGTCACTCTCACCACTGTCACATTACCCTCATACATATCCTGTACCACTCTTACATACTTCTCTGATACTCCTGACTTCCTCATACAATACCACAACTCCTATCTAGGCACCCTGTCATATGCTTTCTCTAAGTCTACAAAAACACAATGCAACTCCTTCTGACCTCCTCTGTACTTCTCCATCAACACTCTCAGAGCAAACATCGCATCTGTAGTGCTTTTTCCCGGCATGAAACCATACTGCTGATCACTAATCATCATGTCCCTTCTTAACCTAGCTTTCACTACTCTTTCCCATAACTCCATGCTGTGACTGATCAATTTAATTCCTCTGTAGTTACTACAGATCTACAGATCACCCTTATTCTTAAAAATCTGTACCAAAACACTTTCTCCATTCCTCAGGCATCCTCTTACTTTCCAAGATTTCATTAAATAATCTAGTTAAAAACTCCACTGCCATTTCACCTAAACACCTCCATGCTTCCACAGGTATGTCATCTGGACCAACAGCCTTTCCATTCTTCATTCTCTTCATAGCTATCCTTACTTCCTCCTTGCTAATCCATTGCACTTCATGAGTCACTATCCCCACATCATCCAACCATCTCTCCCTCTCATTCTCTTCATTCATCATCCCCTCAAAGTACTCTTTCCATCTCCTCAACACACTCTCCTTGCTTGTGAGTATGTTTCCCTCATTATCCTTTATCACCTTTTCCTGCTGCACATCTTTACTAGCTCAGTCCCTCTGTCTAGCCAATCGGTAAAGGTCCTTTTCTCCCTCCTTAGTGTCCAACCTTTCATACAACTCTTCATACGCCTTATCCTTAGCCTTCGCCACCTCTCTCTTTGCCATGCACCTCATCTTCATATACTCCTGTCTACTTTCTTCATCTGTCTGACAATTCCACTTCTTCTTTGCCAACCTCTTTCTCTGTATACTCTCCTGTACTTCCTCATTCCACCACCATGTCTCCTTATCGTCCTTCCTCTGTCCAGATGTTATACCAAGCACCTTTCTAGCCATCTCCCTTACTAGCTCTGCTGTAGTTACCCAGCTATTTGGTAACTCTTCACTGCCACCCAGTGCCTGTCTTAACTCATCCCTGAACTCCACCTCACAATTACCCTTTTTCAATTTCCACCATTTGGTCCTTGGTGCTGCCCTCACACTCCTCCTCCTCTTCTTCTTGATCACCAACATCATCCTACAAGCCACCATCCTATGCTGCCTAACTACACTTTCCCCGGTCACCACTTTACAGTCTCCAATCTCCTTCAAACTGGCCCTCCTACATAAGATATAATCCACATGTGTGCATCTTCCTCCACTCTTGTATGTCACCCTGTGCTCCTCCCTCTTGTTAAACTACGTATTCACCACAACTATGTCCATCCTTTTCGCAAAATCCACTACCATCTGACCTTCTGCATTCCTTTGTTTAACACCATACCTACCCATCACTTCATCATCCACTCCTCTGTTCCCTTCACCAACATGCCCATTGAAATCTGCTCCAATCACCACTCTCTCACCCTTGGGTACAGTCATCACCACTTCATCCAACTCACTCCAAATATTTTTTTCTCATCCATCGCACACCCAACTTGTGGAGCATATGCACTAACAACATTCATCATTACACCATCAATTTCTAGCTTCATAAACATCACTCTATCCGACACTCTTTTCAACTCCAAAACACTCTTAGCATACTGTTCCTTCAGAATAACTCCTACGCCATTTCTCCTCCCATCCACACCATGATAAAACAATTTGAACCCGCCTCCGATACACCTAGCCTTGCTCCCCTTCCATCTGGTCTCTTGCACACACAATATACCAACCTTCCTTCTGTCCATCATATAAAATGCATACTAACATAAATCCTGTTATTCTAGCAATGTTCTAAGTTCATGAGAGCAATATTTATAATCTGTCCCTATTTATGTTGGGCTTTGTCCAGATTTCTTGCAAAGGTTGAGGTGTGTGAGAGCAAGTGAAATGCCCTATTTAGAGTTAGCAGGTGGAATTTATTTTCAAGGAATTGTGAGCTTCAAGGGAAGAGAAGTTTACTGCTGCTCATGCTAAGTCTGCTTAAAATGTGCAACTGTTTTGTTTAGCAAATGGTATCATTATTGTGGTATAGAATTTTAAAGCAGTGTTAGTAGTACAGAAGGTAGCGTACTTGCATCTTGATGCAGAGGGCTATAGGTTCTACTCCCACAGCATGTAGATTTGTACTTTAAAGGGGTGGAGTGCTGCAGTCCTGGCTATGTCCTCCTTTGGATGAGATGCCTAATAACTATGAACTTGTTTTTCAGCTTACCACCCATTCTGTATTGCAAATATACCAGCTTACCATTTTTAATGTAACATAGGCAATGTATTCTTCAAGGGCAGCAGGCACTGAATTTGTTGATGAAATGCTGAAGTATAAAGTTGTTTTCTAGCAACAACCTCTTCATTAGTTTCAGATCTCTATAATGTGGAATTATTCAGATGACTTTTACTTCTGCAGAGATTGTGCATACTGACTGGCATTGATGGATTGTAATGACAAAAGTTTAAGTGGCCTTTTATGGTTGAAATGTTTTGAATTGGGCAGTTTTTCATTATTGGCTCGTATGTTTTGTTTCATTGCTTGCTGGAAAAACGTTCAAAACTATACATTTAAAACACAGTCTAACAAGTGGTGCTGTATTATAGAAGGGATATAATTAAATTATTTTATATTATAATTAATACAATATGTATATAATAATTGTGCATAATCATATGTATAAATATGTACACTTCTTATGCATGGCTACTCTTGCTTATCACAGTAACAGGAAGGCTACTGTAATGGCTGTGTCAAGAAAAAAGGTCTAAAGCTTTTAGTTAAGCATATAATGAAGTTGTTCACATCAGTGACAATGCAGACCCAGTTTCATATAACTAAGGGTCAACCACACAAAATCAGAAAACACCCAGAATTTCCCTTACCCACTCAGTAAAACTAATCTTGAAAAAAATAATTAATAATGTGCATATATTAGGGCTATTGGAATTGTCTATAAAAAGATGAAGTGATGATTTGCAACTATATCAATGTTGGGATTATAAAAAAAATGCTTGATTAAGCATTAATTAAAAGATATACATAATTTAGTGAATGCACACAGTTTAAGTTAAGTACAGCTATAATGTGTCATGCATTCAGAGCACAGAATGGATGGCTTTTATTTAAACAGCAATTTGTGTTACTGAGAGCTAATCTTGGAAGCCAAAGAACACTAGTGTTATAAACTAACCTGTTTAAATCTGTACAATCTGAACAGGCTCATGAGACTCAGTTTAGTGTCCTACATGAAAAATTCTGAGCTAATGAACACTATTCCCCAGCAGTTGTTTCTAAGTCACTTACAAATAAATAAAACAAGGGGAAGTATTTTGAGGTAAAACAAATATCTTGCCTTTTATGGTAGGTAAAAATTAAAACTCTGTTAGTACCCAGGTAAATAAAATGATTATTAGCAATGAATGAGAAATTATTCCAGTATAGAGAACTGTAACAGCCAAGCCTTCTTGATCAGAATTCAAAAGGGCTACCAGCTGAAAGTTCCCTTGAGTTAGTTGCAATGTACATGGGGTATGTAAAAAAAGTTATCATGGATTCCTAATTAAATCTAGATACCTGTAATCATTGTAGAAGTAAAGCATAAAACAGTATGCACACTGAGAATTTGAACAGTGTTTATGGCAACTGGAGAGAAATAGCCAAGTAATGGGACCCTGTAATGGCTGTGTGGGGGTGAGGCTCTGTGGGTGGGGCTCCGTGAGTGGAGGGGGTGGGGCTCTGTGGGCGGGGCTCTGGGTTTGCACTCCCCCCCCTGCAAAAAATTTTGCGGGCTCCCTTGTCTCCACATCCATAATCCCATCTAATTCTGTGCTGACCTACATTGTAAACGTTATGCACCCTAGTTGTACATTTTCTATTGTATATTATATACATGCGTAGATACAAATAAAAAAAACGACGGGTCTGCTCTGTTTAAGAAACTCACAAACATAAAGAATTTGTGTTCATTCATTCGTGCAAGAGAAAAAGAATCAGTCCAGGTGTTTTCTTGGCTTGTTTTCTTAATAACACGCATTATAAATTTCCCGCTGTTATTAGTATTACTATTATTTGTGTGTGTGTGTGTGTGTGTGTGTGTGTGGGGGGGGTATAATAACAACTGTAACCACTCTGGTAAAATCTCTCCTCCCACATTTGGTGCTTTGTTGTAAAAACGTTCTCACAAGAAAATCAGCCGGAAGTTAATGTGATACGTTATTTACATACCCATAATCCAAAGGGAGTGTGTGACTGATAATGAAAAGATCCAGCTTGTCTATATTCAAAATAAATTGATAAATCAATACTTCCAATCGAAATTGCACACTTAATCAGGTTCTTTGATATGCAAAATGTCAAATGCGGGTTTTATAGTAGGGAAATGAAAGAGATAGGAATTAGCCCAAAATGGTCAATAGACTGCTAATTTCTGGGCTGAAACCACTCCTCCAGGGACAGATAGGCTGCTCAAATCTCCCTCTCTCACAGTGAACAGAGAAACTTCCTTCTATCCAAGTAAGGTATGGCCAAACACAGAAAACAAGTATATATATATATATATATATATATATATATATATATATATATATATATTTTTTTTTTTTTTTTCAGAAAATAAAGCAGATGCAATCAAAAAAACACTTTAAATGCACAGAAATGGCTATCACACTTGAGTGTGTAGCCTAGAACAGTTAAACAGGTAATCTAAACACAAAAACGACTTTGTTAAAGTGCAGGCAGTAAAATAAGTACAATATGTAGCTGAAACAAGATTTTTAAATCACAGAAACGCTAGAAAATCGGTGCTCATAGGTTCATAGGTAGGTACTAGGCTATTGGCCCTAGGACCTATACAAGCCTAGCCAAAAAGGTACTCTGGCTTTCACCACCCAAGAAAATTATTTTCCTGTGCCCCTGTCAAGCAGAACCACAGAAGTGATCCCTGGGGTGAATTTCCTATTACCCATCCAGTCATCAAGATTTTTTTTGAAGAGTGCTAATGAGGAGCTCTGTTTGACATAGATATGTAGTCTGTTCCAGAGCATGGGAAGTCTCTGGGACAGGAATCTATCCCTCCAGCATGTTCTGTTTATTGTGGTGACAAGGTTTAGGTCCCTAGAGCATGTAGCTTGAAGGGACTGGGATTTCTTTAAGTGGAGCATGTCCGACAGCTCTGGGTTTGACATAGCTTTGTATGTTAGGCTGAGATCGCCTCTGAGTAGGCGATATGTGATGGAGTAAAGCTGGAATTTTTTGAGACGATCTGTGTAAGGCATCTGTTTGAGGCCAGTAATCCTCTTTGTGAGGTATTTTTGCGGCCTTTCCAGTTGTTGTAGATGTCTTGTGAGGTACATACCAAAAGGGGCGTTGTACTCTATAATGGGTCTAATGAGTGACGAGTAGAGGGGAACAATGAGAAACCTTTTGTGATGAGGTGTGCCGCGTAGAAGGATTTCCTGACCACTGTGGCGATGTGATTATCAAAGGAGAGACTACTGTCCACCTGTGTCCCAAGGTCTTTTATCACACTTTCGGTGTTAAGTAGACTACAGCCTATGTGGTAGTTCATGGGAACAGAGTTTTTACCAAAGGGGATGACAATGCACTTTTTGGCATTGAGCTTGAGACCATGTCTTTGACACCAGGCATCTGTCTCAGTGAGCCCCTTTTCATAGGTTCATAGGTTTATACTAGGCTATCTGCCCTAAGGCATTTATAAGCCTAGCCCAAAGTTTTGTGGCTTACGCCACCCCTTATGTTAAAAAATACTGTGCCCATTAGTTTGTTGTGCCTCTGTCCAGCAGTGACACAGAGATGATTCCCGGGGTAAACCTACGATCTCCCATCCACCGGTCAAGATTTCTCTTGAACAGAGCCAGCGAGGTGCTCTGCCTCACATTGACCGGGATTTTATTCCACAGCATAGGGAGTCTCTGGGTGACAAATCTATCCCTACAGCATGTCCTATTTATATCCGTGCTAAGGTTTAAGTCGCTTGCTCTAGTGGATCTGGTAGATTTGGATTTTTTGAGGTGGAGCATGTCCATTACTTCCGGGTTGGACATGGCCTTGTATGTCAGGCACAGGTCACCTCTGAGCAGACGGTATGCGACTGAATAGAGCTGGAGTTTCTTCAGTCTGGCAGCATATGACAGATTTTGGAGTCCCTTTATCCTTTTGGTGAGGAACTTTTGGGGCCTCTCCAATTGCTGCAGGTGTCGGGTGAGATACATCCCGAATGGGGCATTGTAATCGATCATTGGTCTGATAAGTGAAGAGTACAGGGGAACAATGACCTCACTTGATCTGGATGTGAATCCCTTCATGATCAGGTGGGCAATATAGAAGGTCTTTCTAACCACTTTAGCAATGTGAGTGTCAAAAGAAAGGCCACTGTCAACCTGGGTCCCCAGGTCCCTGATAACCTCTTCTGTGCTTAGTGGATTGCCACCTATATGGTAGCTTGGGGTTACCTTGTTTTTCCCGAAGGGTATGACTATACATTTTTTGGCATTTAACTTCAGGCCATGGCTCTGGCACCAGCTATCAGTTTCCGTGAGACCCCTCTGAAGGATATCTGTGTCCGATGTACTTTCCACTATGGCACCCAGTTTGCAGTCATCTGCAAACTTTGTCAGTCATAGTCCTCCTGTGTTTGCCTGTACTTCTGAGAAGTAGATGCCGAACAACAGGGGGCCAAGAACTGAGCCCTGTGGGACACCACTTGTGACCGGCTTGGAGTCTGACATGGCGCCAGCAACTCTAACCCTGTGGGTTCTGTCCTTTAGCCAGTTTGCAACCCATCTTGTGACATATGGGTTTACATTTAAGCTGGTAAGTTTCTCTATAATACCCAAGTGGGGTATTGTGTCGAAAGCTTTTGCAAGATCAAGGTAGGCTGTATGGACTGCCTTTCCCTCATCAATGGCCTTGGTGACTGTTTCGAAGAAGTTGACCAAGTTCAAAAGGCATGATCTGCCCTTGACAAAGCCAAACTGGGTCGGGTCTAATGTCTGCAAGTCCCCTATGTCTTTGTTTATGAGTTCCATTATGATCCTCTCCATAGCTTTGCAGACCAGGCTTGTTAAGCTTATGGGGCGGTAATTACCAGGGTCCGTAGAAGCACCGCCTTTGTGGAGTGGGACCACAGTTGCCGTACGTCACTCCTTGGGCACGTATCCTGTGGTAAGGCTAAGATTAAACAGCTGCCTTATGTGTGGGTTTAGTTCCTCATTGAGTTCATGTAGCACACAGCCGGGGACACCATCCAGTCCCATTGATGCTGTGTTTTTTGCTTTAGAGAGAGCAGCTTTCACCTGGGCATCTGAGATGTTTGGGAGGCTAGACTCCACTGGGATAGTTATCTCTCCTTTTGGGGGGGAGAGGGGGTGAAGTTTGCACTGAACCTGTCTGCCAGTATGTTGGCAATGTCTGTGGGTTCAGTGATTTTTGTATCATTTTGGACTAATTCTGAGCATATATGGGAGTTTCCACCCAGGTTTCTAACATAGCTGAAGAAAGCCTTATGATTGTCTTTTGAATCTATGGCAATTTTTCTCTCAAAGTTGGCCTTGGATGATTTTATGAGTGCTCGTATTTTTTTACTAATAATGATCAAAAGTGTCTTCTCTTTTATGGATTTTGCTCTATCATGTAACAGCTTTCTCCTCTTATTGTAAAGTTTGTTTATGGCTGGGGTCCACCAGACTGGACGTTTGCCCTTGGTGGAAAGAGTCTTGGTTTTATTAGGGATTGCCTGATCCATGCAGTCCTGGAGGTGTTCGTAGAAGGCATTTGTAAGGGCTTCCGCAGCTTGGGTTGTGGTTTCCACTGGCTCGGGGGCCTTGAAGGATACCACACCAGTCTTGAGTAGTGTGAAGTTTGCTTTAGAGAAGTTCTTCACTGTGGTCTTTTTTGTTTGGGGTGGGGGCGGGATGTGGATTTCCAGTGAGATTAGTTTGTGATCTGATCTCACCAATGAGGGATATACTTCCGGTGTGGATCATTTTGTCCCCATGTTTGTGATGATGAGATCTAGTATATTTTCTCCTCTTGTGGGAACGGTGACTAGTTGTTCCATGGCATTTGAATTTATAAACTCCAGGAACCTTTGGGCTAGAAAGTTGGGGCTTGGGTAATGTTCCCAGTCTATATTCGGGTAGTTGAAGTCACCCAATATAATGGTGTTTGGAGATACATTTATACCCTCCAGTGTCTTCAGGAAGGCTGTGTGGGGTTCCTGAGTTTGAGAGGGTGGCCTGTAGCATGCTCCAAATTGTAGAGCAGTTTTGCCTATGGTTAATTGCACCTGGATGGTTTCCGATGCTTCGTGCGTTGCCACCAACCTGGAGGTGTGGGTATCCTTGATAAATATGGATACACCCCCTCCTTTTGTGGTGTGGTCCGGGTTTTGGGGCCAGAACGCATGATATGAGGTAAAACCTGATAGTGCCAGGGTGCTCTCAGGAGCCTTGAACCAGGTTTCAGTCACAGCACAGACATCGATGTTCTCCATACTGAAAAGGGCCTCGAGTGCGTGCATTTTGAGATTTAGACTTCTGGCATTGAGCAGCATTACCCTTAGTTTCCTCCCATTTTTGTTTTCTAGGGTGGTAGGTTTAGAATTTGAGCCTTGCCTATAAAAGGCACTATGGGGGTGGCAAGAGCCTTAGCCAATATCCGTAATCCCAGGGGTAACAGGTGCAGGCCATCCCTTGCGAAGCAGCGTGGCTTGTCAAGCATGTCATCCCAGGTAGACAGACACTGGATCCCCTTTGAATGACACCAGAAATTAAGCCAATTGTTAAAGCTGATCATCTTGTGTCTATGTTGTGGCATCATTCTTGGTGAAGGAAGGATACTGCTCAGGGTCAGGGTCATACCTGCCTGGGCTACATAATCAGAGAGCTCCTCTATGTCTCTTTTCATGTAGTCCAGGGAGGTACGTCTCAGGTCATTCACACCAGCATGGACAATGACTGTGTCATATTTGTACTTGCTGTGGAGTGACCCGAGTGCTTGTATTATGTGGCGGATTCTAGTGCTCGATAGGCAGCTTACTGTGACCCTCTCCTTGTTCAGTCTGGTGAGTGGGACGTCAGTGTGTCTGACTATGGAGTAACCTATGACAAGTATGTTTGGTGTTTTATTTGGCCTTAAGGGCTGTGACTGCTTTGCACACTGATTTTGTGGTTTATGTGTTGCCTGTGGTGTGTCATGAGGTGGCAGCTGCTTGGGTGTCTGCTTTGGAGGCCTCTGCTGTTTAGGTAAATTTTTGCTCAGAGCCTCCGAGTATGTCTTTGTGTGTTTATGTGTTTGATTCATTGTTGTGATAGCTTTATGTGAGACTGGTTTTGTGGTGTGTGTAGTTGCCTTCTCCTCCTGTCTGGTCTTGCCAGTCCTGAGTTGAGAGAGCTCAGCCTCCAGTTTGGCTAAATAGCTGCATCTCTCACAAGTATTTGTGTTATGTGGGAGGAGGAGAGGGTTGTCTGTGTACATGAGGCAATTGTAACATTGCCTCAATATTCCCAAATTCACCAACTGGACAGGAGAGGACGCCGGCATCTGGCCCTTCGACATGCTAGAGAAATTAATAAGTTAGGGGTGTAACTGAATAAGAAAGGACTTAGTAAGGAAGTGGGTACTCCTGGGGGGGGGGGGTTGCTAGTGAGGGACTTTGTATAAGACAGAAGTGCTAAACCTGAAAAGAAGATGCTTTTAAGACAAGTGCTGAGCTTTTTTTTTTTTTTTTTGGAGGAAAAAAAAAAAAAGCTTTTAGGAACAAGTGCTGCGCTTTTTAGTTAAGGGATATACTGTTTAGATTACTAGTAGAGCAGTTCTAAGGGAAAAAATGAAGAACAGACTTTATGGAGCCAGAAAGCCAGGAATTGACCCGAAACGGCCAGAATTCAGTAAACAGCTTTTGGTTGTGCTCTAAAAATCCTTTTGTAGGATGTCCACATCGTTAGGAGTTTCAATTATGGCTCCTAGTTTGCAGTCATCTGCGAATTTAGTTAGCCAAAGACCTTCTGTGTTAGCCTGTACTTCAGAGAAGTAGATACCAAACAGGAGAGGACTCAGTGGTACTCCACTTGTCACTAGTCTGAAGTCTGATTTGGAGTCTGCTACTTTCACGGTGTGGGTTCTATCAGTAAGTCAGTTGGCAACCCATCTTGTGACACAGGGATTTATACCTAGTTTAGTGATAGGCGAAATTAGCAAAAGGCAGCAAGAAAATGCAGAAAAATTATACTTAATCACTCCAAAGTCTCTCTTTTGTCTCTCTGCTGCTGTAGAACTCTGCAGGGCACCATGTAGGAGCTTGCTGAGTTGTATACTAGCACAAAAACCTTGAAACTGGACTAAACTTTGTCTGCATATGGGAATAAATAAGGCAAAACACAAGAATTCAGGTAATACAGTCTGTACAAGAATTATTATGAAGTGAAATTTAACTGATGTACACACATTCACATCTGTCATCCGTTCGTGGTTTTGACTTATTTTTTTTTCTTTTTCCCTGCTAAACCTTGTGATTTCTGGAGAAAGGGTGACGATCAACTCTTAATAAGTAAGGACAGAACGCAGAGTTGCAGACTTCTATTTCAGAAATCCATGTTAATGCAGTTTCTCTTATAATATGAACTTCACAGACAAATAGTAGCGATATTTTAACAAGCACAGTAGAGTAATACACGCATAATGCTTGTATGAAAAGATAACTAAAAATACCACTTTCTGAACATGTCTTGAAAAGTTGAGAGAGAGAGAGAGAGGTGTAAGGAGTAGCTTCTTCTTCACTTTGCCTGGTTAGGGGTCGCCACAGCGGATCCCCTGTTCTCTCATGATTGGCAGTGGAGTTTTACAGTGTCGAGTTGCCAGGCCAGCGCCCAACCATCCACAGAAGACACACACATGCATTCACATGGAGGGTCAATTTAGAGTAACTAATCCACTTACAGCATGTCTTTGGGAGGAAACCCACACAACGGACATGCAAACTCGGCAACAGATAGTACTTTAGATGAGGATCGAACCACAGGACGTCTTGCTAAAAGGCGACAAAGCTAACCGCTGCACCACCGTAGCTGCCCTGAGATATAATGACTAGCACAGTTTGAAAATGATGCCGTCATTCACAAACATCTGATCCCCACATCCATAATCCCATCTAATTCAGTGCTGATCTACATTGTAAACGTTATGCGCCCTAGTTGTACATTTTCTATTGTATATTATATACATGCGTAGATACAAATAAAAAATCCGAGGGCTCTGCTCTGTTTAACAAACTCACAAACATAAAGAATTTGTGTTCATTCATTCGTGCAAGAGAAAAAGAATCAGTGCAGGTGTTTTCTTGGCTTGTTTTCTTAATAACACGCATTATAAATTTCCCGCTGTTATTAGTATTATGTGTGTGCGTGTGTGTGTGTGTGTGGGGGGGGGGGGTGATATAATAACAACTGTGTGTGTGTGTGTGTGTGTGTGTGTGTGTGTGTGTGTGTGTGTGTGTGGGGAGGGGGTGGTGGTGGTGGTGGTGCTGATATAATAACAACTGTAACCGCTCTGGTAAAATCTCTCCTCCCACATTTGGTGCTTTGTTGTAAAAACGTTCTCACAAGAAAATCAGCCGGAAGTTGATGTGATACCTTATTTACATACCCATAATCCAAAGGGAGTGTGTGACTAATAATGAAAGATCCAGCTTGTCTATATTCAAAATAAATTGATAAATCAATACTTCCAGTCGTAATTGCACACTTAATCAGGTTCTTTGATATGCAAAATGTCATTAAAAATATTGCCCCTACTGTTTTAATAAATAACGATTAAAATTTCAATCAGCAGTACTTTTTCCTCAATGAAACGAGTTCCCTCTTCCTACGCTTTAAATATATTTTTTGGAATCCTGTACTTGCGCATAAAGTGCAGGGTATGTAAATGTTTCATAAATTTATTTTTTTCTTTGTCTTAACTATAAATTGTATGCTAATATTTTCACACACTACTTTTTCTTTTTAGAGGCACTGCAACTTTGCCCACTCAACATTATATTTTGATAAAAAGTATGCTGTTTATTGTTTAAATTGAAGTTTTATTAATCTCTTTTATTTTTTTTTTCACTGCTTCTCTAAACTACTTCACCTAGTGGTATCTGTGTGTTTTTTCACTCCTCTCCAAACTTCATTTCCCCAGGTTGTGTCATTTATATCCTTTTCTCCACTTTACATTCCAAAGGAATCTCTACCCACTAAAAAAAGAGAAACACTCAAGGCATACTCACTGTTTACAGCTTACTAACTCAAATAATGACATAATAATCTTAGGCAGCTTCAAGCTAAATCACTTTGAGCAACCCCCGCCACAATGTAGACTGCATACTACACAACTAATAAGTCAATCCACTAAACCCAACCTGCTCGCAGGGAATCACCCCTCTTAGACCTCCTAATCACTAAATTCCCCAATAAAATCACTGACCTCAACATCCTCCCTCCCCTCATTAGTGATCACTAGCCTCCCTCCCTCCCTCCATTACTGACCACACCACCCTGCCTTCATTACTTACTACAACCCCATAACATTCTCCAAAAATATCTCTGGGGCACACCTCCTCTGTAAATTGCATCACCTTCAGATACAAAACCAAAATAAACATTGCAGTGTTACATGCGGAATGGGACTAAATCTTCTGGTCATTCATCCTCTCACTAAATAATCCCATTGTAATAGCCACATCACTAACAGCCCTTCATCTCCAGTTACAATACAAACATTGAGGAGGTTGACAGCCATGATCATAGGAAATACAGGGCTGTGTGGTCACTGCCCATGCTGCATACCTCGATGGGCAAGACCTGTAAGTCACGGGTGTATTTCTGGGCATTCATCCAATTGTTTAAACCTTGTTTGAAAGCTGACAGGGAACTGGTCCTCTAAGCATAATAAGGGAGCTTATTCCATATCCTGGTATAGTGACAAGGATTCCAGACAGTCTTGATGGCTAAGACTTTTAGGGTCTAATATCCTTTTCATTAGGAACCTCTGCAGTCGTTGATATGTCTAGTGAGATGCATGACAATGGGTGTATTATATTCTATAATGGGTCTGCAAGGGCAGAGTAAAGGGGAAATATAGCATCCTTGGTTTTAGAATGCATCTATTTGTTGTTTTCAGGAGGACATGGTACTGCATTTCTTAGCATCTAATTTTAGCCCTTTTTCTGTGCAATTTACTCTTGGTAATTCATTTTGAAGGGTATTGTTTTCTTTGGTTGACATAACAACTGCCCCCAGTTTACAATCTTCACTGAACTTGGTCAGTCAGATATATTTGCTGTCAGTATTAAGGTCAGGGAACTAAATGCCAAATGGAGTGGGGGGTGGACACAGAATCCTAAGGATCACCCCTGGTCACTTTTTCCCTGACTGAGGGGGAATAGCCAACCTTGACAACATATGTTTTATTTATTTATTTATTTTACATTTGTTTATCTGGAGTGTCCAACTTTTCAGTGGAGGCCTGGTGAGAAAAGCTCAACATACAGAAGTTACAAAATTCAGAGTAGGTAGTTAATTATAATAAAACATAACGAGAGAAAGTATCGCTCTGTATTAGATGTGAACATAGTAATAAAAGTTCATAACTAATAAATAAAACTTGTCGTAAATAGAACAGAGAATACATTCAGGAAAACAGTAGATTATTAACCTAGTATGTTACATGTCACAGATACACTGAGTCACTAATAATAGGTTTTACAGTACATTCAATCATCTCTTCTGCACTTATTTATAACAGGAACCTAACAGTCATCAGTTGTTTTGACATAAATGTGGCAGACAGTTTAGGAGAATATAAAGGGGGTAGGTGGTAGACAGTAGAATTTTAGGATCAGTGGAAGAGAAAGGTCTAGATGAGTTTAGGAGTACTAGTTTGAGGGAATTAAGAGCAGTACAGAGAGGTAGAAAGGGACGGGCAGCATGGTCATCCGGGAGGAGTACAGTACCACAACCAGTTGTCGCCGAGGTAATCCCAGAGAAGCAACTTGAATTTGTGAGAATTACAGGCGTTTCCAATATGTTTTGGGATAGAGTTCCAGTTTTGGGATATGTTGTTGGAGTAAAGTGACTCACCAAAGGTATTATTAGCTTTTGAGACTTTTAATATTAATTTTTCTGGGGGGATCTTATGGTTCTGATGTTGGTGTATGATAGTACTAAGTCTGAGTGCTGGGGAGTTTTTTGGACAATGGATAATGGTGTGGGCAGCTGTTAATTGCTTTAAGGAATGTAGGTTGGGTAGTTCAAATGATTTCAGCTCACGTACAGTAGAGCAATGGTGGGTTCTGTTTGGATGATTCAGGGCAAATCTGGATATTTCATTATAGCAGGCCTCTAATTTGTTTAGTGGTGTTGGTGAGAT
Source organism: Protopterus annectens (assembly GCF_019279795.1). Classification (NCBI taxonomy): domain Eukaryota; kingdom Metazoa; phylum Chordata; order Ceratodontiformes; family Protopteridae; genus Protopterus; species Protopterus annectens. The sequence continues at coordinate 1,813,119,021 of NC_056729.1, read as the reverse complement.
AAGGCTTGGCTCTGTAGAGAGCACCAAAGTTAATGTGCACATTTTTGATGGATGATGCTGTGTTTATCCAATCTTAAGGAGTTATAGATTATAACCCCAAGAAGTTTTGTGTGGTCGATTTTGGTTTTGATAGAGGAGTAGATGAGAAATGGGGTTTTCCTTACTTGGTGTTAAGGTTTTGGTGAAAACCATTAGTTTTGTTTTGTTTGGACTGAGTATTAGCTGGCAATCTGAGAGATACTTTTCGGTCTAGAAATGATTTTTTGCATTCTTTCTAGGATGTCTGGAAGGGATGGAGCTGAACATATGAAGGTGGACTCAGCATATTTTGTGATGGAGGCTAGGTTGGTGGCATTGCAGAGTTTGTGGTGAATATAGAGAAGAGCAGTGGACCTAGGATTGACCCTTGAGGGACACCTACAAAGACAGGCAGTAGACGAGATAGTTGGTTTTGCCAATTGACTGCTTGCTGCTGGTCAGTTAAGTGGCTGGGTAGCATGGAAGAGTTTTGGGGATGCTAATTCATTATGTAGTTTTTGGTGGCTATCTGTGTTGAAAGCCTAAGGCATGCCCAGGAAAATGGATGTGACCATTTGACCATTGTTTCTGAGCTGGTGGATGGTGTTGGTAAGGCTAATTAAGGCTGTAGTGGTGTTGTGTTTGGGTCTAAAGCCAAGTTGGGAGTTAGAGTCATGGTCGTTACTTATTATATAGTCTAGGAGTTGCTTGAGTACACATTTTGTAAGAATTTTGGCTAGTGGGGGGAGAATGGCAACGTGTCTATAGTTGTATAAATATGTTTAGGAGCCGCCTTTGTACAAGGAGATGACATGAGAGATTTTCTAGAGCTTCGGAATGTACTGTCCAGAAACAGATGGATTGATTAGGGTAGAGATGGGGTATGAGATAACATCTGCTGCCAATTTAAGATATTCATTAGAGAGGAAGTCAGCAGCAAGGGGTGTGGGCTTTAGTTTGTTTAGAAGTGGTTTGATGGTTTTCAAGTTGAATTGGTTTGGTAGAAAATTAGTTAACACTGGGTGAGAATCCTAAAAGGACTGATAAGGGAGTATTATTGTTCTTTTTATGAGAGACAGTATGGAGTTGATGAAGTGAGAATTAAATTGGGAAGCTGTGCTGTCAGAGGAATTTAAGGTGGTTGGAGATGGCGTGGTGCTTTGACATGGATTCTGTTCCATACTTGTTTTATGGATGCCCCCAATTTCTGGGGTTATTTTGGTGTTTTTGTTGTGTTGTGATATAGTATGATTTTTTTAATCCTTTTTGATTTTATTTTTGGCTAGGTTTCTCAATTTCTGATAGGTGAGAAGGGAGACTTGGTTTCTCATCTCTTGATGTTTTGGACTAGGCCTTGGCTCTCTGTTTGAGGAATTGGTTGGTTTCTTTAGTTAGCCATGATAGTTGTTTTGATTTAACACATATTTTGGATGTGACCATTTGACCATTGGTATTGGTATGGCTAATTAAGGCGGTAGTGGTGTTGTGTTTGGGTCTAAAGCCATGTTGTGAGTTAGAGACACGGTGGTTACTTTGTATATAATCTAGGAGTTGTTTGTATACACATTTTTCAAGAATTTTGGCAAGTGGGGGCAGAATGTCAATGGGTCTATAGTTGTATGAATCTGCTTAGGAGCTGCCTTTGTGCAAGGAGTTGACATCAGAGATTTTCTAGATCTTGGGAATGTATTGTTCAGAAATGGATACATTGATTAGGATGGAGATGGGGTATGAGATAACATCTGCTGCCAATCTGAGATATTCATTAAGGAGGAGGTCAGTAGCAAGGGATGTGGGCTTTAGTTTGTTTAGAAGTGGTCTGATGGTTTTCAGTTTGAATTGGTTTGGTAGAAAATGAACTAAGGCTGGGTGAGGTCCTGTAGGGACTGATAAGGGAGTATTATTTTATTTTTTTTTTTTTATGAGGGACAGTATAGAGTTGATGAAGTGGGAATTAAATCGGGAGGCTGTGCTATCAGAGGAATTTAAGGTGGTAGCAGATAAGGTGGTGCATTGGCCTGTATTCCGTAGCTGTTTTATGGATGCCCCCAATTTCTGGGGCTATTTTGGGTTTTTGTTAGGGTCTATATCACGTTGTCGAACTTTTAAAAGTTCAAACACCATATGGTCGACACCATATGTTTGAACTTTAAAAGTTTGACAATGTAATAAAAAAAAACACAAAAAACTTACCTGAATGTTGTAAGCAGGGGGCAAGCCCCCCTGCACCCCACACCCCCCACTACTTAAATATACCAAATCTAAAATCACAGTACATTGCAGGAAATAGTAAAGCTTTCCTTACGGAGATCTCTGTTGAAACATTTGAATTTTACAAGTTTGAACATATGGTTTTGACCATATGACGTTTGAACCTGTAAAAGTTTGACAACATGAATGAGACCCTTTTTGTTATATTGTGATATAGTATACTTTTTTATTCTTTTTGATTTGATTTTTGGCTTGGTTTCTCAATTTCTGATAAGTGAGTACGGAGACTTGGATTCTGATCTCTTGATGTTGGGACTAGCCCTTGTCTCTCTGTTTGAGGAGTTGCTTGGTTTCTTTAGTTAGCCATGCTAGTTGTTTTGATTTAACACATATTTTCCTTAATGGGACAAGATTATTTAAAATGTCAAGAAATGTTTTATTGAAGTCCTGAACTGCTAAGTCTAAAGAAAGTTGTTTTAATGGGGACCAGTTGCATTGTTATAGGAGAGATTTGAAGTGTTTTGGGAGAAGTTTTTTTTTGTTACGGATACGTTTAAATATGAAATTTTTGGAGTGCAGGACCGATGCCTAATGAGATAGGTGAGCATGTGATCACTCAGACTGTCTTGGAGGCAGCCAGCATGTTAATAGAGGTTGGGCTTATTTGTTAAAGTCCAGTCTAGGATAGTTTGAGGTTATGATTTTATCATCTCTGGATTGGGAGAGGATCATTTGTGAGAAACCATACAAGTTTAAGAAGTTAGATGGGTGTTCTGAGGAGCAGGTGTACCAGTCCAAGTTGAAATCTCCTATAATAATGGTTTCCTTGATTAAATGTGGAGGTTTCCAGCACAGAGGATTTTCTATTGTGGACTGGTTATTTCTTGGGGGTATATACACTGCAATAATTATTATGTTTTTTTTTTGAGTTAAGTTTGAGATGAGAGATAACGATTTCTGAATCACAGGGTTCTGCAGGAGTGTACTCGAGATGTACCAAGTTAAGTGTATTTTTGTATATAATGGCTATGCCACCACCTCACTTATGTAATCTGCCACATCTCAGTATATTATAGTCTTGATAACTTCCTTCAGTTTCTTGGTAAGGTATTTCTGTATTCTAGTTGTGTTGAGCTGGCTTTACAAGGCAGTTTCAGCATGTTTTCCTTCTGTTACATTTGTTTCTATTTCCTGACCACCAGGGTGGTCTGTTATTGAATTTGCTGCTGTATTTGATTCGGGTGGGGGCTACACTGCCCATGTATTTATCTAAATGATAGGTCCTTGTCATAGCTGGCTGCACATCCCAAGTCCACTGTGGAGTTTTCATGGGTGAACCTGGAGAGTTCATCATGCAATTGCAAAAGGTTTGCCTTTTGGAAGTGTATAAAGAGGGTCATGTTGGTTACCAGGGGGTGGATTGTTGGAGGGTAAAGATAACCAATTGGTGGTCTCACCTCAGGTCTGTTTTGTGATTTTTAAGAACCTGAAATGATTAATGTTGTTCTTTGGTGGCAGAGGTGGGTAGCCTGGTCAAAATATGTTCTTTAAATTAATTAAGAAACCTTAGGTTATATAGTTGTGATGGGCCAGGTACCATTTTACTAGTTTACTGGTTGTTTTGAGCCTCTGTACAGGCTTTGTGTTTGTGTGAAGTTTTGCTGTGCCCTGTATAGATGGTTTGCTTTGAGCCTCTGTAAAGGCTTTGCATTTGTGTGAAGTTTTGAAGTGTCCTGTATCGACTGGTTATTTTGAGCCTCTATAAAGGTGTCACATTTGCATGAAGACTGGCTTATTTCTACAAAGCTTAAACACTCTTAGTGATGATGTCACTGATTGCAGAGACTTCAGAGGGGATCTTGTGCCATTCATCCTTGGATAAATATTTTGCTTTATTAAATCAACCTTTTTCAGGTCTTTCCATTCTTGAAAAGGATGACAGTGCCTAAGTGTATTTCTTGGCAAAGCCTGCAGCCTGGCCACTGGTCAAGCATTACTTGTTAACATTTTGCACTCTGAATCATTTTAGAATACTATACTTTTACCACTGCATTTACTCTATTTTTATGTTTACACTCTGAATCGTTTTAGAATGCTATACTTTTACCACTGCATTTACTCTATTTTTATGTTTGCACTCTGAATCGTTTTAGAATGCTATACTTTTACCACTGCATTTACTCTATTTTTATGTTTACACTCTGAATCGTTTTAGAATGCTATACTTTTACCACTGCATTTACTCTATTTTTATATTTACACTCTGAATCATTTTAGAATGCTATACTTTTACCACTGCATTGACTCTATTTTTATGTTTACACTCTGAATCGTTTTAGAATGCTATACTTTTACCACTGCATTTACTCTATTTTTATGTTTACACTCTGAATCGTTTTAGAATGCTATACTTTTACCACTCCATTTACTCTATTTTTATGTTTACACTGAATCGTTTTAGAATGCTATACTTTTACCACTGCATTGACTATATTTTTATGTTTACACTCTGAATCGTTTTAGAATGTTATACTTTTACCACTGCATTTACTCTATTTTTATGTTTAAACTCTGAATCATTTTAGAATGCTATACTTTTACCACTGCATTTACTGTATTTTTATGCACTCCTATCTTTTTGCTGTGGCTGCTATTGTGAACACTGGTAAACTTGTTTTATTCCTGCAATGTAGGTAGCTTTATTGTTTAACCCAACAAAACCACAGATAAAATAAAAACAATATAAAATACTACCAAAAGAAGGCCACTGATACAAAAGTGGAAAATTGAATAATCACTTAGCACCTCGGCATAAAATGCCTTCCATGAGAAAAACACGTCACAGTACATCAGTTTAAATACATCTACTAAATATCCTAATTAAAAACACATCACATTACATCAGTTTAAATACATCCACTAAATATCCTAATTTATTGGTTCAGTTGGTTATTTCTTGAAAATCATGTCCGTTTTGAGATTTAAGAATCTGGAAGGGTTAGTGCTGCTCTCTGTTGGGGGGGGGGTGCCTAATTCCGTGCTGTATATCAGTTAAGAACTCTCACATTATGCTAGTTGTTATTGGCCAGGGGTCCATTTTTCTTGTTTACTTGTTGTTTTGAGCCCCTATAAAGGCTTTGCATTTGTACACAGCCTTAGCAGTGCTCTGTATAGACACAAGTACCTAGAACTGATATTTCCCCTATAAAGCTACCTCTGAGACATCCCATTTTACTTAGTTACAGAAACAGCATCTAGTTTGTATAGGTACAAGCAGTGCTCCATGTATTTTGGAGAAGATATTCCCATAGTATGTAGATGGATTTTTGACACTGCAAAAAACTCCAGCTTTACTCCGTAGCATATTGCCTACTCCAAGGTGATCTCTGCCTAACATATAAAGCTATGTCAAACCCAGAGCTGTTGGACATGCTACACCTAAAGAAATCGCAATCCCTTCGAGCTACATGCTCTAGGGACCTAAACCTTGTCATCACAATATACAGGATATGCTGGAGGGATAGATTCCTGTCTCAGAGACTTCCCATACTCTGGAACAGGCTACCCATCAATGTCAAGCAAATTTCTTCATTAGCACTCTTCAAGACAAATCTTGATGAGTGGATGAGAAATACACCCCGGGGATTATTTCTGTGTCTCTGCTTGACAGTGGCACAGGAAAATAACTTTCTTGGGTAGCGTAAGCCAGGGAACCTTGTTGACTAGGCTTACATAGGCCCTTGGGCCGATAGCCTAGTACCTACCTAGGAACCTATGAATCTATGCAGTATGGGGGGTGATGCACCTTGAATGTGTCATCCTTTACATGGGATGTTAAACTAAAGCCCCATTTTTCTAAATTAGGGGTAAATGAAATGGATGCAAAACGTCCCATAGTACCTATAAAAAAGAGTAGGGGAACGTTCCCAGATGCCCTCACCAAATTTCCTCTAGTAGTATAAATACCACCTTCAGTCTCCTCTGAAAAGAGGCAACTAGCCTAGTGGGACTGAACAAGTCAACAAAGGATAACTAAAATAAATAAATAAAGATACCCCTGTTAACTATTCTATATTCCTGCAACAACCTACTGATTTCCTCAAAAGGGCAGATAATACCTGACATGTACTTTCCTGCTGTCTTTACAAGCAGCATGGTTGATATGAGCATGCTGAGACAATGTAACAACTGCCTCATGTTTAGTGACACAATGTAACAACTGCCTGATTTTACTGACACAGTGTAACAACTGCATCATATGAAGAAAAAACATTGCAGAACACTGCTGAATGTCCAAAGGTTTTAATAAAATCCAAAGTCAAGTAGAAAAAACTGTACAAATCAGCTTCAGTAGGCAGTAAAAACAATTACAGGTGAGCGCTTTCGGGTGTAACCCTTCTTCAGATAACCATCAAACAAAGTAGTAACAATTTAAAACAAAGCATGGCCAATCAAAATCAATAAAACACCCGCCTATTTTTCAGGGTGGGTTTCATTGGAATCATCTCATTGAGACCTGGAGGTCTATGGGCCAATAGTTCAACAATCCACTTGACCTCATTGAGCTCTGTTATATTCTTAATGTCACCCCCTCTACTGTTCAACCTGATATTAAAGGAGTACCGCACCCACAGACTCAAAAAACATGTTTAAAACATCATGGCATGATGTTTCCTACACTTTAACAGCACTCTGGGATCATTTACAGGATTTTAAATATTTTTATATGTAATTCCAGACTCTGACCACCTGGAGGCTGGCATATTGACGTGGTTTGGATAAATCAGGTTGCCATCCAGTATCCCAGAAATCATTGTTTTGCTCAAAAATGTTACATCATGCAGGCCTCCGTTTGCCTAAAGTTCCTGTCATTTCATAGATGTTGCATGCGTACAAAGTACTGAGTAAAATAGAACAGTGTAAGTAACATTCCCTGCTGCTGGATGACTACTTAAAAAAGAGAAACAGTGCAAATGCCACAGAACACACTCAAAGTGCTGTTTTACTGCTGCCTTTTTTTTCTAAATTTAGTTTAAATGGCACTAATTTGTGAGACAATGAATTCCAGTCCATTTACTTCTCCCCTCCCCCATAACACTTAGCTTCCCTAGCTGTCAAAGTCCTGAGGGTAATTTGACCTGGTAATTCCATTGATTGGCAGATCTCAGCAGGGTGCTTGACTCATGTAATTTAATCTTTGCTCTAGCATTTCCTTTGTTAGAGGGGACATTTTTTGCTGCACTATAGCCATGGCCTTACTTGACTGCAATCACATCCAGTAAGGTCTTGCACCAAGGAGCTAAAGAATAAAACATTTATACGATCAACCAGTTTAGATCTTTATTAATTTAAGTGTTAAGGTATCACTTCATGCTTCCACCTTGTTAAAAATTGAGATTTACATGTGCAAAGTGTGTTGGTATGCAGTGTTTGCCTTCATATGGTTTTATTCCACTGGTTGGTTTGCAAAAAAACCTTTTGCAGTGTCCCTGGATTTGTCTTTGTACATACAAACCACATTGCTATATTTTCCCCTTCCTTTTTCTTGTGTCCAGAAGTCACTTATAACAAAGTAAATTTTTATTGATTTTTTTTTAAATAAAGGACATCAAGGTTAACTTACCTTGAATCAGATAATGGATGCCACTGCAAAGAATTACTGTTGAAATATTTGTGCATGGACAAAATCCCTTACTAAATCTATTTGCCAGCCTCCAGTTCAGTTGGTGCTATGGCTTTAATATACTGGTGTGTTTGCTCATGCCTTCCAAATATCTCCACCATTACATACCAGTTTTGCAGTGTAATAACCACCCGACATGCCCATACACCTTTAGCCATCAATATGCAGCTACTCCTGTTCATGTGAGTATGTGAATTCATTTTCAGACTTAAGGTGTGGAGGCTGCACCGAATAATTCTAGGTGCTTGTTCAGGTTTCACATGGTGCTTGCTTAGAGCTACTCTCATGTTAAGCCACCATGAATATGTTGCACTGCCACCTCTGATACCAGGGTAATGTTTTAATCTTTCTATTCCCGCACTGCTCACTAGCAGTATCTGGTGCAAATACAACAGAGAAGTATGCAAGCGATACACCACCTAAGCATCATTTGCTGTGCAGAATGCATAAGTATGCATACCAAATTTCTGTGTTTCAAACATCGGTGCTACTACACTACTACTAAATAAAATGAACATATTGAAATGTAACATGACCTGTTACCAGATGTAATTAAGATTTTTTCTTGTATAAACACATTTCCATGATTCTCTGGCTGTTTGGTTTGATTCACTTTACTGGCTACTTGTAGAGGTTTGCTCTTTCTTAGCAAGTTGCAGTAAATATTTTTTTATCCGGTTGTTTACCTGGTTAGTTTGACTGGGCACTCTATGAACGTTTTCAGCGGCAGCCCGGGGTAAAAGCTCAAAATGGTGCCATCTCAATGGTCTGACCTTGTACTGTCGTCCCTTAACTGCTGCCTTGCATATCTTGCATAAGGCAGATCTGAATTATCCATTGCAATGTCCAGTTCACTGTTTCATCTACAGATTGTGTGCCTACTGCCTTTGACGAATACATTGCCTAGGTTACAGTAAAAAAATAACATTGCAATAGGGAATGGATGGCAAACCAAAGAAACTAAGACAGTCACAACTACAGCACCCAACATTAGAGTACAACTTATGATTTCCTATCCATCTACAGGTTGCGGTAGTAGAACCCACAGCCATATGCATGAAAAGCAAATGTACTCACCGATGAGCTGCTACCACTGCTTTCTAGTGCTGTAGCACAATCACTGATGACCATATGTTAAACAAAACAATTACACATTGAAAACAGATTTCACATCAAGACAGTGACAAAAATAATGGCAATGCAAATACAATCAGAAGGAATTCAAAAGAAACTGCACAACCTACAAGCTCTGTAGAGAATACAGAAACATTGGATTTGTGACATCACACAGACATGGTTTAAAGCTACAGAATGTACTCTGTCAGTGCAAGGCTAAATTGCCTTGCACACATGTAGACCATGAGGCACAAGAGAATGGGACACAAGGTGGAAATGTGTCTCAGTCTTCATTAGCAGCAAGTATTCTTCAATATTTTTCAAACCGCATTTACCCACATGCAAATAACTGGAGAGTGTCCCTTACCATATCTGAGCAAGCTACAGGTCACCATCTGTGGCTCAAGAAATCACAGCTCAATAAAGGAATGAATGCTGATTATCATCTGCTGTTAAAATCAAGTAAAAACACTAACACCCTATGCAAAAACTCAGAATAAGTTTTGCAAGGATCTGCCAATGCACACATGATAGTATGCTGATTATTAGTCAGAGAAAATCAAATGTAATGTTCTTTGCACCCCATAATAGTTTGCTAAAACTCTGCACCTGACAATAACTGACACATCAGGCAATATGCTGCCTGTAGTAACAGAGCAAAAAATATCCAGGATCACATTGGACCCTACTCTCTTATTAACAAACCATACAGATAATATTAGCGGAACCTTAAATAACTAAATTTATGCTACAAACTCTCATACCTTCTCGCCTCCAGCATGTGCACAACCAAAGCTGTAAACATACTTATCCCAAAAACTGAGCATTGGCTCCCTTTAATAGCTCTTCACTCTTCCACAAATACAAATAACACTTGTACTGTTACTTTTACAAAGATCTGTAGATTTGAATTACTTGCAGAATCAAATATGCACCTTTGCTATTTCCTCCAATGCTTCAAGTAGCTACCCATCAATGAAAGAACAACCTTTCTACTTGGTTCAAAGATACAGAAATTATTAAAATGGGACTTTGTCTAACTCTAAAATTCAAACTACATATTAATCAAACTCTTATCTGAGAGACGGTCAGGAAGATGGCTTAATATTTATAAGACCATGTTTCAAGACAACCACAGTAAAACATGCATTCTCAAAGCTGGATTCAGCAGGCTGGTATAATCTCCCAGGAGTAGCTAGGGAGCAAATCAATCTGGAAGCATTCAAAACTAAATTAAGAGAACTGTGGGATACCAGATGCCTGTGCTATTGTGACAATGGCTAGTCAGTTCTTGATGTTGGAGTGAATGGCTAGCCACTGCATACCACGCCTATGCCAAAATGCACCTGCACTATGACTGTAGCATTGATATATGTATGGTAAATAAAGCAATCCTGAGGGAAAGCACTTTGGATGACATTATCATTATGTTGGATGGTGCTACTGTTTTTAGCAAAATGGATGTGAAGGCAGGTTACTACCAAATGGAGGTGAATCCTAAGAACAGAATAACAAATACATTTTAATCATAAAGGTCTTAGAAGATACAGGAGTTTAATTTGGGTTGTAAGATCGGTTGCAGAAATTTTCAGATGTATAATATATTTTATCCCAGGCATTCTGAATGTTAACATTTTCTTTGACTATGCAGCCTGTGGCAAAACACAGAAACAATGATTCTATAAGCCAAGCTTTACAAATATGCAAATAATTTTGACATTAAACTGAAATGCAAATTTAATACATAATTTCTTGAGTTTTATGATAATATATGTTCAAGGAAGGAAGGGTCACCAAATCTAAATAAAGTTAAGGCAATATACAACATGTCACCATACTGAAATGCAAAAGTAGTAAGATGTTTCCCAGGCATGGTAAATTACAATCCCTTGTATGGGTAGCTCTTTAAATGACAACTGCCTTTCTAAGGGTTTTAAGATTAGTAATTTGCAGAGTGTTAGTATGCCGTGGTGGTATGGCGGTAGCGTTGTTACCTCACAGCAAGAGGTTCTCCCGTTCGATTCCCGGCTTGGCTTGGGAGTGCCTTCTGTGTGGAGTCTGCATGTCCTCCCCGTGGTTGGGTAGCATTCGAAAGACATGTGTGTGTAAATGGGCATGCCTTTGTTGAAGGTTGGGTGTCGAGCTGGCACCTCGGCGTTTCGTAAAAATCTACTGCCAATCATTAGCGGACCGGAGTTCCGCTGTGGCAATGCCTTACCGGGAAAAAGCCGAAAGACAAACAGCAACATGTAAATAAAAAGTGTTAATATAGTGTGTTTTATTTTTTTATGAACAGGAGTTTCTTACTTTACTGATTGCTCTCTCATACACACACGCAGGCACTTCAAAAGTCATACACACACACTCCATGCATTCCTTTACTGTTCACTCTCTCACACACACGCAGGCACTTCAAAAGTCATATACACACTCTCCATGCATTCCTTTACTGATCGGACTCTCATACACACACGCAGGCACTTTTACATTCATACACACACTTTCCATGCATTGCTTTACTGTTTGCTCACTCACACACACATGCGCAGGCACTTTTACATTCATACACACACTCTCCATGCATTCCCTTACTGTTTGCTCTGTCATACACACACGCAGGCACTCCTACATTCATACACACACACTTCATTCTCTCCCCACACACTTGCAATCACTGCCCAAACAACACAAGAATCAAGCCCACTAACCTTATGTCTGCAGAGACATATTTTAGATAAAAAAAATTCGTAGGTGGCAAATAACCGATGGGAGAAGCACAGCAACATAACTGAGTGTTTGTCGGTGTGAGCGTGCAATTACGATCTAACAAGCCATTACTTTACACTCGCTAAGCTGTTTAGCGAGTATAAAATAAGAAAAAAAGTAAACAGCTAAGCGAGTGTAAAATAATGGCTTGGAAGTTTGTAATCGCACAGTCATGCACACACAAAACTTCAGACATCACAGGGCCATAAAGAAAAACGGTTGCTATTGGCAACCAAGACCACATGGAACAGCTGGCAAAGGAATGCCACAGGAAAGGAAATTACATAAAAAAAAAGTACAGGGCATTAAAGGAGTAAAACAGTGCCAGTTTGCAGACTGAAGTGGGACTAATGCATCAGACAACGGACAGCAAGTTTTTTCATTACACCTTCTCACTGAACAGATTACAAGACGGCACAACCACTACCCATATTGAACAGGAAATCTTTAAGGTAGTCAGTGGTACTGCTCTTTAGGAAAGTTAGAGAAAATAGCTTCGGAAAGAAGACAACTTTATAGTAATAATTGCCACTGGCAACCAACACCACGCGGAACAGCTGGAATACTGCAGCAAAGGCAAATAAATATAAAAAAGTACAGTACTAACGTGCCACAGTTCAATACCAAGTTCATACATGTATCCACAACAGTTGTTTGGTCAGCAGGACCCAAACAGGCAATGTTTAAACATTTTTGGATGCATGTTTGAACTTATACAGCACAGCGACAGAAAAGCCAGGAGAAATGAAGATGCTACATTAAAGAGATACTGATACTTTGCTGTCAAACAATGTATTTCTACAAAAAATGTCATACTCACCAGTATAAATCCACGAGGGAAGCTGATGCAGAAAGAGACTCACACAAGGTTCCAATAGGGAAATACAGCGTACTGGAAACACAATGCTAAAAAGAAGTACCCTACCTCCTGCACTTGTATTTGAGCACTCAGGCTGTGGAAGGACAAGGGAACCATGACATCACAGAATGGGTGGGTCTTATTATTTTAGTTAGAATCAGTGGTGATGTCACTGTGGGGGAAGGAACTGATTAAAAAAAAAGTACCTGCACTGCCTGGCCTCGATGATGTCAGTAATTGGGCGACTCCAGCAAGCTTTATTCAAACGTGAGAGAATCATTTTGTAAGTGAAACCATCACAGTATGAGCAGGTAGGCTTCTGTTACAGAAGTAAGGGGAATTATAAAAAGTGTAAATGCTTTATTGTTGTTGCTTTACAGAGAACAATGTAAATAGGGAGGAAAAGGGCCATGAAGTTGAGGAATACATTAGAGAAACCTGTTGTACTCCTTTAACAATGGCTTTAAATCTAAAGCTGTGCTGTGCATGTTTCTCTATATGCCTATAGAGGGCATTATGAGTATCAGCATTCCTAATAGCTGATAGATGTTGTAAAATCCTAACCTTAAACATGCAATTCGTTTTTCCAACATAAAAACTTTCACACTGATCACACTCTGCCATATATACTAAATCTGTAGTCCTACATGTAGCCCTGGCTTTAAACTCAAAAACCCTCCCAGTAACTGGATGAACAAAGCTAGTGTTTCTATTAATATAAGCACAAGCTTTACACGAACCACATGGAACAGTACCTGGGTTGGCCTTGAAATGTTTAATATCAGTTAACTTTTCATGAGACAAAATGTCTTTAAGATTTTTATTTCTTCTAAAGCCAAAATAGAGATATTCCCCTACTATGGAATGAATTCTATCATCAGTGGTTAGAATATTCCAATTCTTTTGGACTACATCACAGACCCCTCTTATGTTATTACTGTAAGTGAACATAATTTGAGTTTTCCTTTTATATATGCCCCTATTTGACTTAGATGAACTGTCTTGCATATCAGAGAGCAGCCATGGCGTCGACCTATCACTTCTATGTATTTTGCTGTTCTGGAATGGCGTCGACCTATCACTTCTATGTATCTTGCTGTTCTGGATAACTCTTTTGGTCATGGATTTGTTGTAACCTCTTTCACGAAACAAACCAATCAATTTATCAGCCTCAACATTGAACAGTGTTTCATCTGTACAGATTCTAGAAACCCTACTAACCTGTCCTTTTATAATATTAGGAAAGGTATGCCTAGGGTGCATACTATCGAAGCTAAGTAGGGTGTTCCTCCAACAATCCTTCCTAAACAGGTGTGTGGAAAAACCTTCATTCCTTTGAACTAAATGCACATCTAGAAAGTCAATGCCAGTCCATGAACTACTGGCCGTAAATCGCAAAAAGGAACTGGATGAATTAATGAAAACTAAAAAATCATTAAACTGTACTTCATTCCCATTCCACAAAGTAAAAATATCATCCACAAAACGCCTGTAAAGAATAATATATCGTGACCAAGTATTGTTTTTTAAAATAAACCTGTTTTCCCAAAAAGACAGTACCAAATTAGCATAGGTATTGGCACATGGGGTGCCCATGGCTACCCCATGTGCCTGCCTGTATATGCTATTGGCTCCCATGAAAACATTGTTCTCCAAAACCAAAGTAAGCAAGTCAGTGATAACATCAATCTTCGAACCCTCTACTTCCATTTCATGTAACACTGTATGTATAGCCATGACACCATAATCATTACTAATGGCTGTGAACAGATTTTGTATATCTATTGTAGCCATCAAGTGTAACCCATTGCTGTTATCAATATTCATGGCCCCTAAAGTCATTAAAAAATGTCCTGTATCTTTAAGCACTTCATCAATACGATCCAAATATGGCCTTAGAGTGCATTCCAGCCAAATAGATATATTCTCTGTGACCCACCCTCTACCTGACACTATAGGTCGGAGGGGTGAGTCCGTTATACTTTTATGAATCTTGGGTAACGCCTTAAAAATCGGTGTAACAACATCATCCTTTTTTAAAAAATTAAACAATTGCTCATCAATACGCTTATCATCCAAAATTTGTTTAAGTGCATTATGAACATGTGCTACCAATAGCTTAACTTGCAGGGGATTTATAGGTATATAAGTATCTGCGTCAGACAGTAACTGTTTCATTTTTGTCAAAATAGTATGTGGCATTCAAAACCACTACTGCCCCTCCTTTATCCGCTTGCTTGATGACAATAGTGTCATTCTTACTCAAATTATACATAGCTTCACGTTGAACAGCTGTTAAATTATAGAATCTTTTTTCATGATCATGCTGTAAATATTGTAACAAGTCATGTTCACAACATTTAATAAAACTATGCATAGAAGCAGTGAAAGGGGGGATAAAACAGCTAGGTTGTCTTAACCCCGCAGAAACACATGAACCATCCCCAAACATTTGTCTCAAAGCTATAGTTCTACAAAAAAACATTAAGTCCATAATGACCTCGTTGTAACAGCTTTCTTTGCTTGGAACAAAAGTCAAGCCCTTACTTAAAATAAAATTCTCATCCTCTGTTAAAACATGATGAGAAAGATTGTAAACAACATTATTATTGAGATTGCCAGTCACTCGACAGTCCTCCATTTTTTGGTTCCTCTTCCCTCGCTCAAGGACCTCTTCCATTCTCCCTTTTTCTTGACCGGCGCTGGGAGCTGTGCCGAAAAACGCTGTTGTTCTTTCGTATCCTTCCTTCTCGCTCCTTGTCTGATGGAATCAGAATCATCCACCAACGTGGATGGAGAGACATTATCCAACAAAGCAACTCTATCCATTGTTAAGAGTGTTGGAATAACAGAGGTTCGTTCATTGCTGAGTTGTTCTCCTTCTAACTGCTGCCCCAATGAAGCGCCAATCAGATTCTCATCAATGGGAGCTCGTTGCTGAAGCTCAGTACTCATGCTCCTTGTAACTTCCTGTGTAGCAATTCCATTTCCTGTCTCGCATACGACTGCAAGGTTCCTGAGAGTCTGCTCTGAGACGCGCTTTACATTTGAGTGTTGATCTGCACGGCCATAGCGTTCCTTGGGCCAAACAAAGATATGACCCCGTGTAAAATCATCATAGTCCCTCTTAAGTTTGTTGATTTTCTGTTGTTTCAGTTTGTCATCACTATCAGATAGCGTGGCATAAAGCTGTTCAAGCCTGCTTACATATCTATCATCCTTAAACTCAGTCTCAAGTTTCAATTGTAGCACTTCTATGTCTTTTTTCAATTTCTCCATTTCTGGTTGAAAAAAATCCATAAGCAACTCCATATACTTCAAGCCTGTATTGATGTTGATGAGTTGCCATTTTGCCAGAAGGTCGGGGTATCTGTCACCTTGCGTAGGCATACAGAAAACCCTCATACCCCTGGGTACAACACCAAAAGATAAACAGGCTTCAAAATGATTCTTTTGCCATTGCAGGCGTTGCAGCCTGCCTACTTTATAACTTAAATCTCTGAGTAAACTATCAAAGTTCTGATCAACACATAGAGGAACTGAATCCTTGATAAAACTATTAGTTTTTATATGGAAGTCCAACTTGAGCAACGGATTATCTGTCAGCACCAATTTCCTTGAAAGTTGTTCTTCAGTATTAGACTTGTTAACTTGCATATTGGCAAAATTATCAGTAGCACTAAAGTTCTTATTTCTTTTCACAGCATGTGAGGTGTTTCACAACAGAAACAAGCAGTCAAAAATGTGAAACAAAACACCTCACCTAAGTTCTGCTAGACGCCAAGGAACAAATATGAACAACTGCATCATGTTTACTGACAACCAACTTATTCTTAAACAAAATGATAAACTATGTGAGAGAAGTAGTTACACAATGTCACTGGAATGAAAGGTTTCACATACAAGCACTCATAATAAAAAACAGGTTTTAAGAAATGCACACACCACACCCACCATACACAGTATGCATCAGACATAGAGATCCACATATGCTGAGGTACTTAAAAGTAATCCTTCTAAATCTCAAAGACCTCCAAGACATCGGACCTAGAACAAATATCCTCAGCAGCCTCAAAGCTCTCTGCCAGCCCCCCCCCACCTCACAACACATATAGTCACACCTCATGGAGCCTCATCTTCAAAGCCCATAAGGCAGCCACCACACAGCCCAATACTGGGGACATAGGAGACTGCATTGTGAGTCACACATAAGTTCTACTCACCAAGTTGAGTAAGACAAAGTCATGGTCAGTTGTCTATCAGGGGCCAGAATCCACAAGATCACACATGCATGACCTCATTGGACCATGATTACTCATATTCCATGTGGGTGTAAATGACATGAGATGTACCTCCCTGGGCTATATGAAGAGAGGCATTATGGAGCTCTTGGATGATTTGTCCCATGCTGGTATGTGCCTAGCACTGAACAGAGTTCTGTCTTCATCAATATGATGTCACAATATGAACAGAAGATGACTGACTTTAATAATTCTCTTAGTTTCTGGTGTCATTCCATGCAGATACAATGTTTGTCAGTTGTTGTTGTTGTGTCTTTTGGCTTTTCCCAGTTAGAGATCGCAACAGCGGAACTTCGGTCCGCTAATGATTGCCAGTATATTTTTACGTGCAGAATTGCTGGCCCTTTTTCACAACCTTCAACAAAGGTACGCCCATTCACGCATGTCTCCACACAGAAGACGATCTATCTGAGAATCGAACAGGACAACGTCTTACTGTGAGGAGACAATGCTACCACAGCACCACCACGTTTGTCAGTGTGAGAGGATATGATCAACAGACCACACTGCTTTATGCACTTGTCCCCTCTAGGCTTTCAAATATTTTCTGGAACATTGTCCTCCCCCCACAGTGCCTTTTTAGGCAATTCCAAACTGACAAACCTTCTGACATAGCAAAATCAACCCAAAGGGAATCTAAAGGTGTTACTGCTCAATGCCAGGAGGCTAAACAAGAAACTCCACACCTGCCAAGCTCTCCTCACCCTGGAGAATGCAGACATCTGTGCATTCATCAAGACATGGTTTAAAGCCATGGAGAACAACCAGGCAGTACAGGGCTAGAATGCATTACACATATGTAGGCCAGTTACTGCACAGGCCAGAGCTAAAGGTAGAAGTGTTTCAATCTACATCTATAAAAAACTTACCACATGGTTCGTCAAACAGGATAATGTGAATGAACTTCTCTGCATCTAAGTTACCATAGGTAATGTCCCATTCCCATACCATACCCTGAATGCTATAGGTCCCCCTCTATGATCCAGGAAACCCATAACTGATACTTAAACTTACTGCAGACACTCACCATTCAACCTAGTACCACATTTATGGGTGATGTTTAACAACCCAGCTATAAACTGAGAATCATACATGATCACAGGTTTACAGGTCCAGAGATTCATGCCCACTAAGGGCACAAACGTACTGGACCTGGTCCTCCAAACAATGGAGAATGCTGTAACCCCCCCCCCCCCAGTGTAATGTCCTTTCTGGTAAGGTCACACCATAAATCCGTCTCCTTTGAAATATAAATAAAACAAGAGACCCCAGCTAAACCCATTGAATTTAGGAACTATACTAAGGCAAACATCCTAATACTGAGTGATAACCTGGCAAAATGTCAGGCCTCCCAAACCGTGACAGTACAGCTGCCTATGTAGAATTGTTCACAGAAACCCTGTACGATTATGTTAGAAGATGCATAGCAATAGTTGTGCCTACCAGGAAAGAGCACAGAACAAACTTAAAAAAAGCAAGACACTCTGTTGGAATCCGCACATCAATTTGTTGTACAACAAAAAGAAGAAAATCATAGCAAAAGTGAATAAGTGAAACACCGAGCCGGAGAAAAACACTCATCAGTCTAAGCAAACACGTCTGAAGGCAAATTATGTCAATCAAAGCCAATGTTGTGGATAAAATAGCCTCTCAGGCCTAGGACAACCATAGGGCTTTCTTTAGCTATGTCCACAGCCTCAAAGGCAGTACATAACAATGTGCAGAACTAATTATAAATGAAGCCACGTACATGGAGCTGGAAGATACAGCAAATCTACTCACCAACAAATTCAGCTACAACTTTACCCCCCTTCCCCAGCCTACCCCCTAGAAATACTACCCCCAATTTTCACTAGGGAGCAAGTTGTAAATTAACTGTAAACTACTTCCAGTGCCAAGAACACCACATTGATGGGCCCCAATCATATCCCAGGATGTTTTCCTAAAGAGCATGAAAGCTGAACTATCATGACCACTGGAGTCACTATTTTACCTTAGCCTCCCTCTGTACAAGGGAGGGCCATCTACAGATACTGGTAACTATAGGCCCACAAGTCTGATAAATTCATATGCAAAACCATGCAAATAATTATCATGGAACTGATTAATAATGATATTGGAAACCTTCAGATACTGGATCCAGTCCAGTTTAGTTTTGTCAGGGGCAGATCATATCTACTCAGCCTTGTAGACTTCTGCAAGATGGTCACCATAGTACTGGATGAGAGCGAATGGTGCATACTAGCAACCATGACCTGGCCAAGACATTTGATACAATACCCAACTCTGGCATTGTACATAAACTGATGAAAATCTCTCACCAGGAGAATCCAGAGCCTCAAACATCTACCCTACACAGATAGGCTAAAAGCCCTGCCCCTCTACTCAGTCTCATACAGACTCCTCAGAGATGATCTCTGTCAGGCATACAAAGCAATCTCAGACCCTGTCTTGATGGGACTGCTGCATATCCACAAGTCAAGCTCCACTCGAGTAACCTGCATGTGCGACCTCAACCTGATCTGTGACATCAATAGGACTTGTTGGCAGGGCAGATTTATGTCCTGGAGCCTCCTCCTTTTCTGGAATAGACTCCCTCTCCACATAAAGTAGAGTACCTCATTAAACCTTTTTAAGCACAACCTGGATAACTGGATGGGGAACAGAAAATACACCCCTGGGATTCCACCTGTGTCCCTGCTGGACAAGGGCATCGGGTGCTGACTTGTCAGAACATGGGTAAACTTTTGGCTAGGCTTGTAAGACCCTCAGGGCCAACAGCCTAGTAACTTCCTATGTTCCTGTGTTATGCACTGGATAGCAAGCTAGCTCTCAGGTAGGACCCAAGAAGTTAGGAATGGAGACTATCCACTTCCATAAAGAGTTTGGTCACTAGCGGAGTATCTCAGGGATCGGTGCTGGGTCCCCTCCTTTTTGGCATCTATTTCTCAGATGTCAAGGCCAACATCAAGGGCCTCTGGCTAATAAAGTTTGCAGACAATTGCAAACTAGGAGCAGTTATAGAATCTACCCAAGGCACTAATATTCTCCAGGAAGGACTAACACAGACAAATAACTGGTGACAGAGCTGCAGGTTAAAACTCAGTGCCAATAAATGCATAATAGTCCCCTTTGGGAAGTTGGCCACATAAGGGAAACTACCTCAATGATAATACACCCCATAAGAGTAGACAATAGTTAGGGATTTGCAGACTGTGTAGGCAATCACCTGGCATTCAACCAACAGGTGTCTAAGGTAGTATGGAAATCATTCCATGTTGCACAACTAATAAGCAATTGTATGGCATCTAAGTCCGAGGAAGTCATTGTTCCACAGTATTCATCCACCATCAGACCCATCACTGAGTACAATACCCCCTTTGATATGTACCTGACCAGGTACATGCAACAACTGGGATATCCACAGAGGTTCCCCACAAAAATAATATGGGCATTAATAACATGTCCTTTACAGATGACCATAGAGCCCTATTATTGTGCTCTGTCTCCTATAGATTGTTGAGGGGGTGAGCTCTGAATGACATACAATATATCCTTGAATTCCAGTCTGATTGTTCTCTTATAGATCTACAAACTGAATCACATCAGAGCTACCCAATCTAGGGACTTAAACCTTGCTAGCAACATAAATAGACATGTAGGAGGGTCAGGTGTGTGTCTTAAAAATACTCCTTCTCTGGTACAGGCTTCCCATCCTTGTGAAGCCGAGTTCTTCCTTAACCCTTTTCAAGTGTAACTTAGACCAGTGGATGGAAATTGAAAATGTACCCCTAGTCTTTAGTGGACAAAAACAACCTGCAAATGCTTGACCATCCATGCTGTAGCTTACATATACCCTTAAAATAACCTCTTAAGCCCTAAAGAAATAAATCACATTCTAAACACATATATTAATTGCATATAACTTACTATAATTATACAAGATCATCATTCATATAAAGATTCTTAATATTCAATGAACGTGCAGGTGCTTTCTTTGCAGTTATTTCTTTAAAAATGTGTTACAATTGTTGCTTGAACAATTGACTGTTAGTATGTGATAGGTTAGGGCTGTGTCATGCGTTTTGAGTTTTTTTACTATAAAAGCGGCATGTCCTCACTATGAATTTTATTAACACTGAAGAAGGACCTGTTGTCTGAAAGCTTTGCTATTTTATTAAAAGGTGCATACAACACTATGGAGTTTTCTTCTTTTTTGCTGATTGGACATTTGTTTGTTGACTCCATTTAATCAGTTTTGTTCACCTTTTCACCCCAGGGATCACTCCAGTGGTTTTACTCGACAGAGGCACTGGGAACTAAGGTCGGGTGGCACGATGCCAGGGTAATCCTATGGGCTAGGCTTGTAAAGGCTCCAGGGCCATTACCCTAGTACACACCTATGAACCTATGAACCTAAGTACTCCAGTCTACGAAGGGGCAGTTGAAGTCACACTGCATTAAAGATGCATTTCTGGTACAGATATTTTCAGGGAATGGCGACACGTTTTCCTGATCCTGGGGGGCCATGAAAGGAGATTGATAACAAGCTGTAAGTTGAAAGTCTGACTTGGCTAATGTGAGCTGGAGGTCTTTGGGCTCACTGATGGAATCTGGGGGTATCACTTTGGATGGGATAATATCTCTCTGATGAGCAATGAAACCCCTCTGCCATTAGCAGTGGGCTGATTCATTCTTAATAGTCACAGGAGTGTTATGTTGTTTGTGACATGTCCCTGAAGGGGTGCATGTAGAATATATATTTGGAAATTTACATTAATGCTTAGTCTTAAGAATTCTTGGAGGCTGTGAAAGAGTTTTTTTTTTAGGCACTAGCATATGACAGTTTAGTTTTATCAATATGATGATGGCGCATTCTCATGTTGACAACACTGCCTACCTTGAGTGATGTTTCAGGCTTCAAATGCTTCATAAAATGCATGTTAACACAAACCATGTTATTCTAGCAAGTTTCTAAGTTTAGAAAAGCAATATTTAAAATCCGTCCCTGTTTTTGGGCCTTTGTTCTCCCACTGTGTCAGGCTTTGCCCAGATTTCATGCATTAAAAGGCCGACAGGTTTGTTTTGTACTTATTGTCTGCATATGCAAATAAATAAGGCAAAATACAAGAATTCAAGTAATACAATATGTACAACAGTAATTATGAAGTGAGTTTTAACTAATGTACACACATCATAGTATGTAAATCACTTGCTACTCAAATTAGCTTACCGGTTACAATCTGTAAAAAATGAAGAAGTATATAAACTGGTAGGCAAACACGGAAACAGTCTAGTCCAACGATACCAAAGATTCCAAACTAAAGCAGCAGCAGCCAAAAGTTCTTCAAAACGTAGCTTTTATTCACAAAAAACGAACTGGATAAGCGCTTTCACATACACTATGTATCCTTCTTCAGATCCTGATTCTTGTGAGTTTACCACACATTTAAATACTCTATATCCATCAGTTAATTAAAATCAATTATTCAATAAACTAATTAACTGATCACCTAGCCTTTTAAACTGATAGTTACAAGAACTGCATAGCTTTTCACTACAAGGCATATAGTTAAGTTATAACAATAGAGAATTGTGATGCTGAGACTATTTAACTTTTGTAGCGCTTCAAATGTATGAAAAATATGTCTAATACTATATGTTAAATCATTACAAAATTAAAAATGCAAACATGAATATAAATTAACATAATAAATTAATATCGTTAAAATAGCATTTGTTAAAAACAAATGTAATAATATAAAATGCTGCAAATATATGAAAATAATCTATATTCAACACATAATTTGATTAATGTTTATATAAAATTGATTCTATGTAATAAAATAGTGAGTATACAAGATAATTTATAATGTATAAGGTAATTCTTGAGTATACACTGCTGATATATATCAAAATAAAATGTGTATATACATCAGTATAATATTTTGAGTCTTTTTATTAGATATCGTACCTTGTATATAATATAAACATCAAATGCTTTACAATAGTGCATGAATATCAAATTTCATGTGGGAATATGAATAAATAAGGAATAGTTTGTAAGATCTAATACCTAGAAATAGTTAAAAGATGAATCTGCTATTATATATGTATGTATATGCACTCTTAGCCTTAAAGAGTGTAGGGCTATCTTCTTTTTCTGAGTGCTGGTTTTATAGATACATATTGATTGATTCCTGGATGTTGGTGTGCTCTCAACTTAAAGATCCAGTATAGCTCTCTGGATTCTAGTAGACTGGGGTTTTCCTTCTCTCTCTTATTACATTTGACTATTTCTAGAACTCTAAATTTAAAATGATGTTCTCTAAATTCTAAAATGTGTTTTGCTAAGGCGTTCTGTTCATTTAGACGCCTTATGTCATAGGTATGATCATAGACTCTATTCTTTAATTTTCTCTTTGTCATTCCCACATAAAAAGCTGAACACTTTTCACAGTTTGCTAGGTAGATAATGTTTTCTGTTGTGCACGTTGCCTCAAATTTAGGAACAAATTTAAAATTAAATACTGGATGTAAAAAATCTTGTTCACTAGTTATATAAGAGCACATGTTACAACTTCCACATGGGTACGTTCCAAATCTCATTATTCCTTCCTTCTCTAGATTTATATCTACCTTAAAATCTCCACATAATAACTGTTTTAAATTTTTGCTATTTTTATATGTGAATCTCGGGTAGGCGCCTACTATCTTCATAGTCATCTCATCTATAATCAAAATATTCCAGTTGTTTTGGATGATGCGTTTGATAGCTTGACTATCGTTGGTATAGGTCATTATATATCTTACTACTGTTAATCCATTCTTAGTTATTTGTTTATCCTTGGTGCTAGTTTTATGTTGTCTAATCTCTAGATTATAGGTCTTAATATAGTTTTTATTCAGCCTTTTGTTTAGTTCTTCTATGGGGGCTGATGGGAAAACTTTTCCTTTAACCAATTGTACCAACTCTCTATTGTAGCCTCTTTCAATAAACAGTTCTTCCATTTTTTCTATTTCATTGTGTTTTATCTCTTGTTCACTACACAGTCTATTGATTCTTACAAATTGACTCTTTAGAATGGCTGGAAACACATGCCGTGGATGCATGCTGTTAAAGTCAAGGATAGTATTTTTCCAGCAAGTCTTTCTATAGAGACTGGAGACTAAGCATCCATCTTTAATACTTAAATTTATGTCTAGGAAGCTGATGGTATCATTAGATGCTTCCATGGTAAAATGTAAGAAAGAAGTTGTAGTATTGAGGTAGTCTAAGAACATTTTAAACTCTATTAGAGTACCTTTCCATACAATAAGTATGTCATCAACAAATCTTTCAGTATAGTATAATTTTACTGAATAATGGATGGTTAAATAGAAATGTTTGTTCCCACTGAAAGACCACAAGATTTGCATACGTGTTGGCGCATGGAGTTCCCATTGCAACCCCCCATTTCTGATGGTATAAGATTTCTCCATATAAAAAGACATTGTTGGACAGAACAATATCCAGTAGTTGACAAATGAGTATCTGTTGGTTCCTACTAAAATTTCCTCTAGATGAAATCAACTCCCTAATTGCCTGGATTCCATGGTCATTTGGAATGCAAGTAAATAAATTGCATACATCTAGTGTAATCAATAAATGTGTATCTGTAAATATAGGTTCCTTCAGTAATTCTATATATTTTAACAATGTATATGTATCTTTTAGAATCGTGGGAATATCGTTAACCAAAGGTCTTAATGTTTTTTCCAAAAAGATGGAAATATTTTCTGTGGCCCAGAACTCTCCTGCCACTATGGGCCTCATGGGTGGAGGTTCTATCCCTTTGTGGATTTTGGGTAGGCCTTTAATTATTGGTATTCTGGGATGTTCACTAGAGAAATAATCATACAGATTTTTTCCAATCTGTTGGCACATTAACATATCATAGAGATTGTCAGCTATATCTCTACAAATCTTGTGAAGGGTGCCCTGTGTTATTTCTAAATAAGTCTGTGTATCACTCAGCATATTAAGCATAAGTTGATTGTATTCCACCATGTTAAATATTACAATTCCACCCCCTTTGTCAGCTGGTTTAAAATTGAGGGTGGTATCATTACATAATGTTCTTAAGGAGTGATATTCTCTATGGCTCAAATTGAAATAACTACATTTCTTATAACCATTAAAGAAATATTCATAAATGTTCTGTTCACAGACTTTTAAGAAGCACTCTACATGTGATGGTAAAGTGGGTGTATAAACACTTTTCTTTTTAAAGTTAACAGAATCACTAGCATTAAATTCAACTTCAGGTTTGTTAGCAAAGTGTAATTTCAAAGCTACGGATCTTACAAACATTCTCAGTTCTATGAGAGTATCATTTAAATGACTTCCCTGTGAGGGAATGAACTTTAGTCCTTTGTTGAGTAAACTGGTTGCTTCATTCGTTAGCACTAACCTGGAACGGTTAAAAAAGAGGTCTGTCAACTTTTCTGGCATCTTTGCTGTTGTGGGAGCTCTCCGGAATGCTTCCGTTTCTTTCCTTGCCAGCTCTGCACTCGTTGTCTCTGCGGTGCTGGTTTCCTTATCGGATAAGGTAAAAATTGGGTGATAGTGCGTTGTGTATTATTCTTCGGAATGGCTCCCAACCGAAGAACATTCTTATTAGCTTCTTGGTTGGGAAGAGGTGTAGGTGGAGAAAGACAGTCATTCACAAGGTGCAACTCTTCCGGGGGCGTGGCAAAGGCTCCATCTGACGTAATGCTGACTGCATCAATCTCGGTCTGGCAAACTGTCGATGTAGATGAACCATTAGTGTCACTAGTTTCATTTACGGCTGGATTGCTGGTATGAGTCTCTTCATTATTGGAAGGGGAATGGTGAGAGAAACCCCTCGGCCAAACAAATATATGACCTGTTGAGAAGTCTGTAAAATCTCTATGCAACTTCCGTTGCTTGGTCTGTTCTAGTTTATGACTGTAGGCAAGCACTTGCAGGTATAGATGTTCTAATTTGTTCCTGCAAAATGGATGTTCATAGGAGTCTCTTATGGTTTTATTTAACTTTTCTGTTTTGTTTAGTAACTCTTGTTCAAGAGGAGAAAAATAATCATTCAACAGTTGCATGTATTTATGGCCGAGTTCAAGGTTCAGATCTTGCCATTTCCTCAACAATTCTGGGTGCATGTCACCATAGGTAGGCATGCACAGCACGCGCATGCCTCTGGGAACTACTTTAAAATACATGCACGCTTCTAGATGTTTGCGCTGCCAAATGTAGCGCTGGAGTCTGTACAGGTCATTTTCTAGTTCTTTAATTAAAGAATAGAAATGTTCTAAGTTATCAATACAATTTTCTTCACTACTTACAGTAGCTGGTTGCATTTCCAGAGCCAATAAAGGGTTGGTTGGGTTTTTTGTAATTAAGATCCACTTGTCATCCATTACCCTCGTCTCCGGTCTGTAATCCAATTCTATGATGGTTTGCGCCATTCCGTGGAGTAGTCAAGTGAACAAAATAAAGCACTATCGTAGTATGTAAATCACTTGCTACTCAAATTAGCTTACCAGTTACAATCTGTGAAAAATGAAGAAGTATATAAACTGGTAGGCAAACACGGAAACAGTCTAGTCCAACGATACCAAAGATTCCAAACTAAAGCAGCAGCAGCCAAAATTTCTTCAAAACGTAGCTTTTATTCGCAAAAAACGAACTGGATAAGCGCTTTCACATACACTATGTATGCTTCTTCAGATCCTGATTCTTGTGAGTTTACCACACATTTAAATACTCTATATCCATCAGTTAATTAAAATCAATTATTCAATAAACCAATTAACTGATCACCTAGCCTTTTAAACTGATAGTTACAAGAACTGCATAGCTTTTCACTGCAGGGCATATAGTTAAGTTATAACAATAGAGAATTGTGATGCTGAGACTATTTAACTTTTGTAGCGCTTCAAATGTATGAAAAATATGTCTAATACTATATGTTAAATCATTACAAAATTAAAAATGCAAACATGAATATAAATTAACATAATAAATTAATATCGTTAAAATAGCATTTGTTAAAAACAAATGTAATAATATAAAATGCTGCAAATATATGAAAATAATCTATATTCAACACATAATTTGATTAATGTTTATATAAAATTGATTCTATGTAATAAAATAGTGAGTATACAAGATAATTTATAATGTATAAGGTAATTCTTGAGTATACACTGCTGATATATATCAAAATAAAATGTGTATATACATCAGTATAATATTTTGAGTCTTTTTATTAGATATCGTACCTTGTATATAATATAAACATCAAATGCTTTACAATAGTGCATGAATATCAAATTTCATGTGGGAATATGAATAAATAAGGAATAGTTTGTAAGATCTAATACCTAGAAATAGTTAAAAGATGAATCTGCTATTATATATGTATGTATATGCACTCTTAGCCTTAAAGAGTGTAGGGCTATCTTCTTTTTCTGAGTGCTGGTTTTATAGATACATATTGATTGATTCCTGGATGTTGGTGTGCTCTCAACTTAAAGATCCAGTATAATTCTCTGGATTCTAGAAGGTTGGGGTTTTCCTTCTCTCTCTTATTACATTTGACTATTTCTAGAACTCTAAATTTAAAATGATGTTCTCTAAATTCTAAAATGTGTTTTGCTAAGGCGTTCTGTTCATTTAGACGCCTTATGTCATAGGTATGATCATAGACTCTATTCTTTAATTTTCTCTTTGTCATTCCCACATAAAAAGCTGAACACTTTTCACAGTTTGCTAGGTAGATAATGTTTTCTGTTGTGCACGTTGCCTCAAATTTAAGAACAAATTTAAAATTAAATACTGGATGTAAAAAATCTTGTTCACTAGTTATATAAGAGCACATGTTACAACTTCCACATGGGTACGTTTCAAATCTCATTATTCCTTCCTTCTGTAGATTTATATCTACCTTAAAATCTCCACATAATAACTGTTTTAAATTTTTGCTATTTTTATATGTGAATCTCCGGTAGGCGCCTACTATCTTCATAGTCATCTCATCTATAATCAAAATATTCTAGTTGTTTTGGATGATGCGTTTGATAGCTTGACTATCGTTGGTATAGGTCATTATATATCTTACTACTGTTAATCCATTCTTAGTTATTTGTTTATCCTTGGTGCTAGTTTTATGTTGTCTAATCTCTAGATTATAGGTCTTAATATAGTTTTTATTCAGCCTTTTGTTTAGTTCTTCTATGGGGGCTGATGGGAAAACTTTTCCTTTAACCAATTGTACCAACTCTCTATTGTAGCCTCTTTCAATAAACAGTTCTTCCATTTTTTCTATTTCATTGTGTTTTATCTCTTGTTCACTACACAGTCTATTGATTCTTACAAATTGACTCTTTAGAATGGCTGGAAACACATGCCGTGGATGCATGCTGTTAAAGTCAAGGATAGTATTTTTCCAGCAAGTCTTTCTATAGAGACTGGAGACTAAGCATCCATCTTTAATACTTAAATTTATGTCTAGGAAGCTGATGGTATCATTAGATGCTTCCATGGTAAAATGTAAGAAAGAAGTTGTAGTATTGAGGTAGTCTAAGAACATTTTAAACTCTATTAGAGTACCTTTCCATACAATAAGTATGTCATCAACAAATCTTTCGTATAGTATAATTTTACTGAATAATGGATGGTTAAATAGAAATGTTTGTTCCCACTGAAAGACCACAAGATTTGCATACGTGTTGGCGCATGGAGTTCCCATTGCAACCCCCCATTTCTGATGGTATAAGATTTCTCCATATAAAAAGACATTGTTGGACAGAACAATATCCAGTAGTTGACAAATGAGTATCTGTTGGTTCCTACTAAAATTTCCTCTAGATGAAATCAACTCCCTAATTGCCTGGATTCCATGGTCATTTGGAATGCAAGTAAATAAATTGCATACATCTAGTATAATCAATAAATGTGTATCTGTAAATATAGGTTCCTTCAGTAATTCTATATATTTTAACAATGTATATGTATCTTTTAGAATCGTGGGAATATCGTTAACCAAAGGTCTTAATGTTTTTTCCAAAAAGATGGAAATATTTTCTGTGGCCCAGAACTCTCCTGCCAGTATGGGCCTCATGGGTGGAGGTTCTATCCCTTTGTGGATTTTGGGTAGGCCTTTAATTATTGGTATTCTGGGATGTTCACTAAAGAAATAATCATACAGATTTTTTCCAATCTGTTGGCACATTAACATATCATAGAGATTGTCAGCTATATCTCTACAAATCTTGTGAAGGGTGTCCTGTGTTATTTCTAAATAAGTCTGTGTATCACTCAGCATATTAAGCATAAGTTGATTGTATTCCTCCATGTTAAATATTACAATTCCACCCCCTTTGTCAGCTGGTTTAAAATTGAGGGTGGTATCATTACATAATGTTCTTAAGGAGTGATATTCTCTATGGCTCAAATTGAAATAACTACATTTCTTATAACCATTAAAGAAATATTCATAAATGTTCTGTTCACAGACTTTTAAGAAGCACTCTACATGTGATGGTAAAGTGGGTGTATAAACACTTTTCTTTTTAAAGTTAACAGAATCACTAGCATTAAATTCAACTTCAGGTTTGTTAGCAAAGTGTAATTTCAAAGCTACAGATCTTACAAACATTCTCAGTTCTATGAGAGTATCATTTAAATGACTTCCCTGTGAGGGAATGAACGTTAGTCCTTTGTTGAGTAAACTGGTTGCTTCATTCGTTAGCACTAACCTGGAACGGTTAAAAAAGAGGTCTGTCAACTTTTCTGGCGTCTTTGCTGTTGTGGGAGCTCTCCGGAATGCTTCCGTTTCTTTCCTTGCCAGCTCTGCACTCGTTGTCTCTGCGGTGCTGGTTTCCTTATCGGATAAGGTAAAAATTGGGTGATAGTGCGTTGTGTATTATTCTTCGGAATGGCTCCCAACCGAAGAACATTCTTATTAGCTTCTTGGTTGGGAAGAGGTGTAGGTGGAGAAAGACAGTCATTCACAAGGTGCAACTCTTCCGGGGGCGTGGCAAAGGCTCCATCTGACGTAATGCTGACTGCATCAATCTCGGTCTGGCAAACTGTCGATGTAGATGAACCATTAGTGTCACTAGTTTCATTTACGGCTGGATTGCTGGTATGAGTCTCTTCATTATTGGAAGGGGAATGGTGAGAGAAACCCCTCGGCCAAACAAATATATGACCTGTTGAGAAGTCTGTAAAATCTCTATGCAACTTCCGTTCTTGGTCTGTTCTAGTTTATGACTGTAGGCAAGCACTTGCAGGTATAGATGTTCTAATTTGTTCCTGCAAAACGGATGTTCATAGGAGTCTCTTATGGTTTTATTTAACTTTTCTGTTTTGTTTAGTAACTCTTGTTCAAGAGGAGAAAAATAATCATTCAACAGTTGCATGTATTTATGGCTGAGTTCAAGGTTCAGATCTTGCCATTTCCTCAACAATTCTGGGTGCATGTCACCATAGGTAGGCATGCACAGCACGCGCATGCCTCTGGGAACTACTTTAAAATACATGCACGCTTCTAGATGTTTGCGCTGCCAAATGTAGCACTGCAGTCTGTACAGGTCATTTTCTAGTTCTTTAATTAAAGAATAGAAATGTTCTAAGTTATCAATACAATTTTCTTCACTACTTACAGTAGCTGGTTGCATTTCCAGAGCCAATAAAGGGCTGGTTGGGTTTTTTGTAATTAAGATCCACTTGTCATCCATTACCCTCGTCTCCGGTCTGTAATCCAATTCTATGATGGTTTGCGCCATTCCGTGGAGTAGTCAAGTGAACAAAATAAAGCACTATCGTAGTATGTAAATCACTTGCTACTCAAATTAGCTTACCAGTTACAATCTGTGAAAAATGAAGAAGTATATAAACTGGTAGGCAAACACGGAAACAGTCTAGTCCAACGATACCAAAGATTCCAAACTAAAGCAGCAGCAGCCAAAATTTCTTCAAAACGTAGCTTTTATTCACAAAAAACAAACTGGCTAAGCGCTTTCACATACACTACGTATGCTTCTTCAGATCCTGATTCTTGTGATTAGACCACTCATTTAAATACTCTAGGTCCATCAGTTAATTAACATTAATTATTCAATAAACTAATTAACTGATCACTTAGCCTTTTAAACTGATAGTTACAAGAACTGCATAGCTTTTCACTGCAAGGCATATAGTTAAGTTATAACAATAGAGAATTGTGATGCTGAGACTATTTAACTTTTGTAGCGCTTCAAATGTATGAAAAATATGTCTAATACTATATGTTAAATCATTACAAAATTAAAAATGCAAACATGAATATAAATTAACATAATAAATTAATATCGTTACAATAGCATTTGTTAAAAACAAATGTAATAATATAAAATGCTGCAAATATATGAAAATAATCTATATTCAACACATAATTTGATTAATGTTTATATAAAATTGATTCTATGTAATAAAATAGTGAGTATACAAGATAATTTATAATGTATAAGGTAATTCTTGAGTATACACTGCTGATATATATCAAAATAAAATGTGTATATACATCAGTATAATATGTTGAGTCTTTTTATTAGATATCGTACCTTGTATATAATATAAACATCAAATGCTTTACAATAGTGCATGAATATCAAATTTCATGTGGGAATATGAATAAATAAGGAATAGTTTGTAAGATCTAATACATAGAAATAGTTAAAAGATGAATCTGCTATTATATATGTATGTATATGCACTCTTAGCCTTAAAGAGTGTAGGCACACATGTTCGCATCTGTCACCTGTTCCTGGTTTTGGCTTAAATGTTTTTTTCTTTCCCTGCTAAAACTGGTCATTTCTAGAGAAAAGTTGATGATCAACTTTTCACAAATGAGGACACTACATAGACTTACAAACTTCTTTAGAAAATGCATGTTATTCCACTTTCTCTTGTAATATTAACTTCACAGGTAAATAGCACACACATACACATACACACACACACACACACACACACACACACACACACACACACACACACACACACACACACACACACACACACACACACACACACACACACACACACACACACACACACACACACACACACACACACACACACACACACACACACACACACACACACACACACACACACACACACACACACACTGCATTATTTGACTTCTACCAGTTATTTGTCCCTTTTTTATATTAATTTCTGAAAACAATGGGACACTCGCACTTTAGGGTATCCATGGAGTCAAAATCCAGTAGAAGGACAGCCCAGATGATGGGTAGTTTGTTAGGTAAAGTGAAGTTGTACATGGCAGATGTCTTAAATGCAATACAGCTGGAGTAGAATCATATAGAGAATCTAAAATTGTGTGGTTTACCTCCATCTCCTAAGATAAAACATTTACTGGATAAAGAAGCTATGTTTGAACACCTATTATCGAGATGGGAAGAGGTAACTTCACATGGTTTTGTTGAGTGCGTTGCTCAACATTGTGCCTTCTAGGTGTCAATATGTGGGTGTCAGGAATCACTATGTGCATCCTTGTGTTAATTACAGCATATGGCATGGCTTTACTTCATTTGAATGTATTTACTATATGATTTGTACTTGTGGTGGTGATTTGTTGATTGCACACTTGGTGGTTTTGGTCTGTGTAAGCATTTCAAAATAATACAAAAAAATCCATTGAATATCGCCCATTGTGTTATGCTCATTTTGACATTAGTAGTGTTCGGGATTTTGCAGTATGACGAGCAGTGACAATTTAATTGTCAAACGATGTTGTGTTATTCATTAGAATGATAGTAAACACAAAACAAGTTAGACCGAGGGAGAATTTGAGGCTGTCCATCCAGTTATCTAGGTTTACCTAGAAGGGAAAGAGTTACTTTGCTTAACATTTAGTGGAAGTTTGTTCTAGATCTGAAGGACATGTCAGGATATGAATCTATTTTTTTAAACAAGAAACATCTTTATTAAATTATTAGACTTTAACTTCAATTTTCTAGTAATTGCTTTTTTGGCAGCTGCCATAATTCGACTTAGCAAGACCTTACTATGTCTAGGCAATTCCGATTCTGCATCATTGCTCAAGAAATCATTTCCGTTGGATAAGAATCTATTGTGCCTGCATGTCTTGTTTATCTGCTGATGAAAGTTTAGTTCCTTTAACCAGGTATTTGAGGTACCATTAGTTCTGAAAAGGAATAGAAGGTGAAATAGGGCTGGCTCTTCCACGGCTTGAAAGGATTTACAAAGATCTCCATTGAGGTATGTTTAAGAAAATGAATACAGAGAAAAAACTGGCAATCTCTCCTGATAACTAAGATTTTTGAGCCCACTGATCTATTCGTTATGAATCACTGAGGTCTTTGATGTGTGATATGATTAGACAAACACTTGACAAAAGGTGAAATGAATTCAATAGTGGGTCTAATAAGATATGAGCTTTGGATGTAGTGGAGAACCCTCTGAAAATTAGATGAGCTATATAATAGGCTTTCTGAACTTCTTTGCAGACATAATGGTCAGATGATAAGGAATTATCAAATACAGTGCCCAGATCCCCTATAATAGCATCTGATTGTAGAGGTACATCACCTATACGGCAAATAAAGCTGTTTTGTTAACCAGACTGAACTATCCCACATTTTTTTTACATTTAATTTGAGACCATTGCCCTTCCAACAGCTGTTAACATAGTTTAACCCATGCTGGAACAAAAGTGAGTCATGTGAAGATCAAATAACAGCACCTATTTTATAGTCATGTGCAAACTTAATAGGTCAGGAGTGCAAACCTCAATGTCTGAAAAACAGATGCCAAAAATGAGAGGCTCAGCACTGTGCCCAATGGTACACCACAGGTAACTTGTTTGCCTTCAGACGTGGCACCTGCAACTCTAACCATATGGTTCTGTCAGACAATCTGATAGCTATCCACTGCACAATATATGGATTTATATTCATATTTACAATCTGTCAGTAATGCCTGCATGGGGAGTTGTGTCAAAAGCCTTGACTTTCCTTTCATTTAATTTCCTTGCTGAAACTGAAGTGTGTTCTACAGCTACCTGGCTGAATTCTTTAATTACTGTCTTGCTTACCTGTGCTAAATATTCTGCTTTCCCTCCATTTTAACTGTTTCTTTCATTTTTTGTCCGGACATTTATTTTGCTTTCTTTCCTGCTAATTGAAGTGTTTGGTTGTACAGTCACCTGACTGTGACCCAGACAGCTTTGATTCATCTAGAACCCTGGTCACTGGATGACCTGACGCCAGGGAGAAGAATAACAAAGCATACGGCTACTTTCATGTCTTTTGATAAGAGTATGGGAGTGAGCTGAGAATGCACCTGCTGTCATGCACCTTGGTGGGGAGTAGGGATCAAGCCCTGCCTGCTTATATGTGTCATAGACAGCAGTAAGGGAGTGAGCTGAGAATGCACCTGATGTCATGTACCTTGGTGTGGAGTAGGGATCAAGCCCTGCCTGCTTATATGTCTCATAGATAGCAGTAAGGGAGTGAGCTGAGAATGCACCTGATGTCATGTACCTTGGTGGGGAGTAGGGATCAAGCCCTGCCTGCTTATATGTCTCATAGACAGCAGTAAGGGAGTGAGCTGAGAATGCACCTGATGTCATGTACCTTGGTGGGGAATAGGGATCAAGCCCTGCCTGCTTATATGTCTCATAGATAGCAGTAAGGAAGTGAGCTGAGAATGCACCTGATGTCATGTACCTTGGTGGGGAGTAGGGATCAAGCCCTGCCTGCTTATATGTCTCATAGATAGCAGTAATGGAGTGAGCTGAGAATGCACCTGATGTCATGTACCCTGGTGGGGAGTAGGGATCAAGCCCTGCCTGCTTATATGTCTCATAGATCGCAGTAAGGAAGTGAGCTGAGAATGCACCTGATGTCATGTACCTTGGTGGGGAGTAGGGATCAAGCCCTGCCTGCTTATATGTCTCATAGACAGCAGTAAGGGAGTGAGCTGAGAATGCACCTGATGTCATGTACCTTGGTGGGGAATAGGGATCAAGCCCTGCCTGCTTATATGTCTCATAGATAGCAGTAAGGAAGTGAGCTGAGAATGCACCTGATGTCATGTACCTTGGTGGGGAGTAGGGATCAAGCCCTGCCTGCTTATATGTCTCATAGATAGCAGTAATGGAGTGAGCTGAGAATGCACCTGATGTCATGTACCCTGGTGGGGAATAGGGATCAAGCCCTGCCTGCTTATATGTCTCATAGATCGCAGTAAGGAAGTGAGCTGAGAATGCACCTGATGTCATGTACCTTGGTGGGGAGTAGGGATCAAGCCCTGCCTGCTTATATGTCTCATAGACAGCAGTAAGGGAGTGAGCTGAGAATGCACCTGATGTCATGTACCTTGGTGGGGAGTAGGGATCAAGCCCTGCCTGCTTATATGTCTCATAGATAGCAGTAAGGGAGTGCATTGAGAATGCACCTGATGTCATGTACCTTGGTGTGGAGTAGGGATCAAGCCCTGCCTTCTTATATGTCTCATAGATAGCAGTAAGGGAGTGAGCTGAGAATGCACCTGATGTCATGTACCTTGGTGGGGAGTAGAGATCAAGCCCTTCCTGCTTATATGTCTCATAGACAGCAGTAACGGAGTGAGCTGAGAATGCACCTGATGTCATGTACCTTGGTGGGGAGTAGGGATCAAGCCCTGCCTGCTTATATGTCTCATAGATAGCAGTAAGGGAGTGGATTGAGAATGCACCTGATGTCATGTACCTTGGTGGGGAGTAGGGATCAAGCCATACCTGCTTATATGTCTCATAGATAGCAGTAAGGGGGTGAGCTGACAATGCACCTGATGTCATGTACCTTGGTGGGGAGTAGGGATCAAGCCCTGCCTGCTTATATGTCTCATAGACAGCAGTAAGGGAGTGAGCTGAGAATGCACCTGATGTCATGTACCTTGGTGGGGAGTAGGGATCAAGCCCTGCCTGCTTATATGTCTCATAGATAGCAGTAAGGGAGTGAGCTGAGAATGCACCTGATGTCAAGTATCTTGGTGGGGAGTAGGGATCAAGCCCTGCCTGCTTATATGTCTCATAGATAGCAGTAAGGGAGTGAGCTGAGAATGCACCTGATGTCATGTACCTTGGTGGGGAGTAGGGATCAAGCCCTGCCTGCTTATATGTCTCATAGATAGCAGTAACGGAGTGCATTGAGAATGCACCTGATGTCATGTATCTTGGTCGGGAGTAGAGATCAAGCCCTGCCTGCTTATATGTCTCATAGATAGCAGTAATGGAGTGCATTGAGAATGCACCTGATGTCAAGTATCTTGGTGGGGAGTAGGGATCAAGCCCTGCCTGCTTATATGTCTCATAGATAGCAGTAACGGAGTGAGCTGAGAATGCACCTGATGTCATGTACCTTGGTGGGGAGTAGGGATCAAGCCCTGCCTGCTTATATGTCTCATAGATAGCAGTAAGGGAGTGAGCTGAGAATGCACCTGATGTCATGTACCTTGGTGGGGAGTAGGGATCAAGCCCTGCCTGATTATATGTCTCATAGATAGCAGTAACGGAGTGCATTGAGAATGCACCTGATGTCCTGTATCTTGGTGGGGAGTAGGGATCAAGCCCTGCCTGCTTATATGTCTCATAGATAGCAGTAACGGAGTGAATTGAGAATCCACCTGATGTCATGTACCTTGGTGGGGAGTAGGGATCAAGCCCTGCCTGCTTATATGTCTCATAGATAGCAGTAACGGAGTGCATTGAGAATGCACCTGATGTCATGTACCTTGGTGGGGAGTAGGGATCAAGCCCTGCCTGCTTATATGTCTCATAGATAGCAGTAATGGAGTGCATTGAGAATGCACCTGATGTCATGTATCTTGGTGGGGAGTAGGGATCAAGCCCTGCCTGCTTATATGTCTCATAGATAGCAGTAACGGAGTGAGCTGAGAATGCACCTGATGTCATGTACCTTGGTGGGGAGTAGGGATCAAGCCCTGCCTGCTTATATGTCTCATAGATAGCAGTAATGGAGTGCATTGAGAATGCACCTGATGTCAAGTATCTTGGTGGGGAGTAGGGATCAAGCCCTGCCTGCTTATATGTCTCATAGATAGCAGTAACGGAGTGCATTGAGAATGCACCTGATGTCATGTATCTTGGTGGGGAGTAGGGATCAAGCCCTGCCTGCTTATATGTCTCATAGATAGCAGTAACGGAGTGAGCTGAGAATGCACCTGATGTCATGTACCTTGGTGGGGAGTAGGGATCAAGCCCTGCCTGCTTATATGTCTCATAAATAGCAGTAAGGAAGTGCATTGAGAATGCACCTGATGTCATGTACCTTGGTGGGGAGTAGGGATCAAGCCCTGCCTGCTTATATGTCTCATAGACAGCAGTAAGGGAGTGAGCTGAGAATGCACCTGATGCCATGTACCTTGGTGGGG
Organism: Protopterus annectens; assembly: GCF_019279795.1. Lineage (NCBI taxonomy): Eukaryota > Metazoa > Chordata > Ceratodontiformes > Protopteridae > Protopterus > Protopterus annectens. Next base: position 1,813,081,576 of record NC_056729.1, on the reverse strand, counting down.
AGTAGGGATCAAGCCCTGCCTGCTTATATGTCTCATAGATAGCAGTAAGGAAGTGCATTGAGAATGCACCTGATGTCAAGTATCTTGGTGGGGAGTAGGGATCAAACCATGAAAAATAGCAATGAAAGATCCAACACTCCTTGACCTCATGTTGCAGAAGAAATGGCTCCTCAAACATCCAGTTAGAGCACCTAAGCCTTCATTAACAGATATATAACACACAACACAAATATTCCAGTCTGCCCCCCACACACTTCTGAAATAATAGTCCACTGCATTCCAAGGCTTTTACTGCTTCAAAATAATCTTAAAAATAGAATGAATAGCTAGAAACGGTCTCACAATTAATGTTATGTTACCGTTTTCAATAAAATGAATATGGTGCTTTCCTTTTATGATATTACAGTATGTCTCAACCTCTTAGTGCAAGAAATATGTGCATCCCAAAAAATAACTGGGGTCAAATGCCTAAGAATCAACTATTATTCTTAAGAAAACTTTTTTGCATTAATATGCATTTTCTGAAGAATATCAAGTCTATGACGCCTGAAGCTAGAATGTCTATCATTCTTTAGTAACATCACTCCCCAGTGATTTGACACAATGTTTTGAGGAACAGAACCAAACATACAAGGCACATATCTGGGCATTCTGCAGCAGTTGGGACAGTTGAGAGGTGTGGATTACTGTCCTTAATAGTCAGAATACTCCAGGTGCAGGGCTGATTTACCAAAAGTATAAAAACAATGAAAAGCTCACTCGTATCAGTTTACTTTAGCTTTCCAAATAATCTGTCACAAAAGGCTTATGTTCTGAATTTGGAATTAAAACACCTTATTGTGGGTATGTGGATTCCATGTGATGTCATTTCCAGCTGCAAAGTCATTCTAAAGCAATAAAGCAAGGACTCCCCAGACACATCCACTAACCTGGTCATACACGGTTTGTACATTATGTATCGTACCGCTCAACTGTCCAGAGTTTTTGCCACATATTCTTGTGTTCCTCATAACATTTGTGTTTTTTCTGGCAAAACAATGGGAGAATCTGTGGACTGAAGTCACAAAATAATGGCATACATTTGAGTTTCAGACTTCAAATGCTTCATAAAACCCTGTTATTCTAGCAACTTTTTAAGTTTATAGGGACAGTACTTAGCTTCGTCCAGATTTCTTGCACTAAAAGGTTGGCAGATTTGTTTCGTATTTGTTGTGTGCATATGGGAATAAATAAGGCAAAACACAAGAATTCAGGTAATACAGTCTGTACAAGAATTATTATGAAGTGAAATTTAACTGATGTACACACATTCACATCTGTCATCCGTTCGTGGTTTTGACTTATTTTTTTTTTCTTTTTCCCTGCTAAACCTTGTGATTTCTGGAGAAAGGGTGACGATCATCTCTTAATAAGTAAGGACAGAATGCAGAGTTGCAGACTTCTATTTCAGAAATCCATGTTAATGCAGTTTCTCTTATAATATGAACTTCACAGACAAATAGTAGCGATATTTTAACAAGCACAGTAGAGTAATACACGCATAATGCTTGTATGAAAAGATAACTAAAAATACCACTTTCTGAACATGTCTTGAAAAGTTGAGAGAGAGAGAGAGAGGTGTAAGGAGTAGCTTCTTCTTCACTTTGCCTGGTTAGGGGTCGCCACAGCGGATCCCCTGTTCTCTCATGATTGGCAGTGGAGTTTTACAGTGTCGAGTTGCCAGGCCAGCGCCCAACCATCCACAGAAGACACACACATGCATTCACATGGAGGGTCAATTTAGAGTAACTAATCCACTTACAGCATGTCTTTGGGAGGAAACCCACACAACGGACATGCAAACTCGGCAACAGATAGTACTTTAGATGAGGATCGAACCACAGGACGTCTTGCTAAAAGGCGACAAAGCTAACCGCTGCACCACCGTAGCTGCCCTGAGATATAATGACTAGCACAGTTTGAAAATGATGCCGTCATTCACAAACATCTGATCCCCACATCCATAATCCCATCTAATTCAGTGCTGATCTACATTGTAAACGTTATGCGCCCTAGTTGTACATTTTCTATTGTATATTATATACATGCGTAGATACAAATAAAAAATCCGAGGGCTCTGCTCTGTTTAACAAACTCACAAACATAAAGAATTTGTGTTCATTCATTCGTGCAAGAGAAAAAGAATCAGTGCAGGTGTTTTCTTGGCTTGTTTTCTTAATAACACGCATTCTAAATTTCCCGCTGTTATTAGTATTAGTATTATGTGTGTGTGTGTGTGTGTGTGTGTGTGTGTGTGGGGGGTGATATAATAACAACTGTGTGTGTGTGTGTGTGTGTGTGTGTGTGTGTGTGTGTGTGTGTGCGCGGGGGGGGGGGGGTATAATAACAAATGTAACGTTCTCACAACATCAGCCGGAAGTTAACATGATACCTTATTTACATACCCATAATTCAAAGGGAGTGTGTGACTGACAATGAAAAGATCCAGCTTCTCTATATTCAAAATAAGTTGATAAATCAATACTTCCAATCGTAACTGCACACTTAGTCAGGTTCTTTGATATGCAAAATATCAGTTAAATTATTGTCCCTACGCTTTTAATAAATAAAGGTTAAGATTTTAATCAGCAGTGCTTCAATTTTTAGGTATAAACGTGTTTATCTCAAATTATCTCAAATCTTTTTTTTTGGAATCCTGTGCTTACGCTGTAAGTGCAGGGTGTGTAAATGTCATAATAAGATGAATATTTTTTTGATTAAAAGATTAGCATGTACGTGTTTTAATATTGCATCAATTTTTTTTAAGTGATGCCAGCGCTTGTGTTTTAATTTTGTAAGAAAATGTTTTCCGCATGTCCTAACTAATACTGCGTTAATTTGTTTACTTCAGTGTTTCTACAAACCATTTCACATAGTGACGACTGCATTTTTTTCACTCCCCTCTTAACCCCACTTCCCTAGGTTATGTCATCTTTATCCTTTTCTCCACATTACATTCCAAAGGAATCTCTACCCACAAAAAAAAGCGAAACACTCTAAGGCACATTCACTGTTTACAGCTTACTAACTCAAATAATGACATAATAATCTTAGGCAGCTTCAACCTAAATCACTTTGAACAACCCCCGCCACAATGTAGACTGCATACTACACAACTAATAAGTCAATCCACTGAACCCAACCTGCTCGCAGGGAATCACCCCTCTTAGACCTCCTAATCACTAAATTCCCCAATAAAATCACTGACCTCAACATCCTCCCTACCCTCATTAGTGATCACGAGCCTCCCTCCCTCCATTAGTGACCACCACCCTGCCTTCATTACTTACGACAACCCCATAACATTCTCCAAAAATATCTCTGGGGCACACCCCTCTGTACATCGCATCACCTTCAGATACAAAACCAAAATAAACATTGCAGTGTTACATGCGGAATGGGACTAAATCTTCTGGTCATTCATCCTCTCACTAAATAACCCCATTGTAATAGCCACATCACTAACAGCCCTTCATCTCCAGTTACAATACAAACATTGAGGAGGTTGACAGCCATGATCATAGGAAATACAAGGCTGTGTGGTCACTGTCCATGCTGCATACCTCGATGGGCAAGACCTGTAAGTCATGGGTGTATTTCTGGGCATTCATCCAATTGTTTAAACCTTGTTTGAAAGCTGACAGGGATCTGATCCTCTAAGCATAATAAGGGAGCTTATTCCATATCCTGGTATAGTGACAAGGATTCCAGACAGTCTTGATGGCTAAGACTTTTAGGGTCTAATATCCTTTTCATTAGAAACCTCTGCAGTCGTTGATATGTCTAGTGAGATGCATGACAATGGGTGTATTATATTCTATAATGGGTCTGCAAGGGCAGAGTAAAGGGGAAATATAGCATCCTTGGTTTTAGAATGCATCTGTTTGTTGTTTTCAGGAGGACATGGTACTGCATTTCTTAGCATCCAATTTTAGCCCTTTTTCTGTGCAATTTACTCTTTAATTAATTTTGAATGATATTGTTTTCATTGGTTGACATAACAACTGCCCCCAGTTCACAGTCTTCACTGAACTTGGTCAGTCACATATATTTGCTGTCAGTATTAACGTCAGGGAACTAAATGCCAAATGGAGTGAGGGGGTGGACACAAAATCCTAAGGATCACCACTGGTCACTTTTTCCCTGACTGAGTAGGCATAGCCAACCTTGACAACATATGTTTTATTTATTTATTTTACATTTGTTTATCTGGAGTGTCCGACTGAGCCAGAGGCCCATTTTCAGTGGAGGCCTGGCGAGAAAAGCTCAACATACAGAAGTTACAAAATACAGAGTAGGTAGTTAATTATAATAAAACATAACAAGAGAAAGTATCGTTCTGTATTAGATGTGAACATAGTAATAAAAGTTCATAATTAATAAATAAAACTAGTGGTAAATAGAACAGAGAATACATTCAGGAAAACAGTCGATTATTAACCTAGTAGGTTACATGTCACAGATACACTGAGTCACTACTAATAGGTTTTACAGTACATTCACTCATCTCTTCTGTACTTATTTATAACAGGAACCTAACAGTCATCAGTTGTTTTGACATAAATGTGGCAGACAGTTTAGGAGAATATAAAGGGGGTAGGTGGTAGACAGTAGAATTTTAAGATCAGTGGAAGAGAAAGGTCTAGATGAGTTTAGGAGTACTAGTTTGAGGGAATTAAGAGCAGTACAGAGAGGTAGAAAGGGACGGGCAGCATGGTCATCCGGGAGGAGTACAGTACACAACCAGTTGTCGCTGAGGTAATCCCAGAGAAGCAACTTGAATTTGTGAGAATTACAGGCGTTTCCAATATGTTTTGGGATAGAGTTCCAGTTTTGGGATATGTTGCTGGAGTAAAGTGACTCACCAAAGGTATTATTGGCTTTTGAGACTTTTAATAGTAATTTTTCTGGGGGGACCTTATGGTTCTGATGTTGGTGTATGATAGTACTAAGTCTGAGTGCTGGGGAGTTTTTTGGACAATGGATAATGGTGTGGGCAGCTGTTAATTGCTTTAAGGAAAGTAGGTTGGGTAGTTCAAATGATTTCAGCTCACGTACAGTAGAGCAATGGTAGGTTCTGTTTGGATGATTCAGGGCAAATCTGGATATTTCATTTTAGCAGGCCTCTAATTTGTTTGGTGGTATTGGTGAGATAAGGCTTGGCTCTGTAGAGAGCACCAAAGTTAATGTGCGCATTTTTGATGGATGATGCTGTGTTTATCCAATCTTAAGGAGTTATAGATTGTAACCCCAAGAAGTTTTGTGTGGTCGATGGGTTCTATTTTGGTTTTGTTAGAGGAGTAGATGACAAATGGGGTTTTCCTTACCTGGTGTTAAGGTTTTGGTGAAAACCATTAGTTTTGCTTGGACTGAGTATTAGCTGGCAACCTGAGAGATATTTTTCGGTCTAGAAATGATTTTTGCATTCTTTCTAGGATGTCTGGAAGGGATGGAGCTGAACATATGAGGGTGGACACAGCATATTGTGTGATGGAGGCTAGGTTGGTGGCATTGCAGAGTTTGTGGTGAATATAGAGAAGAGCAGTGGACCTAGGATTGACCCTTGAGGGACACCTACAAAGACAGGTAGTAGACAAGATAGTTGGTTTTGCCACTTGACTGTTTGCTGCTGGTCAGTTAAGTAGCTGGGTAGCATGGAAGAGTTTTAGGGATGCTAATTCATTATGTAGTTTTTGGTGGCTAACTGTGTTGAAAGCCTAAGGCATGCCCAGGAAAATGGATGTGACCATTTGACCATTGTTTCTGAGCTGGTTGATGGTGTTGGTAGGGCTAATTAAGGCGGTAGTGGTGTTGTGTTTGGGTCTAAAGCCAAGTTGGGAGTTAGAGACATGGTCGTTACTTATTATACAGTCTAGGATTTGCTTGAGTACACATTTTTTAAGAATTTTGGCTAGTGGGGGGAGAATGGCAATGTGTCTATAGTTGTATAAATATGTTTAGGAGCTGCCTTTGTACAAGAAGATGACATGAGAGATTTTCTAGAGCTTTGGAATGTACTTTTCAGAAACAGATGGATTGATTAGGGTAGAGATGGGGTATGAGATAACATCTGCTGCCAATTTAAGATATTCATTAGGGAGGAATTCAGCGGCAAGGGGTGTGGTCTTTAGTTTGTTTAGAAGTGGTTTGATGGTTTTCAAGTTGAATTGGTTTGGTAGAAAATTAGTTAATGCTGGGTGGGAATCCTAAAAGGACTGATAAGGGAGTATTATTGTTCTTTTTATGAGAGACAGTATATAGTTGATGAAGTGAGAATTAAATTGGGAAGCTGTGCTGTCAGAGGAAGTTAAGGTGGATGGAGATGGGCTGGTGCTTTGACATGGATTCTGTTTCATACTTGTTTTAAGGATGCCCCCAATTTCTGGGGTTAGTTTGGTGTTTTTGTTGTTTTGTGATATAGTAAGATTTTTTTAATCCTTTTTGATTTTATTTTTGGCTAGGTTTCTCAATTTCTGATAGGTGAGAAGGGAGACTTGGTTTCTCATCTTTTGATGTTTTGGACTAGGCCTTGGCTCTCTGTTTGAGGAGTTGGTTGGTTTCTTTAGTTAGCCATGATAGTTGTTTTGATTCAACACATATTTTGGATGTGACCATTTGACCATTGTTTCTGAGCTGCTTGATGGTGTTGGTGTGGCTAATTAAGGGGGTAGTGGTGTTGTGTTTGGGTCTAAAGCCATGTTGTGAGTTAGAGACAAGGTTGTTAGTTTGTATATAATCTAGGAGTTGTTTGTATACACATTTTTCAAGAATTTTGGCAAGTGGGGGTAGAATGGCAATGGGTCTATAGTTGTATGAATCTGCTTAGGAGCTGCCTTTGTGCAAGGAGATGACATGAGAGATTTTCTAGAGCTTGGAAATGTATTGTTCAGAAATGGATACATTGATTAGGATGGAGATGGAGTATGAGATAACATCTGCTGCCAATCTGAGATATTCATTAAGGAGGAGGTCAGTAGCAAGGGATGATGGCTTTAGTTTGTTTAGAAGTGGTCTAATGGTTTTCAGTTTGAATTGGTTTGGTAGAAAATGAACTAAGGCTGGGTGAGGATCCTGTAGGGGCTGATAAGGGAGTATTATTGTTTTTTTATGAGGGACAGTATAGAGTTGATTAAGTGGGAATTAAATTGGGAGGCTGTGCTATCAGAGGAATTTAAGGTGGTAGCAGATAAGGTGGTGCATTGGTCTGTATTCCGTAGCTGTTTTATGGATGCCCCCAATTTCTGGGGCTATGTTGGGTTTTTGTTAGGGTCTATATCATGTTGTCGAACTTTTAAAAGTTCGAACACCATATAGTCAACACCATATGTTTGAACTTTAAAAGTTTGACAATGTAATAAAAAAAAACACAAAAAACTTAACTGATTGTTGTAAGCAGGGGGCAAACCCCCCTGCACCCCCCACCCCCCACTACTTAAATATACCAAATCCAAAATCACATTACATTGCAGGAAATAGTAAAGCTTTCCTTACGGAGATCTCTGTTGAAACATTTGAATTTTACAAGTTTGAACATATGATACCACAGCCGGCAGAAGACCAGGTCCAAAGAAGCGACGAAAATGGAGCTTTAACGCAATTTTATTTTTAAAATGACCACCAAAATAGTGTTTTCGCTACTGATTAAACAGTAGCTTCATCAGAAAATATAAGCAAGTTGGCGCCAAAGTCCATTTAAAAAGTTTTTCTAAAGGTGACGTCACCATTGTAAAGCATGGACTTGCGCACTTAAATTTAACAATGATTAAAAAATAAAGGTTGTAAAATTTGTTAAAATTCAGAAACAACAGCTTAAAGGTCACACCACATACCCAATCATCATAACAGGAGCTATCTAAATGTTTCCACTGTTCAAAATAATTCATGCAGCACTCTAATAAACTTCGACTTTTTTTGCCATCTAAGTTAGCTTATCTAGGCTTTCAATATTGCCAAGCGATAATCGAGACCATCAATTCCTACGCTGAAAGTGCATGCATAACTAAACTAGATGGATTTCCAGACGGCAAGTCCCTACCAAAAGGGGAAAGGGATCTATTAAGTGAATTAAAAATTATACCAGTTATATATATGTAGAAATTAATGAGTATGCAGGAAAGTAAGTCCATCCTAAATCTCAAGGAGGTGTGTGTCAAAACCATCGATGTGAGATTTTGTTAAACCTCCCAAGTACTCTAGTCTGACTAGAACTACATATATAACTACAAAAAGTATAAAAATATTAATACCCAGGTGGAAAATTATGCTATTAGACCAGTATAAATGTATCCTGGAAAATATATATGTATAAATATAAAAAATAAAAGAATAAAAAAATAAAAAATAGAAAAATAAAAAATACATATAGTCTATGAAACTTCACAGCCCCAAAATTTCAATAGGAACAGGTATTAACCTTATAGTAATGGACCCCACACCTGCCGTGTTTAGTCCCAAGAACCTGATATGCTTGTTATTCTAGTGTACTATATTTGTACCTGGGATTGAGACCTAGCAAGTAAAGTAATAGTGTAAGAAGATGATTATCCCATATAACTCTTAAGTTTAAGGATACAGGAAATGTTGCAATGTTCATTAAGGCCCGGGCTACTAAAAGCGTCTAATTTAATTTGCCATTCTAATTCCTTAATTTCAAGGAATAAAGCTTGGGCCCCCCCCCCCGGATGTTATATGGGATGTGATCAATTGCTAAGAAGTGGAAGCTATGGCCTCTCTGATTTATAGTATGTTTTGCTAAGGCGTTAACTTCCTTCTTTTTCCTTATTGCATAGGAGTGTTGGTATATTCTATCCTTAAACCTTTGGTCTGTTTTACCGACATAATAGGCCGGACAACAGTCACACAAAGCCAGATAGACTACAGATCTAGTATTGCAGTCCATTTTATGATAGATATCATACTTTTTGCCTCTAATTTGAAATGTTGAACCTGTTTTTAGTAATCTGCACCAGTTACAGTGGCCACATAGGAACGTGCCTTTCTGTTTTGAGAAGAAATCCAACTTTTTGTTCCTTTCTAATATACTTTTAAGATTATTACCTCGCCTATATACAATAGATGGTAAAGATTCAAATTTGCCATGGAGTTGTGGATTACTGGTAATAAAATACCAATTTTTATAAATAATGGATCTTATAGTAGTTGAGTCTAGATTAAATGTAGTTATAAAACTACTTCCATAGTTAGGATGTGTTTGCTCTGAAGAACTGTTACTAGTATTATCCTGTATTGTTGAATTAATATTGATTGAAGTTGTCTCAGTCAGAGATGTTTCTGAACAACTCTCAGAGTTAAAGTGACTAGTTGTTAATAGGGGTGCATATAAACCTGACTGTCTTTTATATCTAATTTCTCCAATAAGTTCCAAAATTAAATCTTCAGGGTAATCTCTACTTAGGAACATTCCACTAAGTGTGGTGCATTCTTTTTCAAAACTTTCTTCCGTATTACACATTTTTGAGGCTCTAATTAATTGGCCCTTTACTACAGATCTTTTTTGTGTGTAAGGGTGCTGGCTAGAAAAATGGAGAAATGAATTACAAAAGATCGGCTTTCTAAAGATGGTAGAAAGGAAACCGCCCTTAGATAAATCCTTCTCAAGCCTAACGTCCAAATAATCAATTTCCAAAGTTGAAAAATGGTAAGTAAATTTGAAAAAATCAGTAGTATTGTTCAGGTAGTTGACCAATGTATCAGCCTCAACATTATTTCCTTTAAATAAGATAAAGATATCATCTAGATACCTGGTGTAATAAGATATTTGATGTTGAAACTCTATATTATGTGTCAGGAATTGTTTTTCCCAGAAGGCAACAAATATATTTGCTACACTAGAGCCACAGGGAGAACCCATTGCGATGCCCTGTGTTTGCAAGTAGTACTGTTGTTCAAAAAGGAAAAAGTTGGAGGAAAGAATAATGTCCAACAATTCAGCCACAGTGTCTATTTCCACCTGCAATGCCCCCAAGTCACTTAACATAAGACTAACCCATTCGATGGCCTCATTGTGTGGGATCGAGGTGTATAGATCAACCACATCAATGGTGAGAAAATTGTAGGCCTCATCGAAGGGAATGTTGTTTATATCTGAGAGGAAGGACCAAGAGTCTTTACAGATATGTGGTATAGCCTTAAGGTATTTACTCAAAATTTTATCAACCAGACGTGCACAGGGGTGTGTCATAGATGACCTACCATCTACCAAGGCCCTCACTGGGGGATTTTTCAGATCTTTATGTATTTTTGGAATTCCAGAAATAACTGGAACCTTGGGGAATGTGATATCTATATAATGGTAGGTTTCCAAATCTATGTTACCAGCTAAAAATAAATCTCTAAAATAACCTCTGTTTCTAGAATATTTCATATTCATTTCATTCTTGGAGGAAAAGGAGTATGCTGGATTATTTAGAACAACTTTCATCTTGTCACTGTAATCATTGTTTTCAAAAATAACCAAACCACCCCCTTTGTCTGGTTTAAATATTCTAACCGGTAAATTGCATAATTCATGCAATAGTTCCATCTGTTCCTTTGTTGTATTATATTTTTTACCCCTATTTTGTGTTTTCAAGTTCTTATACAAATTTCTAAGATCTACCTCACATGCTTTTTTAAATAAGGTCAAATCAGGATGCAATACAGGGTTGAAGATACTGGGTAACTTTAAAGTGTTGTTAAGTTCTTTATCAGAATTAGGAAATAATATATTAAAGTTTAATTTCCTTACAAAACTTTTTAGATCTATAATCGTTCTAGTTAGGTCAAATGGTTGACTAGGAACAAATGTATTGCCAAGTGCTAAAAGGTCAATAAGCTTCTGTTCTAATGTAATACTAGCAAAATTATAGATCTTAAAGTCCCCTTTTGTATTAAAAAGAATCTTCAACCCATTTGTTGCTGGCACAACATCATTGTTAATAATGACATCAGCGTCTAGCGCCGGTTCCAATTCTTGGTGTTCCGGTTGGGTTGGCGGTTGTTGTTGTGCCGACCTAAAAAATGGTTATTGTTATTATTCCCATAATCCAGATCGCCATTTTGATTGGACAATGAGGAGTTATAATAGTTATTTTTATTAGCTTTTAATCTATTGCTTCTTCTAGGTCCTTGTTCTTGTTCTAATTGTTCTTCTTCAGGAATAGAGTCAAAATTCCCGTCTATTTGTTGACTTGACTGTTCTTGGTCATTAATAGCCACCTCTTGAGGCCTTCCATTGACACCTTTAAAGTTTGTAGCTACCAACTTAGGATAAGCTTTACCTTGTTGGTATGCCAATCTGTCTCTGTTTAACTTCTTAGCTTTGGTGTTTTGCAATTTGACCAGAAGAGCATCAATATTGTTAAATATTCTGGTATAATCATATTTATACCTAATAAAATCCAAATCTAGTTTAATTAAGCTGTCCAGGTCATTTATTTCTTTAGTGATATTTGAAATACATGAAGAGTAATGTTTAATGAGCACCTCTAATAATTGGAAGCCTTGGTTGTCAAAGAGAGCCCTCAGTTCAGTAAGGAATGTCCCATCAATAAACAGTCCTGTAGGCACAAAAGAGCTACGTAGGCCTTTTGGTATGACATGATCATGTAGACATTGCTTGAAGTAGGACACTTCAAGCTGAAGTTTTTTTAATTTAACTAGTTTATAATCCAAAACTTTTAAATTACTGGTAATGTTGTTGTTATTAACATTAGACAAGTTCGTACTCACTGCCGGTAATCCCTGTGCTTGCTGTTGTGTGAAAAGAAGTTCTTCGGTTCCATTTATCCATTCGCTAAGGACAGGAATCCCAATAAGCGGTGAGTTGGAATCCGCCAACGCCGGTAAAGTTGTAGCAGGAACTTGCCCCATATTACCAGAATGCTGATTATTTGTACTGCATTGTTGTTCGCTGTAGGAAGGCAGTGTCGGAGTAGCACCAAAAGTAACTGAAGGAAGAGGTTGTGCCGCTGGGATGAAATAACTGGAAGACCCAGAGGACTGTTGAGTTGAAGCTTGCTGTTGATTGCCACCTTCCGTTCGGGTTTGTGTGCTATGATTAGAAATTCTTTCATCAAGACAGTCTAACCATCTGTTAAGTGTAACCAACTGTTGTGAAATTGCTTTAAAAATTGACGGTATGTCGAAGTCATCCAGAGTGTCAAGACGGGTTAACGAACCCGAAAGATTTGGACTCCTCGGGCTACCTGGATCTCCTGACGCCATGAAGACAAGACCAACTAGAACCGAAACAAGAAAGTAAACTGATGATACCACAGCCGGCAGAAGACCAGGTCCAAAGAAGCGACGAAAATGGAGCTTTAACGCAATTTTGTTTTTAAAATGACCACCAAAATAGCGTTTTCGCTACTGATTAAACAGTAGCTTCATCAGAAAATACAAGCAAGTTGGCGCCAAAGTCCATTTAAAAAGTTTTTCTAAAGGTGACGTCACCATTGTAAAGCATGGACTTGCGCACTTAAATTTAACAATGATTAAAAAATAAAGGTTGTAAAATTTGTTAAAATTCAGAAACAACAGCTTAAAGGTTACACCACATACCCAATCATCATAACAGGAGCTATCTAAATGTTTCCACTGTTCAAAAAAATTCATGCAGCACTCTAATAAACTTCGACTTTTTTTGCCATCTAAGTTAGCTTATCTAGGCTTTCAATATTGCCAAGCGATAATCGAGACCATCAATTCCTACGCTGAAAGTGCATGCATAACTAAACTAGATGGATTCCCAGACGGCAAGTCCCTACCAAAAGGGGTATAGTACACTAGAATAACAAGCATATCAGGTTCTTGGGACTAAACACGGCAGGTGTGGGGTCCATTACTATAAGGTTTACCTGTTCCGATTGAAATTTTGGGGCTGTGAAGTTTCATAGACTATATGTATTTTTTATTTTTCTATTTTTTTATTTTTTTATTCTTTTATTTTTTATATTTATACATATATATTTTCCAGGATACATTTATACTGGTCTAATAGCATCATTTTCCACCTGTGTTTTAATATTTTTATACTTTTTGTAGTTATATATGTAGTTCTAGTCAGACTAGAGTACTTGGGAGGTTTAACAAAATCTCACATCGATGGTTTTGACACACACCTCCTTGAGATTTAGGATGGACTTACTTTCCTGCATACTCATTAATTTCTACATATATATAACTGGTATAATTTTTAATTCACTTAATAGATCCCTTTCCCCTTTTGGTAGGGACTTGCCGTCTGGGAATCCATCTAGTTTAGTTATGCATGCACTTTCAGCGTAGGAATTGATGGTCTCGATTATCGCTTGGCAATATTGAAAGCCTAGATAAGCTAACTTAGATGGCAAAAAAAGTCGAAGTTTATTAGAGTGCTGCATGAATTTTTTTGAACAGTGGAAACATTTAGATAGCTCCTGTTATGATGATTGGGTATGTGGTGTAACCTTTAAGCTGTTGTTTCTGAATTTTAACAAATTTTACAACCTTTATTTTTTAATCATTGTTAAATTTAAGTGCGCAAGTCCATGCTTTACAATGGTGACGTCACCTTTAGAAAAACTTTTTAAATGGACTTTGGCGCCAACTTGCTTGTATTTTCTGATGAAGCTACTGTTTAATCAGTAGCGAAAACGCTATTTTGGTGGTCATTTTAAAAATAAAAATGCGTTAAAGCTCCATTTGCGTTGCTTCTTTGGACCTGGTCTTCTGCCGGCTGTGGTATCATCAGTTTACTTTCTTGTTTCGGTTCAAGTTTGAACATATGGTTTCGACCATATGACGTTTGAACCTGTAAAAGTTTGACAATGTGAATAAGACCCTTTTTGTTATATTGTGATATAGTATACTTTTTTATTCTTTTTGATTTGATTTTTGGCTTGGTTTCTCAATTTCTGATAAGTGAGTAGGGAGACTTGGATTCTGATCTCTTGATGTTGGGACTAGCCTTTGTCTCTCTGTTTGAGGAGTTGCTTGGTTTCTTTAGTTAGACATGCTAGTTGTTTTGATTTAACACATATTTTCCTTAATGGGACAAGATTATTTAAAATGTCAAGAAATGTTTTATTGAAGTCCTGAACTGCTAAGTCTAAAGGAAGTTGTTTTAATGGGGACCAGTTGCATTGTTATAGGAGAGATTTGAAGTGTTTTGGGAGAAGTTTTTTTGTTACAGATATGTTTGAATATGAATTTTTTGGAGTGCAGGACTGGTGCCTAATGAGGTAGGTGAGCATGTGATCACACAGACTCTATTGGAGGCAGCCAGCATGTTAATAGAGGTTGGGCTTATTTGTTAAAGTCCAGTCTAGAATAGTTTGAGGTTATTATTTTATCATCTCTGGATTGGGAGAGGATCATTTGTGAGAAAGCATACAAGTTTAAGAAGTTAGATGGGTGTTCTGAGGAGCCGGTGTATCAGTCCAAGTTGAAATCTCCTATAATAATGGTTTCCTTGATTGAATGTGGAGGTTTCCAGCACAGAGGATTTTCTATTGTGGACTGGTTATTTCTTGGGGGTATATACACTGCAATAATTATTATGTTTTTTTTTTGGAGTTAAGTTTGAGATGAGAGATAACGATTTCTGAATCAGAGGGTTCTGCAGGAGTGTACTCGAGATGTACCAAGTTAAGTGTATTTTTGTATATAATGGCTATGCCACCACCTCACTTATGTAATCTGCCACATCTCAGTATATTATAGTCTTGATAACTTCCTTCAGTTTCTTGGTAAGGTATTTCTGTATTCTAGTTGTGTTGAGCTGGCTTTACAAGGCAGTTTAAGCATTTTTCCTTCTGTTACATTTGTTTATATTTCCTGACCACCAGGGTGGTCTGTTATTGAATTTGCTGCTGTATTTGATTCGGGTGGGGGCTACACTGCCCATGTATTTATCTAAATGATAGGTCCTTGTCATAGCTGGCTGCACATCCCAAGTCCACTGTGGAGTTTTCATGGGTAAACATGATTTGATTCGGTGGGGACTACACTGCCCATGTATTTATCTAAATGATAGGTCCTTGTCATAGCTGGCTGCACATCCCAAGTCCACTGTGGAGTTTTCATGGGTAAACATGATTTGATTCGGGTGGGGACTACACTGCCCATGTATTTATCTAAATGATAGGTCCTTGTCATAGCTGGCTGCACATCCCAAGTCCACTGTGGAGTTTTCATGGGTGAACATGATTTGATTCGGGTGGGGACTACACTGCCCATGTATTTATCTAAATGATAGGTCCTTGTCATAGCTGGCTGCACATCCCAAGTCCACTGTGGAGTTTTCATGGGTAAACATGATTTGATTCGGTGGGGACTACACTGCCCATGTATTTATCTAAATGATAGGTCCTTGTCATAGCTGGCTGCACATCCCAAGTCCACTGTGGAGTTTTCATGGGTAAACATGATTTGATTCGGTGGGGACTACACTGCCCATGTATTTATCTAAATGATAGGTCCTTGTCATAGCTGGCTGCACATCCCAAGTCCACTGTGGAGTTTTCATGGGTAAACATGATTTGATTCGGTGGGGACTACACTGCCCATGTATTTATCTAAATGATAGGTCCTTGTCATAGCTGGCTGCACATCCCAAGTCCACTGTGGAGTTTTCATGGGTAAACATGATTTGATTCGGGTGGGGACTACACTGACCATGTATTTATCTAAATGATAGGTCCTTGTCATAGCTGGCTGCACATCCCAAGTCCACTGTGGAGTTTTCATGGGTAAACATGATTTGATTCGTTTGGGGACTACACTGCCCATGTATTTATCTAAATGATAGGTCCTTGTCATAGCTGGCTGCACATCCCAAGTCCACTGTGGAGTTTTCATGGGTAAACATGATTTGATTCGGGTGGGGACTACACTGACCATGTATTTATCTAAATGATAGGTCCTTGTCATAGCTGGCTGCACATCCCAAGTCCACTGTGGAGTTTTCTGGGTAAACATGATTTGATTCGGGTGGGGACTACACTGCCCATGTATTTATCTAAATGATAGGTCCTTGTCATAGCTGGCTGCACATCCCAAGTCCACTGTGGAGTTTTCATGGGTAAACATGATTTGATTCGGTGGGGACTACACTGCCCATGTATTTATCTAAATGATAGGTCCTTGTCATAGCTGGCTGCACATCCCAAGTCCACTGTGGAGTTTTCATGGGTGAACATGATTTGATTCGGGTGGGGACTACACTGCCCATGTATTTATCTAAATGATAGGTCCTTGTCATAGCTGGCTGCACATCCCAAGTCCACTGTGGAGTTTTCATGGGTAAACATGATTTGATTCGGGTGGGGACTACACTGCCCATGTATTTATCTAAATGATAGGTCCTTGTCATAGCTGGCTGCACATCCCAAGTCCACTGTGGAGTTTTCATGGGTAAACATGATTTGATTCGGGTGGGGACTACACTGCCCATGTATTTATCTAAATGATAGGTCCTTGTCATAGCTGGCTGCACATCCCAAGTCCACTGTGGAGTTTTCATGGGTAAACATGATTTGATTCGGGTGGGGACTACACTGACCATGTATTTATCTAAATGATAGGTCCTTGTCATAGCTGGCTGCACATCCCAAGTCCACTGTGGAGTTTTCATGGGTAAACATGATTTGATTCGGGTGGGGACTACACTGCCCATGTATTTATCTAAATGATAGGTCCTTGTCATAGCTGGCTGCACATCCCAAGTCCACTGTGGAGTTTTCATGGGTAAACATGATTTGATTCGGGTGGGGACTACACTGACCATGTATTTATCTAAATGATAGGTCCTTGTCATAGCTGGCTGCACATCCCAAGTCCACTGTGGAGTTTTCATGGGTAAACATGATTTGATTCGGTGGGGACTACACTGCCCATGTATTTATCTAAATGATAGGTCCTTGTCATAGCTGGCTGCACATCCCAAGTCCACTGTGGAGTTTTCATGGGTAAACATGATTTGATTCGGGTGGGGACTACACTGACCATGTATTTATCTAAATGATAGGTCCTTGTCATAGCTGGCTGCACATCCCAAGTCCACTGTGGAGTTTTCATGGGTAAACATGATTTGATTCGGGTGGGGACTACACTGCCCATGTATTTATCTAAATGATAGGTCCTTGTCATAGCTGGCTGCACATCCCAAGTCCACTGTGGATTTTTCATGGGTAAACATGATTTGATTCGGGTGGGGACTACACTGCCCATGTATTTATCTAAATGATAGGTCCTTGTCATAGCTGGCTGCAAGTCCACTGTGGAGTTTTCATGGGTGAACCTGGAGAGTTCATCATGCAATTGTAAAAGGTTTGCCTTTTGGAAGTGTATAAAGAGGGTCATGTTGGTTACCAGGGGGTGGATTGTTGGAGGGTAAAGATAACCAATTGGTGGTCTCACCTCAGGTCTGTTTTGTGATTTTTAAGAACCTGAAAGGATTAATGTTGTTCTTTGGTGGCAGAGGTGGGTAGCCTGGTCAAAATATGTTCTTTAAATTAATTAAGAAACCTTAGGTTATATAGTTGTGATGGGCCAGGTACCATTTTACTAGTTTACTGGTTGTTTTGAGCCTCTGTAAAGACTTTGTGTTTGTGTGAAGTTTTGCTGTGCCCTGTATAGATGGTTTGCTTTGAGCCTCTATAAAGGCTTTGCATTTGTGTGAAGTTTTGCAGTGTCCTGTATCGTCTGATTATTTTGAGCCTCTATAAATGTGTTACATTTGCATGAAGACTGGCTTATTTCTACAAAGCTTAAACACTCTTAGTGATGATGTCACTGATTGCAGAGACTTCAGAGGGGATCTTGTACCATTCATCTTTGGATAAATATTTTGCTTTATTAAATCGACCTTTTTCAGTTCTTTCCATTCTTGAAAAGGATGACTGTGCCTGAGTGTATTTCTTGGCAAGGCATGCAGCCTGGTCACTGGCCAAGCATTACTTGTTAACATTTTACACTCTGGATAATTTTAGAATACTATACTTTTACCACTGCATTTACTCTATTTTTATGTTTACACTCTGAATCGTTTTAGAATGCTATACTTTTACCACTGCATTTACTCTATTTTTATGTTTACACTGAATCGTTTTAGAATGCTATACTTTTACCACTGCATTGACTCTATTTTGAACTTTACACTCTGAATAGTTTTAGAATGCTATACTTTTACCACTGCATTGACTCTATTTTTATGTTTACACTGAATTGTTTTAGAATGCTATACTTTTACCACTGCATTGACTCTATTTTTATGTTTACACTCTGAATCGTTTTAGAATGCTATACTTTTACCACTGCATTTACTGTATTTTTATGCACTCCTGTCTTTTTGCTGTGGCTGCTATTGTGAATACTGGTAAACTTGTTTTATTCCTGCAATGTAGGTAGCTTTATTGTTTAACACAACAAAACCGCAGATAAAATAAAAACAATATAAAATACTACCAAAAGAAGGCCACTGATACAAAAGTGGAAAATTCAATAATCACTTAGCACCTCGGCATAAAATGCCTTCCATGAGAAAAACACGTCACAGTACATCAGTTTCAATACATCTACTAAATATCCTAATTAAAAACACATCACATTGCATAAGTTTAAATACGTCCACTAAATATCCTAATTTATTGTTTCAGTGGGTTATTTCTTGCAAATCATGTCCGTTTTGAGATTTAAGAATCTGGAAGGGTTAGTGCTGCTCTCTGTTGGAGGGGGGGGGGTTGCCTAATTCTGTGCTGTATATCAGTTTAGAACCCTCACATTATGCTAGTTGTTATTGGCCAGGGGTCCATTTTTCTTGTTTACTTGTTTAGAGCCCCTATAAAGGCTTTGCATTTGTACACAGCCTTAGCAGTGCTCTGTATAGACACAAGCACCTAGAAATGATATTTCCCCTCTAAAGCTACCTCTGAGACTTCCCATTTTACTTGGTTACAGAAACAGCATCTAGTTTGTATAGGTACAAGCAGTGCTCCATGTATTTTGGAGTAGATATTCCCATAGTATGTAGATGGATTGCTGACACTGCAAAAAACTCCAGCTTTACTCCATAGCATATTGCCTACTCCAAGGTGATCTCTGCCTAACATATAAAGCTATGTCAAACCCAGAGCTGTTGGTCATGCTACACCTAAAGAAATCGCAATCCCTTCGAGCTACACGCTCTAGGGACCTAAACCTTGTCATCACAATATACAGAATACTCCACCAGGCACAAATGAATCGAAGCTCCAAGGAAAAATTGCTTTAATAAGCACTTAAAAACTCCACAGTAGAGACTGGATCAGTAAAACTTACATTAAATATATACTAAATATGTAACAATTTGAGTATAAATGGTTTTAGTGAATTGTATTCATTTTTGCAAGTGTTTTCAACATGGCTTTCATGAATTAATTACTCAATTAAGTGATTTTAATTTATTGTGCTGCTTGATTGGACAAGAGATCTGTGATTAAATTCAAACAGTATATAAAACCACCTCATTTTAAAATTGATGTATAACTGATGAAGTTGTCGACGAAAACGTCTATGTGGATACGTTATTGTTCTTTTACTGATCCAGTCTCTACTGTGGAGTTTTTAAGTGCTTATTAAAGCAATTTTTCCTTGGAGCTTCGATTCATTTGTGCCTGGTGGAGTATTCTTAGTTAACTTTTTTGGTCATACTGTTCTTGGCTCACTCACTTTTTATCAGTTTTTATGGAGCAGCCGCCAAGCACAGATCCGGCTCCTAGGAGCTCTGAGACTGGGGAATTCACGAAAGCTCATCGGGCAACTCACTCAGTTGGTTGCCCTGCTGACACCGCTTAGTCAGTCATTTGCTTCACTTGCTGTCCTTATGCAACCACCGGGGAACCAGGAAGCTAACCGGAAGCAGGTTGAATTAGATGCACTCATTACTAATGATGCAAGCAGCACTTCAATCGAGGAAGATGTGAACTGTGGAAATAGCTTAGACGGTTTTCCACACATTACAGTGGATTTTATCAACGCTAACAGCAATGGAGCTGAAGCGGCCTCTGTTAGACCGAAAAGTCAGCGTACACGGCAACAAACCCGTATGGACAAATCTAATCCTATTACAGGTACACAAAAACTGTTTTCTGACTGCTTCAAAGCAAAGTATAGCTTTGAAACTCAAAGCAGTCCAACTAAATACAGTAATACAAGTTTTAGTACACTTTTAAATGATTTGGAATTTTATTTAATAAAATTTAAAACGCTTGAAATTGACAATGATTATCTCAAGCATTGTATTACTTTAAATATTGTTCCTAAGGGCCTTAGGGTTTGCAAATACCCTAATAATGTTATTGAAGGCTCTGATTTTCATGGGGAACTTATTTCTATCTTTGACAATTGTGGTTTAAATGTTATGAGAGCTATTATCAACAACAATGAAATGTTAATGCAAAAGCTGCAAGGAGATATAGAGAACATTAATAAAGCTATTACAAATGACTTGTTATATACAGTAGATGCTAATAAGAAAAAATATGAGAATGTTTTTGGAAAAGTTGACACTAAGTGTAAGGAGGTTCAGAACAGGAAGATAGGGAAAATTAAAAGGGACCAAGGGGAATATAAAAACAAAACCCACTATCCCAGACCTAGAACCACCCACAGGAATGACTATGGGAAATGGAGGAAAGAAGATAATTTTGATGGAGAATGGGGGGAAACTGTTATGGAAGAACAACATGAAGAAATACTAGACACAGATGAGTATCCCCCCCTAAGGAGATCAGAGAGGCTCATGCAGCAGGGTAGGGTCTACTACAACTCAAAAAACTACAGGGGAGGAGATTTTATTAGATGACACAAGGATTGAACAGGAAGTTGACATTATCAACAGTTTGAATACCTGGAGTTTCAACGGGTTCAATATATATAACTATTCCAGTGTTAGTATTGACAAGAGCTGGTTTAACCTTTTTTCCAAAGGCTTCACTTTTGTGCCTACACAAAAAACTGATATTTTCAAACTACTGGTAGACATTAAATTGTTTATTCGGAAAAAGAATTTGGAACTTTTTTTCAAGGACAAAAAGTCAGATTATCAGGGACAAAGTTTGAAGCGGAAAAGTACATTCAACCCCGACTCACCCCAACTTAGGAATTTTGAATTGAAAGTTGAGCATGAGATAAGGAATCACCTGACAACAAGAACTTTTCATTCGAACTTAACCCAGGAAGAGAAAACACTTTGAGAACTATTTGTGAAAATCACAACCTGAGAGTAATGAAACCAGACAAGGGGAGGGGTGGTAGTCATGGACACAATACAGTCTGAAGGGAAAATGTTGGACTTACTTAATGATTCTGAAAAATACACCAGGGTATCCATTAGCAAGTGAACATGGCCTATAGAAAGATTCATCTTTTATTATATGACATGTTAATGCAGGGTTCAATAGATCAAGACACTTACAAATTTTTGTTTGTAGATAAACCAAAGATTCCCTGCATCTTGATTCCCAAAGTCCACAAAATGCCTGTGACCCACCCCTCAGACCTATTGTGTCGGCTGAAGGATCAATAACAGCCCCTTTAGCAAAATTTGGTGATTAAAAAAATAAACAAGTACTGAGGGAAGTGAAAATGTTCTAAAAGACTCCTGGGACTTGTTGAGAAGGATTAAACCTTCATTGTATAGTGAACGTCTTGGGTTTGGAACTATGGATGTGATTGATTTGTTTGGTTGCATCCCACAATTGGGGCTTTCTTGGTTTGAAGAAAAATTAATTGAAAGTAAAAAACTAACACACATTGATTTTGTCAATACTTTAACATTCATGGAAATAGTGTTAAAAAACAATTTCATCTACTTTCAAGGGGAGTACTTTAAACAAGAAAGGGGTGTTGCAATGGGGGCACATTGTGCACCCACATATGCCAATATTATCATGGCTTATTGGGAAGAAACTTTTCTTCTCAATTCTCCTCTGATGAAGGAATGCTCCCTATACACTAGGTACCTAGATGATTTATGTTTTTTCTGGATGGGTAGTGAGGAAAACTTTAACAACCTTTTGGCCTTTGTTAATAACACCTCCACATTTCTGAATTTTACCAGCAATTTTGATGAACAAAAGTTAAAATACCTCGATGTTCACATTGAGAAACAAGAAGGGAAACTGTCATCAAGAATTTTCAGGAAAGAAACTTTTTCTAATTCCTATCTGCACTTTACCAGTTGCCATCCCCCCCATCAGAAGAAGGGTGTGGTGAAAGGGCAACTGGTTAGGTGCAGTAGAATGACCTCGGACAACAAAGCTTTCCTGGAGGAAACAGAATTTTTAAAGAATCTCTTTATTCAGAGAGGATACCCTTTAGAGATGTTCAACAAGGTGTTGGAGGAGGTTAGTACAAAAAGATCAGACACCTTTGCCCCAATCTTAGGGATAGAAGAAACTACCACTCATACTTCAGGGTTGGGAGGTCATCTTGCTGAAAAGGGGACAGGGTTAATCACTACCTTCAGTGAACAATCTGCCTTTGTTAGGAACATATTCTCTAGAGAATGGGACAACTTTTCAAAATTTTCAGATCTTGAATGTATTTTTGACAATGAATTAACCCATGTATATCGTAGAGGGAAAACTATCAAGAATTATCTTGAAATGGGGAAGAAAAACAATGTGTGTAACAATTATGACAAATCCAAGAAGGGCTTACAAAAGTGTGGGAAATGTAAATATTGCTCTTATTTGATTTGTGGGGATAGTATGGTATTAGAAGCAAGGAATAAGACCCTCCGTTTAAATACATTCGCCAATTGTGACACTAAAGGCATCATATATTTAGCCGTTTGCAAAAATGTCCCTCTTTCTATGTCAGAAAGAGTGAAAGAAAACTCAGACAGAGAATATCTGAGCACTTATATGATGTCAGGGTGATGAAAGAAAAAATGCATTGAGTAGGCATTCAACAAAATGTAACACCACAGGCTACTCATTTTTGTATTGGAAGTTGTTCCCACTAACCCAAGAGGGGATGTGGGAGACACTTATTGACTACAAAGAGTTGTACTGGCAGCTCTTTTTAGATGCGAATCGTAATTTTGGGCTCAATGACATGGTATCATTGGCCCCAGTTTTAAAGATGAGGGCTGCCAAGCTTTGATTTAATGAAGTTCTTCCTTGGTCTATTTTTATGATCTTCACTGTTTTGAAATTTTATATACATTCTCAAAAGACAAGTCTTGTATTTTCAGCTTAAAAAGTTTAGTGTGTGGCTGTAATTAACTCAATGACCACAAGATGGTGTCTGGTTATAATATTAAACCTACAAGTCTGAATGACATGTTATATAGTAACATTTTTAAAGAGATTCATTTAAAAGTATAGAAAGTTTTAAAGCATTGGAAAACTTACATTAAATATATACTAAATATGTAACAATTTGAGTATAAATGGTTTTAGTGAATTGTATTCATTTTTGCAAGTGTTTTTAACATGGCTTTCATGAATTAATTACTCAATTAAGTGATTTTAATTTATTGTGCTGCTTGATTGGACAAGAGATCTGTGATTAAATTCAAACAGTATATAAAACCACCTCATTTTAAAATTGATGTATAACTGATGAAGTTGTCGACGAAAACGTCTATGTGGATACGTTATTGTTCTTTTACTGATCCAGTCTCTACTGTGGAGTTTTTAAGTGCTTATTAAAGCAATTTTTCCTTGGAGCTTCGATTCATTTGTGCCTGGTGGAGTATTCTTAGTTAACTTGTTTGGTCATACTGTTCTTGGCTCACTCACTTTTTATCACAATATACAGGATATGCTGGAGGGATAGATTCTTGTCTCAGAGTCTTCCCATACTCTGGAACAGGCTACCCATCAATGTCAAGCAAAGTTCTTCATTAGCACTCTTCAAGAAAAATCTTGATGAGTAGATGGGAAATACACCCCGGGGATTATTTCTGTGTCTCTGCTCAACAGTGGCACAGGAAAATAACTTTCTTGGGTAGTGTAAGCCAGGGAACCTTGTTGACTAGGCTTACATAGGCCCTTGGGCCGATAGCATAGTACCTACCTAGGAACCTATGAATCTATGCAGTGCAGTATGGGGGGATGATGCACCTTGAATGTGTCATCCTTTACATGGGATGTTAAACTAAAGCTCCATTTTTTCTAAATTAGGGGTAAATGAAATGGATGCAAAACGTCCCATAGTACCTATAAAAAAGAGTAGGGGAACGTTCCCAGATGCCCTCACCAAATTTCCTCTAGTAGTATAAATACCACCTTCAGTCTCTTCTGAAAAGAGGCAACTAGCCTAGTGGGACTGAACAAGTTAACAAAGGATAACTAAAATAAATAAATAAAGATACCCCTGTTAACTTTTCTGTATTCCTGCAACAACCTACTGATTTCCTCAAAAGGGCAGATAATACCTGACATGTACTTTCCTGCTGTCTTTACAGCCAGCATGGTTGATATGAGCATGCTGAGACAATGTAACAACTGCCTCATGTTTAGTGACACAATGTAACAACTGCCTGATTTTACTGACACAGTGTAACAACTGCATCATGTTTACTGACAACCAACTTATTCTTAAACAAAATGATAAACTATGTGAGAGAAGTAGTTGCACAATGTCACTGGAATGAAAGGTCTCACATACATGCACTCATAATAAAAAACAGATTTTAAGAAATGCACACACCACACCCACCATACACAGTATGCATAAGACATAGAGACCCACATATGCTGAGGTACATAAAAGTAATCCTTCTAAAGCCCAAAGACCTCCAAGACATCGGACCTAGAACAAATATTCTCAGCAGCCTCAAAGCTCTCTGCCAACCCCCCCCCTCACAACACATATAGTCACACCTCATGGAGCCTCATCTTCAAAGCCCATAAGGCAGCCACCACATAGCCCAACACTGGGGACATAGGAGACTGCATTGTGAGTCACACATAAGTTCCACTCACCAAGTTGAGTAAGGACAAAGTCATGGTCAGTTGTCTATCAGGGGCCAGAATCCACAAGATCACACATGCATGACCTCATTGGACCATGATTACTCATATTCCATGTGGGTGTAAATGACATGAGATGTACCTCCCTGTGCTATATGAAGAGAGGCATTATGGAGCTCTTGGATGATTTGTCCCATGCTGGTATGTGCCAAGCACTGAACAGAGTTCTGTCTTCATCAATATGATGTCACAATATGAACAGAAGATGACTGACTTTAATAATTCTCTTAGTTTCTGGTGTCATTCCATGCAGATACAATGTTTGTCAGTTGTTGTTGTTGTGTCTTTCGGCTTTTCCCGGTTAGAGATCGCAACAGTGGAACTCTGGTCCGCTAATGATTGCCAGTATATTTTTACGTGCAGAGTTGCCGGCCCTGATGCACAACCTTCAACAAAGGTACGCCCATTCACGCATGTCTCCACACAGAAGACGCTCTAGCTGAGAATCAAACAGGACAACATCTTACTGTGAGGAGACAATGCTACCACAGCACCACCACGTTGATCAGTGTGAGAGGATATGGTCAACAGACCACACTGCTTTATGCACTTGTCCCCTCTAGGCTTTAAAATATTTTCTGGAACATTGTCCTCCCGCCACAGTGCCTTTTTAGGCAATTCCAAACTGACAAACCTTCTGACATAGCAAAATCAACCCAAAGGGAATCTAAAGGTGTTACTGCTCAATGCCAGGAGTCTAAACAAGAAACTCCACACCTGCCAAGCTCTCCTCACCCTGGAGAATGCAGACATCTGTGCATTCACCAAGACATAGTTTAAAGCCATGGAGAACAACCAGGCAGTTCAGGGCTAGAATGCATTACACATATGTAGGCCAGCTACTGCACAGGCCAGAACTAAAGGTAGAAGTGTTTCAATCTACATCTATAAAAAACTTACCACATGGTTAGTCAAACAGGATAATGTGAATGAACTTATCTACATCTAAGTTACCATAGGTTACGTCCCATTCCCATACCATACCATGAATGCTATAGGTCCCCCTCTATGATCCAGGAAACCCATAACTGATACTTAAACTTACTGCTGACACTCACCATTCAATCCAATACCACATTTATGGGTGATGTTTAACAACCCAGCTATAAACTGAGAATCATACATGATCCCAGGTTTACAGGTACAGAGATTCATGCCCACTAAGGGCACAAACGTACTGGACCTGGTCCTCCCAAACAATGGAGAATGCTGTAACCCCCCCCCCCCCAGTGTAATATCCCTTCTGGTAAGGTCACACCATAACTCTGACTCCTTTGAAATATAAATAAAACCAGAGACCCTAGCTAAACCCACTGAATTTAGGAACTATACTAAGGCAAACTTCCTAATACTGAGTGATAATCTGGCAAAATGTCAGGCCTCCCAAACCGTGACAGTACAGCTGCCTATGTAGAATAGTTCATAGAAACCCTGTACGATTATGTTAGAAGATGCATAACAATAGTTGTGCCTACCAGGAAAGAGCACAGAACAAACTTAAAAAAGCAAGCCATATTGCTCAGACACAGCTCCACGTGGTCCTGTTGAGTCTTCCTGGCTACAGAGAATTGAAAAAAGTGACTGCATTCCTGATTAAGTATCCTGCTGTTTTTTATATTTGTTTTACCTTCTACTGCTTACCTAGAGCAAGCTTTAACTGTTTTCATAGTTATTTACTGCATTTTTATTATCTGCACTTAAAAGTACATTTTAGTCGAAATTAGTCTAATTCAAGTCGAAAAGTGTTTGTTTGCTGTTTAATTTAATTGTTTGGCTGCCCACTAAAGTGTGCTAGCCTGTACTACTGACTTATTGCCTTTTCTGCATTTCTGTGTGTTTCTATTTAAAAACAAAAAAAACAAAAAATATTCCTTGTTTTCCTGCCTCTCCTAAACTAGTTAGACCAGTTTACATGCCTTGCTGTATCCTGGGCTGTGTTGTAGTTCCTGTGTTGTCCACTGCCTTACCTGGATAGAAGGAAGTTTCTTAGCTCACCAGTGGGAGTGGGGAGCCTTGAATAGCCTACCTGTCTTGAGGGAAGTGACCTCAGCACAAGAAGCTGTAGTAATTGGTCATTTTGGACCATTTCTAGCTCTTTTGAAGTTCCCTTGTTAAAATCTGCCTCTGGCATTTTTTTGAAGCCATGTTGCTCAGACACAGCTCCACGTGGTCCTGTTGAGTCTTCCTGGCTACAGAGAACTGAAAAAAGTGACTGCTTTCCTGATTAAGTATCCTGCTGTTTTTTATATTTGTTTTACCTTCTACTGCTTACCTAGAGCAAGCTTTAACTGTTTTCATAGTTATTTACTGCATTTTTATTATCTGCACTTAAAAGTACATTTTAGTCGAAATTAGTCTAATTCAAGTTGAAAAGTGTTTGTTTGCTGTTTAATTTAATTGTTTGGCTGCCCACTAAAGTGTGCTAGCCTGTACTACTGACTTATTGCCTTTTCTGCATTTCTGTGTGTTTCTATTTAAAAACAAAAAAACAAAAAATATTCCTTGTTTTCCTGCCTCTCCTAAACTAGTTAGACCAGTTTACAGGCCTTGCGGTATCCTGGGCTGTGTTGTAGTTCCTGTGTTGTCCATTGCCTTACTTGGATAGAAGGAAGTTTCTTAGCTCACCAGTGGGAGTGGGGAGCCTTGAATAGCCTACCTGTCCTTGAGGGAAGTGACCTCAGCACAAAAAGCTGTAGTAATTGGTAATTTTGGACCATTTCTATCTCTTTTAAAGTTCCCTGGTTAAAATCTGCCACTGGCATTTTTTTGAAGCCATATTGCTCAGACACAGCTCCACGTTGTCCTGTTGAGTCTTCCTGGCTATAGAGAACTGAAAAAAAGTGACTGCTTTCCTGATTAAGTATCCTGCTGTTTTTTATATTTGGTTTACCTTCTACTGCTTACCTAGAGCAAGCTTTAACTGTTTTCATAGTTATTTACTGCATTTTTTATTATCTGCACTTAAAAGTACATTTTAGTCGAAATTAGTCTAATTCAAGTCGAAAAGTGTTTGTTTGCTGTTTAATTTAATTGTTTGGCTGCCCACTAAAGTGTGCTAGCCTGTACTACTGACTTATTGCATTTTCTGCATTTCTGTGTGTTTCTATTTAAAAACAAAAAAATATTCTTTGTTTTCCTGCCTCTCCTAAACTAGTTAGACCAGTTTACAGGCCTTGCTGTATCCTGGGCTGTGTTGTAGTTCCTGTGTTGTCCGTTGCCTTACTTGGATAGAAGGAAGTTTCTTAGCTCACCAGTGGGAGTGGGGAGCCTTGAATAGCCTACCTGTCCTTGAGGGAAGTGACCTCAGCACAAGAAGCTGTAGTAATTGGTCATTTTGGACCATTTCTAGCTCTTTTGAAGTTCCCTGGTTAAAATCTGCCTCTGGCATTTTTTTGAAGCCATATTGCTCAGACACAGCTCCATGTGGTCCTGTTGAGTCTTCCTGGCTACAGAGAACTGAAAAAAAGCGACTGCTTTCCTGATTAAGTATCCTGCTGTTTTTTTATATTTGTTTTACCTTCTACTGCTTACCTAGAGCAAACTTTAACTGTTTTCATAGTTATTTACTGCATTTTTTATTATCTGCACTTAAAAGTACATTTTAGTCGAAATTAATCTAATTCAAGTTGAAAAGTGTTTGTTTGCTGTTTAATTTAATTGTTTGGCTGCCCACTAAAGTGTGCTAGCCTGTACTACTGACTTATTGCCTTTTCTGCATTTCTGTGTGTTTCTATTTAAAAAAAAAAAAACAAAAAATATTCCTTGTTTTCCTGCCTCTCCTAAACTAGTTAGACCAGTTTACAGGCCTTGCTGTATCCTGGGCTGTGTTGTAGTTCCTGTGTTGTCCATTGCCTTACTTGGATAGAAGGAAGTTTCTTAGCTCACCAGTGGGAGTGGGGAGCCTTGAATAGCCTACCTGTCCTTGAGGGAAGTGACCTCAGCACAAGAAGCTGTAGTAATTGGTCATTTTGGACCATTTCTAGCTCTTTTGAAGTTCCCTGGTTAAAATCTGCCTCTGGCATTTTTTTGAAGCCATATTGCTCAGACACAGCTCCACGTGGTCCTGTTGAGTCTTCCTGGCTACAGAGAACTGAAAAAAGCGACTGCTTTCCTGATTAAGTATCCTGCTGTTTTTTATATTTGTTTTACCTTTTACTGCTTACCTAGAGCAAGCATTAACTGTTTTCATAGTTATTTACTGCATTTTTATTATCTGCACTTAAAAGTACATTTTAGTCTAAATTAATCTAATTCAAGTCGAAAAGTGTTTGTTTGCTGTTTAATTTAATTGTTTGGCTGCCCACTAAAGTGTGCTAGCCTGTACTACTGACTTATTGCCTTTTCTGCATTTCTGTGTGTTTCTATTTAAAAACAAAAAAACAAAAAATATTCCTTGTTTTCCTGCCTCTCCTAAACTAGTTAGACCAGTTTACAGGCCTTGCTGTATCCTGGGCTGTGTTGTAGTTCCTGTGTTGTCCATTGCCTTACTTGGATAGAAGGAAGTTTCTTAGCTCACCAGTGGGAGTGGGGAGCCTTGAATAGCCTACCTGTCCTTGAGGGACGAGTGGATGGGAGATCGTAGGTTTACCCCGGGAATCATCTCTGTATCACTGCTGGACAGAAGCACAGCAAATTAATGGGTATAGTATTCTCATCCTAAGGGGTGGTGAAAGCCACACACACTCTGGCTAGGCTTATAAATGCCCTAGGGCAGATAGCCTAGTATGAACCTATGAACCTATGAACCTATGGAAGTGACCTCAGCACAAGAAGCTGTAGTAATTGGTAATTTTGGACCATTTCTAGCTCTTTTGAAGTTCCCTGGTTAAAAGCTGCCTCTGGCATTTTTTTGAAGCCATATTGCTCAGACACAGCTCCACGTGGTACTGTTGAGTCTTCCTGGCTACAGAGAACTGAAAAAAAGCGACTGCTTTCCTGATTAAGTATCCTGCTGTTTTTTATATTTGTTTTACCTTCTACTGCTTACCTAGAGCAAGCTTTAAGTGTTTTCATAGTTATTTACTGCATTTTTTATTATCTGCACTTAAAAGTACATTTTAGTCGAAATTAGTCTAATTCAAGTCGAAAAGTGTTTGTTTGCTGTTTAATTTAATTGTTTGGCTGCCCACTAAAGTGTGCTGGCCTGTACTACTGACTTATTGCCTTTTCTGCATTTAGCGCAGAGTTGCCACTAGAGCACCATCGGGCAGCGCCGGCTAAACAAGGTTAAACTATTTCTGGCTCCGTAAAGTCTGCTCTTCATTTTTTCCCTTAGAACTTCTCTACTTGCAATCTAAACAGTCTATTCTCTATCTGTAAAGCTCAGCACTTGTTCCTAAAGCATTTTTTAGTCAGGTAAAGCACTTCTATATTATACAAAGTACTTCACTAGCTTAAAACCCCTTGAGTACCCACTTCCCTATAGTTCCTTTCTGACTCAGTTACACAGCAAACTTTTTCATTTCTTCTAGCATGTCAAAGGGTCAGTTGCTAGCGTCCTCTCCTGCTCAGCTGGTGAATCTGGGAATATTGAGGCAATGTTACAATTTCCTCATGTACACAGACAACCCTCTCCTCCTCCCACAAAACACAAATACATGTGAGAGATGCAACTATATAGCCAAACTGGAGGCTGAGCTCTCTCAACTCAGGACTGGCAAAACCAGACAGGAGGAGAAGGTAACCACACACACCATAAACCAAGTCTCACATAGAACTATCACAACTACAAATCAAACACATAAACACACAAAGACATACTCGGAGGCACTGATCAAAAATCTACCAAAACAGCAGAGGCCTCCAAAGCAGACACCCAAACAACTGCCACCTCATGACATAACACAAGCAACACATAGATCACAAAGTCAGTGTGCAAATCAGTCACAGCCCTTAAGGCCAAACACAATGCCAGACACACTTGTCATAGGTGACTCCATAGTCAGACACACTGACGTCCCACTCACCAGACTGAACAAGGAGAGAGTCACAGTAAGCTGCCTGTCGGGCGCTAGAATCCGCCACATAACACAAGCACTCAGGTCACTCCACAGCAAGTACAAGTATGACTCAGTCATTGTCCATGCCGGTGTGAATGACCTGAGACGTACCTCCCTGGACTACATGAAAAAAGACATAAAGGAGCTCTCAGTTTATGTAGCTCAGGCTGGTATGACCCTGACCCTGAGCAGTATCCTACCTTCACCAAGAATGATGCCACAATACAGAGACAAAATGATCAGTTTTAATAATTGGCTTAATTTCTGGTGTCATTCTAAGGGGATCCAATGTCTGTCTGCCTGGAATGACATGCTTGACAAGCCATGCTGCTTCGCAAGGGACGGCTTGCACCTGTCACCCCTGGGTTTCCGGATATTGCCAAAGGCTCTTGCCACCCCCATAGTGCCTTTTTTAGACAAGGCTCAAATTCTAAACCCACCGCCCTAGAAAACAATAATGGAAAAAAACTAAGGGTAATGCTGCTCAGTGCCAGAAGTCTAAATCTCAAGATGCATGCCCTCGAAGCCCTCCTCAGTATGGAGAACATCGATGTCTGTGTTGTGACTGAAACCTGGTTCAAGGCTCCTGAGAGCACCCCGGCACTATCAGGTTTTACCTCATATCATGCGTTCGGCCCCAAAACCCGGACCGTACCACAAAAGGAGGGGGTGTATCCATATTCATCAAGGATACCCACACCTCCAGGCTGGTGGCAACTCACGAAGCATCAGAGACCATTCAGGTGCAATTAACCATAGGCAAAACTGCTCTACAGTTTGTAGCATGTTACAGGCCACCCTCTCAAACTCAGGAACCCCACACAGCCTTCCTGAAGACACTGGAGAGTATAAATGTCTCTCCAAACACCATCATATTGGGTGACTTCAACTACCCAAACATAGACTGGGAACATTACTCAAGCCCCAATACTCTAGCCCAAAGGTTCCTGGAGTTCATAAACTCAAATGCTATGGAACAACTTGTCACCATTCCCACAAGAGGTGAAAATATACTAGACCTGATCATCACAAACATGGGGACAAAATGCTCCACACGAAGTATATCCCTCATTGGTGAGATCAGACCATAAACTAATCTCACTGGATATCCACATCCGCCCTACCCCAACAAAAAGACCACAGTGAAGAACTTCTCAAAAGCCAACTTCACACTTCTTAAGACTGGTGTGGTATCCTTCAAGGCCCCTGAGCCATTGGAAACCACAACCCACGCTGCTGAATCCCTTACAAATGCTTTCTATGAGCACCTCCAGGATTGCATGGATCAAGCAATCCCAAATAAAATCAAGACCCTTTCCACCAAAGGCAAGCACCCAATCTGGTGGACCCCAGCCATAAACAAACTTTACAACAAGAGGAGAAAGCTACTACAAGATAGAGCAAAATCCCTAAAAGGGAAGACATCTCTGATCAATACTAGTAAAAAACTACGATCACTCATAAAATCATCCAAGGCCAACTTTGAGAGAAAAATCGCCAAGGACTCAAAAGACATTCATAAGGCTTTCTTTAGCTATGTTAGAAATCTGGGTGGAAACTCCCAGATATGCTCAGAATTAGTCCAAAATGATACAAAAATCACTGAACCCACAGACATTGCAAACATACTGGCAGACAGGTTCAGTGAAAATTTCTCCCCTCCCTGCCCCCCAAAAGGAGAAATATCTATCCCAGCAGAGTGTAGCCTCCCAATCATCTCAAATGCCCAGGTGAGAGCTGCTCTCTCTAAAGCTAAAAACACAGCATCAATGGGACCGGATGGTGTCCCTGGCTGTGTGCTACACGAACTCAATGAGGAACTAAACCCACACATAAGGCTGCTGTTTAATCTTAGCCTTACCACAGGATATGTACCCAAAGAGTGGCGTACGGCAACTGTGGTCCCACTCCAGAAAGGCGGTGCTTCTACGGACCCTGGTAATTACCGCCCCATAAGCTTAACAAGCCTGGTCTGCAAAGCTATGGAGAGGATCATAATGGAACTCATAAATAAAGACATAGGGGACCTACAGACATTGGATCCTACCCAATTCGGCTTTGTCAAGGGCAGATCATGCCTCTTGAACTTGGTCGACTATTTTGAAACAGTCACCAAGGCCATTGATGAGGGTAAGGCAGTTCACACAGCCTACCTTGACCTTGCAAAAGCTTTCGACACAATACCCCACTCGGGTATCATAGAAAAGCTCACCAGCTTAAATGTAAACCCATATGTCACAAGATGGGTTGCAAACTGGCTCAAGGACAGAACCCACAGGGTTAGAGTTGCTGGTGCCATGTCAGACTCAAGCCGGTCACTGGCGGTGTCCCACAGGGCTCAGTCCTGGGCCCCTCTTGTTCGGCATCTACTTTTCAGAAGTGCAGGCAAACATAGGAGGATTGTGGCTGACAAAGTTTGCAGATGACTGCAAACTGGGCGCCATAGTTGAAAATCCATCAGACACAGATATCCTTCAGAGAGGTCTCATAGAAACGGATAACTGGTGCCAGAGCCATGGCCTTAAGCTAAACGCCAAAAAATGTATAGTCATACCCTTTGGTAAAAACAATGTAACCCCAAGTTACCACATAGGTGGCAATCCATTAAGCACAGAAGAGGTTATCAGAGACCTGGGGACCCAAGTTGACAATAACCTTTCTTTTGACACTCACATTGCCAAAGTGGTTAGGAGGACCTTCTACATTGCCCACCTGATTATGAAGGGATTCACATCCAGATCAAGGGAGGTCATTGTTCCCCTGTACTCTTCACTTATCAGACCAATGATTGAGTACAATGCCCCATTCGGAATGTATCTTACCCAACACCTGCAGCAATTGGAAAGACCCCAAAAGTTCCTCACCAAAAGGATAAAGGGGCTCAAAAATATGCCATATGCTGCCCGACTGAAGAAACTCCAGCTCTATTCAGTCGCATACCATCTGCTCAGAGTGACCTGTGCCTGACATACAAGGCCATGTCCAACCCGGAATTAATGGACATGCTCCACCTCAAAAATCCAAATCCACCAGAGCCACAAGAGCAAGAGACTTAAACCTCAACACGGATATAAATAGGACGTGCTGGAGGGACAGATTCATCACCCAGAGACTCCCTATGCTGTGGAACAGAATCCCGGTCCATGTGAGACAGAGCACCTCGCTGGCTCTGTTCAAGAGGAATCTTGACCAGTGGATGGGAGATCGTAGGTTTACCCTGGGGATCATCTCTGTATCACTGCTGGACAGAGGCACGGCAAACTAATGGGTATAGTATTCTTCAACCTAAGGGGTGGTGAAAGCCACACAACTCTGGCTAGGCTTATAAATGCCCTAGGGCAGATAGCCTAGTATGAACCTATGAACCTATGAACCTAAGACACTGTTGGAATCCGCACATCAATTGGTTGTACAACAAAAAGAAGAAAATCATAGCAAAAGTGAATAAGTGAAACACCGAGCCGGAGAAAAACACTCATCAGTCTAAGCAAACACGTCTGAAGGCAAATTACGTCAATCAAAGCCAATGTTGTGGTTAAAATAGCCTCTAAGGCCTAGGACAACCATAAGGCTTTCTTTAGCTATGTCCACAGCCTCAAAGGCAGTACATAATAATGTGCAGAACTAATTATAAATGAAGCCACGTACATGGAGCTGGAAGATACAGCAAATCTACTCACCAACAAATTCAGCTCCAACTTTACCCCCCTTCCTCCAGCCTACCCCCTAGAAATACTACCCCCGATTTTCACTAGGGAGCAAGTTGTAAATTAACTGTAAACTACTTCCAATGCCAAGAACACCATATTTATGGGCCCCAATCATATCCCAGGATGTTTTCCTAAAGAGCATGAAAGCTGAACTATCATGACCACTGGAGTCACTATTTTACCTTAGCCTCCCTCTGTACAAGGGAGGGCCATGTACAGATACTGGTAACTCTAGGCCCACAAGTCTGATTAAATTTATATGCAAAACCATGGAAATAATTATCATGGAACTGATTAATAATGATATAGGAAACCTTCAGACACTGGATCCAGCTCAGTTTAGTTTTGTCAGGGGCAGATCATAGCTACTCAGCCTTGTAGACTTCTGCAAGATGGTCACCATAGTACTGGATGAGAGCGAATGGTGCATACTAGCAACCATGACCTGGCCAAGACATTTGATACAATACCCAACTCTGGCATTGTACATAAACTGATGAAAATCGCTCACCAGGAGAATCCAGAGCCTCAAACATCTACCCTACACAGATAGGCTAAAAGCTGTGCCCCTCTACTCAGTCTCATACAGACTTCTCAGAGATGATCTCTGTCAGGCATACAAAGCAATCTCAGACCCTGTCTTGATGGGACTGCTGCATATCCACAAGTCAAGCTCCACTTGAGTAACCTGCATGTGCGACCTCAACCTGGTCTGTGACATCAATAGGACTAGTTGGCGGGGCAGATTTATGTCCTGGAGCCTTCCCCTTTTGTGGAATAGACTCCCTCTCCACATAAAGTAGAGTACCTCATTAAACCTTTTTAAGAACAACCTGGATAACTGGATGGAGAACAGAAAATACATCCCTGGGATTCCACCTGTGTCCCTGCTGGACAAGGGCATCGGGTGCTGACTTGTCAGAACATGGGTAAACTTTTGGCTAGGCTTGTAAGACCCTCAGGGCCAATAGCCTAGTAACTTCCTATGTTCCTATGTTATGCATTGGATAGCAAGCTAGCTCTCAGGTAGGACCCAAGAAGTTAGGAATGGAGACTATCCACTTCCATAAAGAGTTTGGTCACTAGCGGAGTATCTCAGGGATTGGTGCTGGGTCCCCTCCTTTTTGGCATCTATTTCTCAGATGTCAAGGCCAACATCAAGGGCCTCTGGCTAATAAAGTTTGCAGACAATTGCAAACTAGGAGCAGTTATAGAATCTACCCAAGACACTAATATTCTCCAGGAAGGACTAACACAGACAAATAACTGGTGACAGAGCTGCAGGTTAAAACTCAGTGCCAATAAATGCATAATAGTACCCTTTGGGAAGTTGGCCACATAAGGGAAACTACTTCAATGATAATACACCCCATAAGAGTAGACAATAGTTAGGGATTTGCAGACTGTGTAGGCAATCACCTGGTGTTCAACCAACAGGTGTCTAAGGTAGTACGGAAATCATTCCATGTTGCACAACTAATAAGCAATTGTATGGCATCTAAGTCCGAGGAAGTCATTGTTCTACAGTATTCATCCACCATCAGACCCATCACTGAGTACAATACCCCCTTTGGTATGTACCTGACCAGGCACATGCAACAACTGGGATATCCACAGAGGTTCCCCACAAAAAGAATATGGGCATTAATAACATGTCCTTTACAGATGACTGTATAGCCCTATTATTGTACTCTGTCTCCTATAGATTGTTGAGGGGGTGAGCTCTGAATGACATACAAGATAATCCTTGAATTCCAGTCTGATTGTTCTCTTATAGATCTACAAACTGAATCACATCAGAGCTACCCAATCTAGGGACTTAAACCTTGCTAGCAACATAAATAGACATGTAGGAGGGTCAGGTGTGTGTCTTAAAAATACTCCTTCTCTGGTACAGGCTTCCCATCCTTGTGAAGCCGAGTTCTTCCTTAACCCTTTTCAAGTGTAACTTAGACCAGTGGATGGAAATTGAAAATGTACCCCTAGTCTTTAATGGACAAAAACAACCTGCAAATGCTTGACCATCCATGCTGTAGCTTACATATACCCTTAAAATAACCTCTTAAGCACTAAAGAAATAAATCACATTCTAAACACATATATTAATTGCATATAACTTACTATAATTATACAAGATCATAATTCATATAAAGATTCTTAATATTCAATGAACGTGCAGGTGCTTTATTTGCAGTTATTTCTTTAAAAAATTGTTAGAATTGTTGATTGAAAAATTGACTGTTAGTATGTGATAGGTTAGGGCTGTGTCATGCGTTTTGAGTTTTTTACTATAAAAGAGGCTTATGCTCACTATGAATTTTATTAACACTGAAGAAGGACCTATTGTCTGAAAGCTTTCCTATTTTATTAAAAGGTGCATACAACACTGTGGAGTTTTCTTCTTTTTTGCTGATTGGACATTTGTTTGTTGACTCCATTTAATCAGTTTTGTTCACCTTTTCACCCCAGGGATCACTCTAGTGGTTCTACTCGACAGAGGCACTGGGAACTAAGGTCGGGTGGCACGATGCCAGGGTAATCCTATGGGCTAGGCTTGTAAAGGCTCCAGGGCCATTACCCTAGTACACACCTATGAACCTATGAACCTAAGTACTCCAGTCTATGAAGGGGCAGTTGAAGTCACACTGCATTAAAGATCCATTTCTGACACAGATATTTTCAGGGAATGGCGACACATTTTCCTGATCCTGGGGGGCCATGAAAGGAGATTGATAACAAGCAGTAAGTTGAAAGTCTGACTTGGCTAATGTGAGCTGGAGGTCTTTGGGCTCACTGATGGAATCTGGGGGTATCACTTTGGATGGGATAATATCTCTCTGATGAGCAATGAAACCCCTCTGCCATTAGCAGTGGGCTGATTCATTCTTAATAGTCACAGGAGTGTTATGTTGTTTGTGACATGTCCCTGAAGGGGTGCATGTAGAATATATATTTGGAAATTTACATTAATGCTTAGTCTTAAGAATTCTCGGAGGCTGTGAAAGAGTTTTTTTTTTTTAGGCAGTAGCATATGACAGTTTAGTTTTATCAATATGATGATGGCGCATTCTCATGTTGACAACACTGCCTACCTTGAATGATGTTTCAGACTTCAAATGCTTCATAAAATGCATGTTAACACAAACCATGTTATTCTAGCAACTTTCTAAGTTTAGAAAAGCAATACTTAAAATCCGTCCCTGTTTTTGGGCCTTTGTTCTCCCACTGTGTCAGGCTTTGCCCAGATTTCATGCATTAAAAGGTTGACAGGTTTGTTTTGTACTTATTGTCTGCATATGTGAATAAATAAGGCAAAATACAAGAATTCAAGTAATACAATATGCACAACAGTTATTATGAAGTGAGTTTTAACTAATGTACACACATGTTCACATCTGTCACCTGTTCCTGGTTTTGGTTTAAATGTTTTTTTCTTTCCCTGCTAAAACTGGTCATTTTTAGAGAAAAGTTGATGATCAACTTTTCACAAATGAGGACACTACATAGACGTACAAACTTCTTCTTCAGAAAATGCATGTTATTCCACTTTCTCTTGTAATATTAACTTCACAGGTAAATAGCAGTGATATTTTAAAAAGTACCCCTGATTATTTCTGGGTTTTTATGTGATTCTGGCTGTAAGGTGATGTGAAGCTCTCTCTCTCTCTCTCTCTCTCTCTCTCTCACACACACACACACACACACACACACACACACACACACACACACACACACACACACACACTGCATTATTTGACTTCTACCAGTTATTTGTCCCTTTTTTATATTAATTTCTGAAAACAATGGGACACTCGCACTTTAGGGTATCCATGGAGTCAAAATCCAGTAGAAGGACATCCCAGATGATGGGTAGTTTGTTAGGTAAACTGAAGTTGTACATGGCAGATGTCTTAAATGCAATACAGCTGGAGTAGAATCATATAGAGGATCTAAAATTCTGTGGTTTACCTCCATCTCCTAAGAGAAAACATTTACTGGACAAAGAAGCTATGTTTGAACACCTATTATTGAGATGGGAAGAGGTAACTTCACATGGTTTTGTTGAGTGCGTTGCTCAACATTGTGCCTTCTAGGTGTCAATATGTGGGTGTCAGGAATCACTATGTGCATTCTTGTGTTAATTACAGCATATGGCATGGCTTTACTTCATTTGAACCTATTTACTATATGATTTGTACTTGTGGTGGTGATTTGTTGATTGCACACTTGGTGGTTTTGGTCTGTGTAAGCATTTCAAAATAATACAAAAAAATTCATTGAATGTCGCCCATTGTGTTATGCTCATTTTTGACATTAGTAGTGTTCGGGATTTTGCAGTATGACGAGCAGTGACAATTTAATTGTCAAACGATGTTGTGTTATTCATTAGAATGATAGTAAACATAAAACATGTTAGACCGAGGGAGAATTTGAGGCTGTCCATCCAGTTATCTAGGTTTACCTAGAAGGGGAAAGACTTACTTTGCTTAACATTTAGTGGAAGTTTTTTCCAGATCTGAAGGATATGTTAGGATATGAATCTATTTTTTTAAACAAGAAACATCTTTATTAAATTATTAGACTTTAACTTCCATTTTCTAGTGATTGCTTTTTTGGCAGCTGTCATAATTTGACTCAGCAAGACCTTACTATGTCTAGGCAATTCTGATTCTGCATCATTGCTCAAAAAATAATTTCCATGGGATAAGAATCTATTGTGCCTGCATGTCTTGTTTATCTGCTGATGAAAGTTTAGTTCCTTTAACCAGGTATTTGAGGTACCATTAGTTCTGAAAAGGAATAGAAGGTGAAATAGGTCTGGCTCTTCCACGGCTTGAAAGGATTTACAAAGATCTCCATTGAGGTATGTTTAAGAGAATGAATACAGAGAAAAAGCTGACAATCTCTCCTGATAACTAAGATTTTTGAGCCCACTGATCTATTCGTTATGAATCACTGAGGTCTTTGATGTGTGATATGATTAGACAAATACTTGCCAAAACGTGAAATGAATTCAACAGTGGATCTAATAAGATATGAGCTTTGGATGTGGTGGAGAAGCCTCTGGAAATTAGATGAGCTATATAATGGGCTTTCTGAACTTCTTTGCAGACATAATGGTCAGATGATAAGGAATTATCAAAAAGAGTGCCCATATCCCCTATAATAGCATCTGAATGTAGATTTACATCACCTATATGGCAAGTAAAGCTGTTTTGTTAACCAGACCGAACTATTCCACATTGTTTACATTTAATTTGAGACCATTGCCCTTCCAACAGCTGTTAACATAGTTTAACCCATGCTGGAACAATTGTGAATCATGTAAAGATCAAATAACAGCACCTATTTTATAGTCGTCTGCAAACTTAATAGGTCAGGAGTGCAAACCTCAATGTCTGAAAAATAGATGCCAAAAATGAGAGGCTCAGCACTGTGCCCAATGGTACACCACAGGTAACTTGTGTGCCTTCTGAAGTGGCACCTGCAACTCTAACCACATGGTTCTGTCAGATAATCTGATGGATATCCACTGCACAATATATGGATTTATATTCATATTTACAATCTGTCAGTAATGCCTGCATGGGGAGTTGTGTCAAAAGCCTTGGCTTTCCTTTCATTTAATTTCCTTGCTGAAACTGAAGTGTGTTCTACAGCTACCTGGCTGAATTCTTTAATTACTGTCTTGCTTACCTGTGCTAAATATTCTGCTTTCCCTCCATTTTAACTGTTTCTTTCATTTTTTGTCCGGACATTTATTTTGCTTTCTTTCCTGCTAATTGAAGTGTTTGGTTGTACAGTCACCTGACTGTGACCCAGACAGCTTTGATTCATCTAGAACCCTGGTCACTGGATGACCTGACGCCAGGGAGAAGACTAACAAAGCATACGGCTACTTTTATGTCTTTTGATAAGAGTATGGGAGTGAGCTGAGAATGCACCTGATGTCATGTACCTTGGTGGGGAGTAGGGATCAAGCCCTGCCTGCTTATATGTCTCATAGACAGCAGTAAGGGAGTGAGCTGAGAATGCACCTGATGTCATGTACCTTGGTGGGGAGTAGGGATCAAGCCCTGCCTGCTTATATGTCTCATAGATAGCAGTAAGGGAGTGAGCTGAGAATGCACCTGATGTCATGTACCTTGGTGGGAGTAGGGATCAAGCCCTGCCTGCTTATATGTCTCATAGACAGCAGTAAGGGAGTGAGCTGAGAATGCACCTGATGTCATGTACCTTGGTGGGGAGTAGGGATCAAGCCCTGCCTGCTTATATGTCTCATAGATAGCAGTAAGGGAGTGAGCTGAGAATGCACCTGATGTCATGTACCTTGGTGGGGAGTAGGGATCAAGCCCTGCCTGCTTATATGTCTCATAGATAGCAGTAAGGGAGTGAGCTGAGAATGCACCTGATGTCATGTACCTTGGTGGGGAGTAGAGATCAAGCCCTGCCTGCTTATATGTCTCATAGATAGCAGTAAGGGAGTGAGCTGAGAATGCACCTGATGTCATGTACCTTGGTGGGGAGTAGGGATCAGGCCCTGCCTGCTTATATGTCTCATAGACAGCAGTAATGGAGTGAGCTGAGAATGCACCTGATGTCATGTACCTTGGTGGGGAGTAGGGATCAAGCCCTGCCTGCTTATATGTATCATAGATAGCAGTAAGGGAGTGAGCTGAGAATGCACCTGATGTCATGTACCTTGGTGGGGAGTAGGGATCAAGCCCTGCCTGCTTATATGTCTCATAGACAGCAGTAAGGGAGTGAGCTGAGAATGCACCTGATGTCATGTACCTTGGTGGGGAGTAGGGATCAAGCCCTGCCTGCTTATATGTCTCATAGATAGCAGTAAGGGAGCGAGCTGAGAATGCACCTGATGTCATGTACCTTGGTGGGGAGTAGAGATCAAGCCCTGCCTGCTTATATGTCTCATAGATAGCAGTAAGGGAGTGAGCTGAGAATGCACCTGATGTCATGTACCTTGGTGGGGAGTAGGGATCAAGCCCTGCCTGCTTATATGTCTCATAGATAGCAGTAAGAGAGCGAGCTGAGAATGCACCTGATGTCATGTACCTTGGTGGGGAGTAGGGATCAAGCCCTGCCTGCTTATATGTCTCATAGATAGCAGTAAGGGAGTGAGCTGAGAATGCACCTGATGTCATGTACCTTGGTGGGGAGTAGGGATCAAGCCCTGCCTGCTTATATGTCTCATAGACAGCAGTAAGGGAGTGAGCTGAGAATGCACCTGATGTCATGTACCTTGGTGGGGAGTAGGGCTCAAGCCCTGCCTGCTTATATGTCTCATAGATAGCAGTAAGGGAGTGGATTGAGAATGCACCTGATGTCATGTACCTTGGTGGGGAGTAGGGATCAAGCCATGCCTGCTTATATGTCTCATAGATAGCAGTAAGGGAGTGAGCTGAGAATGCACCTGATGTCATGTACCTTGGTGGGGAGTAGGGATCAGGCCCTGCCTGCTTATATGCCTCATAGACAGCAGTAAGGGAGTGAGCTGAGAATGCACCTGATGTCATGTACCTTGGTGGGGAGTAGGGATCAAGCCCTGCCTGCTTATATGTCTCATAGACAGCAGTAAGGGAGTGAGCTGAGAATGCACCTGATGTCATGTACCTTGGTGTGGAGTAGGGATCAAGCCCTGCCTGCTTATATGTCTCATAGATAGCAGTAACGGAGTGCATTGAGAATGCACCTGATGTCATGTACCTTGGTGTGGAGTAGGGATCAAGCCCTGCCTTCTTATATGTCTCATAGATAGCAGTAAGGGAGTGAGCTGAGAATGCACCTGATGTCATGTACCTTGGTGGGGAGTAGGGATCAAGCCCTGCCTGCTTATATGTCTCATAGATAGCAGTAAGGGAGTGAGCTGAGAATGCACCTGATGTCATGTACCTTGGTGGGGAGTAGGGATCAAGCCCTGCCTGTTTATATGTCTCATAGACAGCAGTAAGGGAGTGAGCTGAGAATGCACCTGATGTCATGTACCTTGGTGGGGAGTAGGGATCAAGCCCTGCCTGCTTATATGTCTCATAGACAGCAGTAAGGGAGTGAGCTGAAAATGCACCTGATGTTATGTACCTTGGTGGGGAGTAGGGATCAAGCCCTGCCTGCTTATATGTCTCATAGATAGCAGTAAGGGAGTGAGCTGAGAATGCACCTGATGTCATGTAACTTGGTGGGGAGTAGGGATCAAGCCCTGCCTGCTTATATGTCTCATAGATAGCAGTAACGGAGTGCATTGAGAATGCACCTGATGTCATGTACCTTGGTGTGGAGTAGGGATCAAGCCCTTCCTTCTTATATGTCTCATAGATTGCAGTAAGGGAGTGAGCTGAGAATGCACCTGATGTCATGTACCTTGGTGGGGAGTAGGGATCAAGCCCTGCCTGCTTATATGTCTCATAGATAGCAGTAATGGAGTGCATTGAGAATGCACCTGATGTCAAGTATCTTGGTGGGGAGTAGGGATCAAGCCCTGCCTGCTTATATGTCTCATAGATAGCAGTAAGGGAGTGAGCTGAGAATGCACCTGATGTCATGTACCTTGGTGGGGAGTAGGGATCAAGCCCTGCCTGCTTATATGTCTCATAGATAGCAGTAAGGGAATGAGCTGAGAATGCACCAGATGTCATGTACCTTGGTGTGGAGTAGGGATCAAGCCCTGCCTGCTTATATGTCTCATAGATAGCAGTAAGGAAGTGCATTGAGAATGCACCTGATGTCATGTATCTTGGTGGGGAGTAGGGATCAAGCCCTGCCTGCTTATATGTCTCATAGATAGCAGTAAGGAAGTGCATTGAGAATGCACCTGATGTCATGTATTATGGTGGGGAGTAGGGATCAAGCCCTGCCTGCTTATATGTCTCATAGATAGCAGTAACGGAGTGCATTGAGAATGCACCTGATGTCATGTACCTTGGTGGGGAGTAGGGATCAAGCCCTGCCTGCTTATATGTCTCATAGATAGCAGTAACAGAATGAGCTAAGAATGCACCTGATGTCATGTACCTTGGTGGGGAGTAGGGATCAAGCCCCGCCTGCTTATATGTCTCATAGTTAGCAATAAGGAAGTGCATTGAGAATGCACCTGATATCAAGTATCTTGGTGGGGAGTAGGGATCAAGCCCTGCCTGCTTATATGTCTCATAGATAGCAGTAAGGAAGTGCATTGAGAATGCACCTGA
The DNA here is from genome assembly GCF_019279795.1 of Protopterus annectens. Classification (NCBI taxonomy): domain Eukaryota; kingdom Metazoa; phylum Chordata; order Ceratodontiformes; family Protopteridae; genus Protopterus; species Protopterus annectens. The sequence goes on along the minus strand of NC_056729.1, from coordinate 1,813,037,618 downwards.
TGTCATGTATCTTGGTGGGGAGTAGGGATCAAGCCCTGCCTGCTTATATGTCTCATAGATAGCAGTAACGGAGTGCATTGGGAATGCACCTGATGTCATGTACCTTGGTGGGGAGTAGGGATCAAACCATGAAAAATAGCACTGAAAGATCCAACACTCCTTAACCTCATGTTGCAGAAGAAATGGCTCCTCAAACATCCAGTTAGAGCACCTAAGCCTTCATTAACAGATATATAACGCACAACACAAATATTCCAGTCTGCCCCCCACACACTTCTGGAATAATAGTCCACTACATTCCAAGGCTTTTACTGCTTCAAAATAATCTTAAAAATAGAATGAATAGCTAGAAACTGTCTCACAATTAATGTTATGTTACCGTTTTCAATAAAATTAATATGGTGCTTTCCTTTTATGATATTACAGTATGTCTCAACCTCTTAGTGCAAGAAATATGTGCATCCCCAAACATAACATGGGGTCAGATGCCTAAGAATCAGGTATTATTCTTAAAAAAAAACTTTTTTGCATTAACATGCATTTTCTGAAGACTATCAAGTCTATGACACCTGAAGCTAGAATGTCTATCATTCTTTAGTAACATCACTCCCCCGTGATTTGACACAATTTTTTGAGGAACAGACCCAAACATACAAGGCACATATCTGGGCATTCTGCAGCAATTTGGACAGTTGAGAGGTGTGGATTACTGTCCTTAATAGTCAGAATACTCCAGGTGCAGGGCTGATTTACCAAAAGTATAAAAACAATGAAAAGCTCACTCGTATCAGTTTACTTTAGCTTTCCAAATAATCTGCCACAAAAGGCTTATGTTCTGAATTTGGAATTAAAACACATTATTGTGGGTATGTGGATTCCATGTGATGTCATTTCCAGCTGCAAAGTCATTCTAAAGCAATAAAGCAAGGACTCCCCAGACACATCCACTAACCTGGTCATACACGGTTTGTACATTATGTATCGTATCGCTCAACTGTCCAGATTTTTTGCCACATATTCTTGTGTTCCTCATAACATTTGTGTTTTTTCTGGCAAAACACTGACAGAATCTGTGGACTGAAGTCACAAAATAATGGCATACATTTGAGTTTCAGACTTCAAATACTTCATAAAATGCACATTAACATAAACCATGTTATTCTAGCAACTTTTTAAGTTTATAGGGACAGTACTTAGGTTTGTCCAGATGTCTTGCACTAAAAGGTTGACAGGTTTGTTTCGTATTTGTTGTCTGCATATGGGAATAAATAAGGCAAAACACAAGAATTCAGGTAATACAGT
>NC_056729.1:1812858017-1813035816 GCF_019279795.1 Protopterus annectens | reverse complement strand
GTCTGAGGGAGCTGAGAGCATGTCGCACAGCCATGACAGACGGCATGCGTGACGTTGCGAATGCTATCCGTAACTTCACAGATGTCGTTGACAGACATTGTGGGGGCATAGAACAGCTGCTCCACAACCAGATGTCCATGGGCCAGGGCAATGGTGTGCGTTTGCGACGTCGACGTGGCCGTATGCCAGCAACAGCACCAGCTGGCAGTGGCCGCGAACGACAACAGGCCCACTCGCGCACCTCAAGTGTCAGCACCAGCCCCAGCCCCAGCAATGCTGGGTCTGTGTTGTCATCAAGACGCCCCAGGAGACCACGTGCACGTGGCTCTGGACAGTCCTAACAGGGAACTGTGTCCAGTCAACACACCCCTGCTTCCGATGACAGTACCCAGTCTGGGTTAGTACCGGATATGGCCCGTAGCACCCCTGCCAGGCACAGGTACCGTGTCCGTGCCCACAGACACTGATCTGGATGACCTGACAGGTGCAGTCTGTGGCTGTCCACAAAACCCTGTATATGGCAGCCATTATGTGGGACTGTGTGTGTGCTTAAACACATGCAGAAATTTAACACCTAGGGCAAACACATACACACACACACTGCACCAACACCGGTCCACCCTGTACTGCTGCCCCTCACAAACACACATACACACACATGTCAATTGGTGTTACCAGTGGCTGGCCTGGGCATACCTAACCCACACCCTGTGCATATGATGACACTGTGCCACCTCCTGCATACTACAACATCAGTGCAGGTAAAGGTAAACACGTTGCTGATGCACAGGGTGACTATAGATGTGTATAAGTAGTAACATGTTGGTAACTGTTCACTTTTCCAGTATAATTGTGTGTATATCCCAGCAGTCCTGCTGCAGTAACTGTATGAATGTCCTCAATTGTTATCTGCACCCATACTACTTACCAAAGTGTACCAGCTGCACACCATCACATGCTAACATTGACTATGGCAATGCACATCTTGTGCTGTTATGTAGATTCAGCTATATGTATCTGTTCTGTCACACATGCATTTATACACACCCTGCTACCCACACACATGCACACGCTCACCTGCTATTCCCATTATTTATCACCCTACATGAGTAGCTGTTGATACATGACAGGTACACATTTGAGAAGTGCACTATGTTGTTTACTACTGGCGTCCCCTTCTCTACCTGTACTCACAGGGTGCAGGCAACCTCATCAGTTGAAAGATGTAATGTGCATCAGGTACTGTAGTACCCTGATTGCCACATCAAACATGTTTCCCATATGGAAATGCACACACAGACACATCCCACATCCACACACTTGCCACATTCAGGCTTCAGAACACTATCTAGGTATATTCGGGTACATGTGCGTGTTACAGTAGCGTGTAACACTATACTGAGTACTGGCAGTTGTCTGTTGTCATGTTGTCTGTATAGAATAAAAGAATTGTTTGATTATCCTACTCCGTTTTGTGGACATTACTTGAAGAAGTGTTACCTTACATGTGTTATTGGTACCACCACCTTCTCTTTTGTAGTTTTGTTTGTATAGGGTACTATCAACATCACTGCCTGTTAAGGGTAATGACCACCCTGCAGTGCATAGCCCCATGTGGCAAAAGCCACATCCCACCCCATCATTGTGCACACACACTAACCCCACCAACAGTAAAACACATACTTTCTATTTGCAAGATTCAAACCCATACCTAACTGTGTTATGACAGTAGAAACAGACACATTAGCAGAGTGTGCTATTTGAAGTAGTTGGAGAAATCCTTACTAATGCTGTACTTAGAGGGTGCAGACATCATCTGTGTGTAGGAGGAGGGATGTGCACCCTGTAGTGTGTTCTCCCAGTTGGCAAAAGGCAGTTAAGCCTCCCAGCATTGTGCACACACATAAACCCCACTCATACTAACACACATACATTCCCTTTGCAGGATTCAAACCCCTACCTAACTACATTATGACACTGGAGAAAGACGCATTAGCAGAGCGCGCTATGCAAATTACTGGAGGACTTTTTCTACAGGTAGTATAGTTATACAGTCCTGAGATCATCAGTGTTTCAAAAGGGGGATCTGCATCCTGTACTGTACTGTCACAGTTGCTAATAGGGACATTTCCCACACACATCGATGTGTTTGAGGTTTGCATATGTGGGGGATCCAGTACTCCATTGTGATTAGTATATGGTTTGATTGCAACAATGAGGGATATACTCCCAGTGGTGAGCAGTTTGTACTCATGTTTGTGATGATCAGGTCTAGTATATCTGCCCCTCTTGTGGGAAGGTTGGTTACCTGTTCCATAGCCAAAGAATGTCTGATCTATGGGAACCCTAGAGCTTGGGTATTGTGGCTTGTGTAATGTTCACAGTCTATGTTTGGGTAGCTGGCGTCACCCAGTATGATGGTGTTTGCAGAGTAATCTAAACTCTCCTGTGTCAGCATGAAGGCTGTGTGGGAGTCCTGAGTTTGAGAGGGTGCTGTAAGAGCTCCTCTGTGTCTCTTTCCATGTGGTCCAGGGAGGTCCGTCTCAGGTTGTTTGCACCAGCATGGACAATGTCTGCCTCATAGTTGTACTTGCTGTGGAGTGACCTGTGTGCCTGTGTTATGTGGCACATTCTATCACCCGACAGGTAGCTAACTGTGACCCTCACCTTGCTCTGTCTGGAGGGCGGCACGTCTGTCAACAGCTCATGTCAAGCAAGTTCACACCCCTCATAAATGATGTGGAAACCTTCAAAGGCCCAAGGCCTGTTGAAAATATGGACCAGACTGCAGATACCTGTATAAAGGCATTCTATGGACACATTCAGGAATGCATGGATCATGAAGCCACATATGAAAGCATGACCCAATTCTCCAAAGGCAGATGTCCTGGGTGCCGGACACCAGCCATAAACACACTATACAATAGAAGGATGACGCCACTACATGATACAACAACCTCCCAAAATGTGAAGGCACCACTGATGAGTATTGGAAGACAACTACAGGCACCCATATGATTGTCTAAGGCCATCTTTGAGAGAGGATTCTACAAGCCACTGAGGACAATCACAAGGCTGCCTGTAGTTATGTTAGTAACCTGGGTGGTACTACCCAGATATGCTCAGAGGTAATCCAAGATGTCACACAAAATACAAAACACACAGACATTGCCATCATCCTAGTGGACAGGTTCAATGCTGCCTTCTCCCCCCACCACACCAAAAGGGCAAATATGTCTCGTGGCACAGTGCTGCCCCCCCTGACATCACAGATGCTCAGGTAAGAGATGCCCTTCCCAAAGCAATAAACACTGCATCAATGGGACCAGACAATGTCCCAGGCTGTGTCCTACATGAACCACAAGAAGAGCTACACCCAGACATAACACCACTGTTCAATCCCAGCCTTAATACACGATATGTGGCCAGAGAGTGGCATACAGCAACAGTGGTCCCTCAACATTCAGGTGGTGCCTTCATGGATCCTGGACACTACTCGCCCCATATGTCTGACTAGCTTTGTCTGCAAAGCTATGGCAAGGATCATCATGAACCTCACATATCTAGATATTGTGGACCTACAGACATGTCACCATACACAGTTTGGCTTTGTCAATGGCAAATCCTGCCTCTCAAACCTGTTTGATTTCTTTGAAACAGTCACCAAGGCCACTGTCAAGGGGAAGGAGGTCTACACAGCCTACCTGGACCTTGCATAAGCCTTGGATACAATACCCCACTTGTGCATTCTAGGGAAGCTCACTAGTGTACATATTAACCCCTATGTCACTATGGGTATTTCACAGTGGCTCAAGGGCAGAACACACATGGTAGAATTGCTGGAGCCATGTCAGCCTCCAACCAGGTACAAGTGGTGTCCCACAAGGCTCAGCCCTGGGAGCTGTCATGTTCGTTATAAATTTATCAGAGGTACAGGCCAACATGGAAGTACTGTGGCTGAGCAGGTCACAGATGACTGCAAACCGGACACCATAATCAACTCTCCAGCTAACACACGCATCCTCCAAAAGGGCCTCTTGCAAACACACGACTTGTGCCACAGCCATGGCCTCAAGGTGAATGCCAAAAGGTGTATAGTCATCCCCTTTGTCAAACACAAAGTGACCACAACGTACCGCATATGTGTTAATCCATTAAGTGCAGACGAAGGAATTATGGACCTTGGGGTACACAGGTTGATAGCATTCTACCATTTGACAACAACATGGACAAAGTGGTTAGGTAAGCATGTTATATGGGCCACATCATCATGGGATCCACATGTAGATCAGGGGAGGACATTGTGCCCCTTTACTCATCCCTCATCATGCCCATAATTGGCTATGATGAACCTGTCGGCCTGCACCTTACCAGACACTTGCAGCAACTGGAGATACCACATATGTACCTCGACAAGGGAATCAAATGGCTCAAACAGATGCCACATACTGACTGGTTAAAGTAACAGCAGCTCTACTCAGTGACATACTGCCTCTTCATAGGCAATCTGTGCCTGACATAGAAGGCCAGGTCATACCCTCACTTAATGGCCATGCTGCATCTCAGAATATCCAGATCCCACCAGGATACATGCTGGAAATACATGAACCTCAGGAGTGATATACATAGGACATGCTGGAGGGGCACATTCACAACTCAGAGGCTCCCTTCATTCCTGAATATTATCCCAATAGAGGTTAGGCAGACTGACTCAGTGACTATCTTCAAGAGTGATATTAATGACTGGATGTGACATTGTAGGGTTACCCTGGGTATCACTTATGTGTCACTGTGAGACAGAGGCACAGTATACTAACCTTGGAAAAGGGCATAGCAAGACAGATTCACAATGCATTTTGAAAGGCACACACATTCTGGCTAGGTGGATACATACCCTGGGCAGACATCCCTGTATGAACCTATGGACCTATGTATCTTTTTCACCATTGGCCCTATGTGCTGTTAATCACCAATGTAATCTCAATACTATGGTAGCATGTGCAAAGGTCAGTTGTCAGTCACCTCTATGGTACAGTTGTGGACTATGTGTGTCATGTAGTAATGTCACAGCTGCCACATGTACACAGTCAACCCTATCCCCTACCCATGGATGTACATCACATGTATGAGATGGAAACACATGGCCAAACTGTGGACTAAGCACTCTGAACCCAGTACTGGCATAACCTGTCTGGTGGCATGACATACTACAGTGACAGCAATACCAATCTGATGTGGACCTACACGGACAGCAATACAAGCATGGAAACACAACAGGTCAGTTGTGAAGCCTAAGGATAGCATCCTGCATGACTGGCAGACATCTCTGCAGCTGGCACACAGGCATACATTAGGCCTGCACACAGCACGCATAACACATAGCACACAAATCCTGTGTGTCAAACAAGCACAGTCTGTACAGCTATACAACACTACTGCCAGTTGTGTTAGGTACTTTATTGTCCAGTACAGTGAGACAATGCTCACCAGGCTGGAAAAGGTGTAGGTCACAGTGATATGCTCATGGGGCACTATGGTTCACCACATAACACAAACATACAAGTCAGTCAGATGCATGGACACATATGACTCAGTCATTGTCCATGCCACCACAGCTGATGTGGGATGTCCCTCACTGGGATACATGATAGGGAACATGGAAGGGATCACTGAGCAAGTGACACAGGCTGGTAGACCCCTGACCTTGGTTGGCATCAGACCCTCACCAGGGATTCGGACAAATTACTGAATGCTAATGAATTAGTGTAGCTACAACACCCTAGCTGAATGGTTCTTAGCATGCAGTCACTGCATTGCTATGGAATACTGTCTTACCACTCCCACAACAGGTGAAAACATGCAGCTCCTGTACATCAACAACATGTAGACTATATGCCCCAGACCAGGTGTGCATCCCTCACTACTAGGCTGATAGCATCTACATCTCACACTGTATATACACATCCCACATGCAGCACCTGCACAGAAGACCACGGTCATAATGTTACCCTGTGCAAATATCATGTATTCACATGTGGCAGGCATCACACATGGTAACTATTGAAGGTCACAGGTACATATGTGTATTTGGCACACACATACATCATGTGTGCATTGCCATAACTGGTTTAATCAATGTCATGCATTATTGTGAGTGACAACCCACACACATGGGCATTCTGTGTGTGCAAAACACACGTGGCATGTTTGTAATCAAAAGCCATACATAATTGTGATATCGTTTAGAAAGGGGTATGTGCATCCTGTAGTGTGTTTTCCCAGTTGCCAAAAGGGATATTTCAATCATACACACTTACCCCCCGCCTTCGCACACACTTGCCAGATTCAAACCCCTACCTAACTATGTTATGACACTAGAGACAAACGCATTAGCGCAGCACGCTATTCGCATTATTGGGAGATTTCCTTTCCCCTGATATACTTATAGGGTGCTGACATCATCAGAGTTTAGAAAGTGGAATGATCATCCTGTGGTGTGTTTTCCCAGTTGACAAGAGATTTCCTTTCCCCTGATATACTTATAGGGTGCTGACATCATCAGAGTTTAGAAAGTGGAATGATCATCCTGTGGTGTGTTTTCCCAGTTGCCAAAAGGGATGTTTCTTTCATACACACTTACCCCCCTTCACACACACTTGCCACCTGCTGGATTCAAACCCCTACCTAACTATGTTATGATACTAGAGACGGACGCATTAGCGCAGCATGCTATTCGCATTACTGAGAGATTCCTTTTCTCCGATATACTTATAGGGTGCTTACATGATCAGTGTCTAGAAAGGGGAATGAGCATCCTCTGGTGTGTTTTCACAGTTGCTAGGAGTAACAGTTGGACCAAGTGTGTGAGCATGCCCAGTTCAGCCTTCCCATGGCATGTTGTGTGAAAGATGTCTCATTTATCTAAGTGTATGAGCATGCCCAGTGTGGGCTTTACATATGTTGAACTCTGCAGCCCATCACATTTGTGGATGAGTGTGACCTTCAACAAATACCTCCAGTTTATGGTTGTGTGTTCTGTGCCATGTTGTGTAGTTACTGTCCAAATGCTTTTTGTGTGAACAAAACAGGGAGTATACTGTGCCTGCAGGTTTTGCATGGGATACTTTGCACACAATTGTCAACATCTGTTCATACTGACCTAACACTATAGCACTGTATAGTGTAGTGTTTCAGTACTTTCACTGTGGTGGTCAGTATCCTGGGCTTTAGTCCTATCACCGCTTACATTTCCATAGTGTGCACACCAGCCTGGTTAGGGTCCAGTTGTGCACATCTGCACAAAGGCGGTGCCTCTACAGACCCTGGTAATTACTGCCCCATAAGCTTAACAAGTATAGTCTGCAGATCTATGGAGAGGATCATAATTGAGCTCATAAACAAAGATATAGGGGACATGCAGACATTGTACCCATCCCATTTTGGCTTGGTCAAGGGCAGATCATGCCTTTTGTACTGGGTTGACATCTTCAAACGGTCACTTAGGCCATTGTTGGGGAAAGGCAGTCCATACAGCCTACCTTGGCCTTGCAAACACTTTCAACACAATACCCCACTCAGGTATTGTGGGAAACCCTAACAACTGAAATGTAAACCCATATGTCACAAGATGGGTTGCAAACTGGCTTAAGGATGGGACCCACAGGGTTAGAGTTGCTGGCACTATGTTAGACTCCAGGCTGGTCACAGGTGGTGTCACACAGGGCTCAGTCCTTGGCCCCCATTGTTTGTCATGTACTTCCCAGAAGTACAGGCCAACATGGGAGGACTTTGGATGACAATGTTTGCAGATGACTGCACACTGGGCGCCATAGTGGACAGTGCATCATATCCTTCAGAAGGGACTCACAGTAACTGATAGCTGGTGCCAGGGCCATGGCCTGAAGTCAAAGTGCACAACATGTGTAGACATACCCTTCAGGAAAAGCAAGGTAACCCCAAGCTACCATATAGGTGGCAATCCTCTAAGCACAGAGGAGGTTATCATGGACCTGGGGACCCAGGTTGACAGTCACCGTTCTTCTGAGACTCACGTTGCTAATGTGGCTAGAAAGACCTTCTACATTGCCCACCTGATCAGGATGGGATTCACATCCAGATCTAGTGGGTCATTGTTCCCCTGTACTCTTCATTTATCAGACCGGTGATCGTGTAGAATGCCCTATTCTGGCTGTATCTCACCCAACATCTGCAGCAATTGGAGACACCCTGAATGTCCCCCACCTAAAGGATCAAGGAACCCCAACAGCTGTCATATGCTGCCAGATTGAAGACACTCCCACTCTATTCACTCACATACCGTCTGCTTAGAGGTGACATGTGCCTGACATGCGAGGCCATGTCCAAACAGGGATTGATGGACATGCTCCACCTCAGAATCGGCAGATCCACCTGAACCACTAGTGCAGGTGACTTACACCTTAGCAGGGATGTACGTTGGACATGTTGGAGAGATGGAGTTATCACCCGGAGACTCCCTATGCTGTGGAATACAATCCCGGTCCATGTGAGGCAGAGCACCTTGCTGGCTGTGTTCAAGAGGTATCTTGACCTGTGGATGGAAGGTCATACATTTAACCCGGGGATCGTCACTGTGTCACTGCTGGAGAGAGGCATAACAAAATAATGGGCACAGTTCTGTTTCCATATAAGGGGTGGTGTATGCCAATGAACTCTGTGCTAGGCTTATACCTGCCTTAGGGAAGATAGCCTAGTATAAACCTATGTACCTATGAACCTATCTGACCATGTTGCATTATGTTCAGATGTGAACTACTTACAACAGCCTCATCCAGCATCAGTAGTGTATTCCACAACATGGGTGTACATTGGCAAACACTACCAATGTGCCCTAGGCCATTTCTAATGCTAGTCGGAGAGTGTGTTTGTCCATCAACACATTGTAAGTGTAGTTTGCCATGACATATGTCTTGTTTAGTATACTGTGCCTCTGTCTACCTGTGACATAACATTGATACCCAGGGTAAACCTCCCATCTCCCATCCACTCATTAGGATTCCTGTTGAGGGGACTCAACGAGTGTCTCTACGGACAACCTGTACTGGTAGTTTACTCATGTGTGGGGGTGGCTTCTGTGTTTTGGATAATGCAGTACAGCCTGTCCTAAATATGTCAGTGCTGGGGTTCAGGTCCCTCATGTGCATAGCTCCCTGCCATTCAGATTGTACAAGGTGCAGCATGTGCATTGATTCCAGCTTGGACATGGCTTTCTACATCAGGCACAGCTTGCATCTGGGTAGACAGCATGGCAGTGTGTGGAGCTGCACTCTGTTTAATCAGGCTACACATTACATGTGTTCCAGCTCTGTCATACTCCTGGTGAGGTACTGTTGTGGACTTTACAGGTGCTGGATGTGTCTGCATGAGGTACACCCCACAGGGGCTGTTGTGGTCATTTCTAATGCTGATGAAAGATAACTGCAGAGCCACAATGACCTCCCCTTAGCTAGATGTCAGACAGCATGGACCATGCAATCACAAATAAAAACAAGACCCTCTCCACAAAGGGAAAGTGTCCTGTCTGGTGGACCCCAGCCATAAACAAACTGTATGACAGATGAGGGTTACTAATGCAAGACAGAGCTACATCTCCAAAAGGGAAGACAGCTGTGATCAGCACTAGTAGAAAGCTACATTATCTCATAAAGACATGCAAGGTCAACTTGGGGACATAAATCACCAAAGACAATGAAGGTAACCACACTGCTTTCTTCAGTTATGTCAGACACCTGGTTGTGAACCCTCAGATATGCTCAGAGTTGGTACACAACAACATATATTCCAGTGACCTGACAGATATTGGCAACATTCTGGCGGACAGCTTCAGTGCGATTTACCCCCTCCCTCACCCCCAAAAGAAGATAGTTATCACTGCTGTATGTAACCTCACTGTCATCTTGGATGTCCATGTGAGAGCCGCACTCAGCAAAGACAAGTACACAGCATCCATGGGACCTGCTGGTATCTCCAGTTGCATGCTATGTGAACTCCAGAAGGGGCTGGACCCATATATACAACTGCTATTTAACCTTAGTCTTGCTACAGGATATGTACCTGAACACTGGCATACGGCAACAGTGGTCCCACTCCACAAAGGAGATGCCTCCACAGACCATGGCAACTACCACCACACAAGCTTAACCAGCCTTGTCTGCAAAGATATGGTAAGAGTCATTATGGAGCTCTTACACAGACACATTACTGACCTACGGACCCTTGTTCCCACCTAGTTCAGCTTTGTACAGGGCAGATCCTGCCTTTTGCACCTAGTTGACTACTATGAAACTGTCAGTAGGGCCATCGATGAGGGCTATGCAGTCCACACAGCCTACCTGCACTTGGCTAAGGCCTGTGACACAATACCACACTCAGGCATCATAGCCAAGCTCAACAGCTGACATATAACGGCATATGTCGCAGGATAGGTTGCAAAATGGCTAAGAAACAGAACCCATAAAGTCAACATTGCAGGTGCCTTGTCATATTCGAAGCCAGTCACAGGTGGTGTCCCACAAGGATGTGTCCTGGGACCCCTCTTAATTGGTATTTACTTTTCAGATGTGAAAGCAAACATAGGGGGGTTGTGGCTGACAAAGTTTGCAGATGACTGCAACCTAGACACCATAGTGAATACATCAGTCGGCACACACATACTACAGAATGCCGTCACAAAGGTGGATAGCTGGTGCCAGACGCATGGCCTGAAACTGAATGCAACTGATGTGTATTCATCCCCTTTGGGAGGAACGAAGTACCCACAGATCAATACATAGACAGCAACCCACTGAGCACAGACAACAAATCAGACACCTGGGGACACATGTAGATAGTGACATCTCTTTTGACACCCCTGTTGCCAAAGTGGTTAGGAAGACTTTCTATCTTGCCCACCTTATCATGGAGGGTTTTCCATCAAGATCATAGGAGGTCATTGTTCCACTATCCTTCTCCCTTATCAGGCCCATGATTGAATACAAAGCCCCATATGGTATGTACCTCCAGCAATTGCAACAGCTGGAGACACCCCAAATGTACCTACCATGAAGATCAGGGTTCTTCAACATATGTCATATGCTTCCAGAATAGAGGAAATCCAGCTTTGTTCAGTGTCATACCGCATACTTACAGGTGACCTATGCCTGACATACAAGACCATGTCCAATCAGGATTTGGTGGACATGCTCCACTGCAAGCAATCCAAATCCACCAGAGCCATGAGAGCTGAGGATTTGAACCTCAGCACATACATGTATAGGACATGCTGGAGGGACAGAGTCATAACTCAGAGGCATCTCACACTCTAGCAGAGCATCCCAGTTCATGTTTGACAGAGTCCCTCACTGACTCTCTTCAGGAGACATCTGGACAACTGCATATGAGATGGAGGCACAGACTAGACAGAGGCACAGTCATGTTATTCAATTACGTAAGGGGTCATAATGTGTCACTACTAAGTCAGAGGCACAATATTCAGAATCTATTCTGTACACTTATTACCACTATAAGGGGTGGCAATAGCCACATCACTATGGCTAGGCTTATACATGCATTAGGGCAGATAGCCTAGTAGTAGACTATGACACTATGAAACACCGGTGTATGTGTAGGTATTGTCAATCAAACACTATGATGTGGTTTGGGGGGCTTGATATCTCCCTGTATTCCAACATTGTTTTGTCTATTCCTTCTAGCATGTCTAGGGATCAGTTGCTAGTGTCCTCTCCTGCTCAGCTGGTGAACCTGGGAATATTGAGGCAATGTTACACTTGCCTCATGTACACTGACAACCCTCTCCTTCTCCCATAAAACACACATACATGTGAGAGATGCAACTATATAGCCAAAGTGGAGGCTGAGCTCTCTCAACATAGGACTAGCAAGACCAGAGAGAAGGTGAAGGTAACCACACACATCACAAATCCAGTCTCACATGGCACTATCACAACTTAAGATCATACACATAGACACACAGAGACATACTCGGAGGCTCTGATCAGAATTCTACCACAACGGCAGTGGCCACCACAGCAGACACTCACACAACTGCCTCCACAGGGCACAGCACATGCAACACATTGACCACAGAGTCGGTGTGCCAAACAGTCACAGCCCTTAAGGCCAAACACAATGCCAGACACACTTGTCATAGGTGACTCCATAGTCAGACACACTGAAGTCCGCTCACCAGATCGGGTGCGGAGGAGGTCACAGTAAGCTGCCTATCGGGCACTGGAATCCACCACATAATGCAAGCACTCAGGTCACTCAACTGCAAGTACAAGTCTGACACAGTCATTATCCATGCTGGTGTGAACGACCTGAGATGTACCTCCCTGGACTACATGGAAAGAGACATAGAGGATCCCTCTGATTATGTAGGCCAGGCAGGTGTGACCCTGACCTTCAGCAGTATCCTACCTTCACCAAGTATGATGCCACATAAACAGAGACAAGATGATCAGTTGTAATATTTTGCTTAAACTATGGTGTCATTCAAAGGGGGTCCAATGTCTGTCTGCCTGGGATGACATGCTGGACAGGCCACGGTGATTTGCAAGGGACGGCTTGCACCTGTCACCCCTGGGCTTCCGGATTTCGGATGATGCTCTTGCCACCCCCATTGTGCCTTTTTTATGCAAATTTCAGATTCTACACCTACCACCCTAGAACACAGTAAAGGAAAGACACTAAGGGTAATGCTGCTCAATGCCAGAGGTCTCATCCTCAAGCTGCACACACTCTATGCCCTTCTCAGTATGTAGCACATTGATGTCTGTGCTGTGCCTGAAACCTGGTTCACAGCTTCTGACAGCACCCCGGCACTATCGGGTGTTACCTCATATCATGCGTTCCGGCACCAGAATCCGGACAACACCAAGAAGGATGGTGGGTGTCCATATTCATCAAGGACACCCTCACCTCATGGTTGGTGGCAACACATGATGCATCGGAGACCATCCAGGTGCCAGTGACCGTAGGCAAGACTGCTCTGCAGTTTGTAGCATGTTACATGCCACCCTCTCAAACTCAGGTACCTCACACAGCTATCCTGCAAACACTGAAGGGGATAAATGTATCTCCAAACACCATCCTACTGGGTGATTCCAACTATCCACATATAGACTGGGATCACTAATCAAGCCACAACACTCTAACACAAAGGTTCCAAGAGTTCATACACTCAAATGCCATGGAACAACTGGTCCCAATCCCCACAAGTGGAGGCAACATACTAGAACTCATCATCACGAACATGGGGTCACACTGTTCAACACCAGAAGTATACCCATTATTGGTGAGATCAGATCATGGACTACTCTCAGTGGGAGTCCACATCCCACCCACACCCCAGATAGAAAAACAAACAGTGAAGACTGTCTCAAATGCTGACTTCACATTTCTAAGGACTGGTGTGGTCTCTTTCAAGGCCCCCAAGCCAGCGGACACCATTACCCAAGCCACTGTATCACTTAGAAATGCCTTCTACCAGCACCTCCAGGACTGCATGGATCAGGCAATCCCAAACAAAATAAAGACTCTTTGTACCACAGGCAAGCATCCAGTCTGGTGGACCCTAGCCATAAACAAGCTCTACAACACAAGGAAGGAGCTACTACGAGATAGAGCGTAATCCGTAGGAGGGAAGACACCCCTGCTCATTGTGAGTAAAACACTGGGTTCCCCCATACAATCATCCGAGGCAAGTTTTGAGAGTAAACCCACTCAGGACTCAAGGGACAATCATGAGGCCTTTTTTACCTATGTTTGAAAACTGGGAGGGAACTCCCAGATATGCTCAGAATTAGTTCGGAATGATGTAGATATCACTCCACCTACAGACATTGCCAACATACTGGCTGACAGGTTCAGTGCAGATTTCTCACCCCCCCCCCAACTGGAGGGGTATCTACACCAGAGGATTGTAGCCCCCCAAACATCTCCAGTGCTGGGGTGGAACTGCTCTATCCAAGGCGGAAAACACTTTATCCATGGGACCAGATGGTGTCCCCAGTTGTGTGCTCCATGAACTCAATGAGTAATTACACCCGCAGTTAGGGCAGCTGTTTAATCTTAGCCTCACCTCAGGATATGTGCCCAAGGAGTGGCATACGGCAATGGTGGACCCACTTCACAAAGGAGGTGCCTCCACCAACCCCGGAAACTACCATCCCATCAGCTTGACAAGCCTGTTCTGCTAAGCTATGGAGAGGATCATAATGGGAATTATAAATGAAGACATAGGGGACTTGCAGACATTGGATCCAATCCAGTTTGGCTTTGTCAAGGGCAGATCATGCCTTTTAAACTTGGTTGACTTTTTCAAGACAGTCACCCAGGCCATTGACGTGGGCAAGGCAGTCCACACACTGGCTGCAACATACGTAAAAACCAAAACGAAAAAGACACACAAAAAAGCTACTTCCACTGGAAAATTTATTGAACGATCTGGTACCTCGGCAGTTCGCCTTCAAAGGATCACAGTTCAATAGATTTCAGCATCAACCTTATATACCATTTAAATTATCAATTATTCAATTAGTCAAGTGATGCAGTTTCTATTAAGAAAAATTTTCACCTTAAAGTGATCTCAACAACAAAATATATATATATATATATATACTTTCAAGATATCTTAAACATATTTCATTTGAAACAAATAAATTCAACAATGATTACAAAAAGCTTATGAAAGTTGAAATAAATATTACTATAATAATACATACATGAATAAAAAAATATATACAAATTCATGAACCTATAAAATAAATATAAATACATAAATAAATATACTTAATATTTAATATTTAAATATATTATAGAGCCAGTTCTTGATTCAACCCATAAGGCTTTAAAGTGTTGAATTTAATAATCATTCTAGTCTCCAATTCCAAAAGTTTGCCTACAACATCATCTCCTCTGGAGATAAAAGGTCTTCCTAATACACTGAATTTCAGACGATCACCACACCCCCCATGATGATCAATAAAATGCTTTGCCACAGGGCTGGAAGGGAACATACCAGACATTTGGTCATTAATAGGGTTGCTGAGAAAATTGACGTTGAGAAAGTATTCTTTGTAATGAAATTCACCCCTTTTCATAAAATAATGACTTCTACCATTAGAAAATTTTGGTATTTAATTTGTCAGGATGAAGTAATTGGTGAGTTATTTCCTAACATTGTGAATTTTTCTTTCAAAAGGGGAAAGAATTTAAAAGAAATTTTGAATTTTAATTTCAACTTCAAACAAAAAGGTCATATAACTTCTAGCAGAATAGGCACCTTTGCATGTGGATCTTGTAGTGTATGTTGTAGGGTTTTGAATATAGATAGTTTTAACAATATTAAACATATTCCTAGGGAATACTTCCACTGCAGGTCCACATGTGTAGTGTATATTTTGGGGTGCTCTTGTTCAAATGTCTGGTATGTTGGACAAACCAAAAGAATGGTTAGAATCAGAGTGCTTGAACACCTTAAGGACATAAGAAATGTCAACCTTTCCAGCCCTGTGGCAAAGCATTTTATTGATCATCATGGGGGGTGTGGTGATAGTCTGAAATTCAGTGTATTAGGAAGACCTTTTATCTCCAGAGGAGATGATGTTGTAGGCAAACTTTTGGAATTGGAGACTAGAATGATTATTAAATTCAACACTTTAAAGCCTTATGGGTTGAATCAAGAACTGGCTCTATAATATATTTAAATATTAAATATTAAGTATATTTATTTATATATTTATATTTATTTTATAGGTTCATGAATTTGTATATTTTTTTTTATTCATGTATGTATTATTATAGTAATATTTATTTCAACTTTCATAAGCTTTTTGTAATCATTGTTGAATTTATTTGTTTCAAATGAAATATGTTTAAGATATCTTGAAAGTATATATATATATATATATATATATATTTTGTTGTTGAGATCACTTTAAGGTGAAAATTTTTCTTAATAGAAACTGCATCACTTGACTAATTGAATAATTGATAATTTAAATGGTATATAAGGTTGATGCTGAAATCTATTGAACTGTGATCCTTTGAAGGCGAACTGCCGAGGTACCAGATCGTTCAATAAATTTTCCAGTGGAAGTAGCTTTTTTGTGTGTCTTTAAGGCAGTCCACACAGCCTACCTTGACCTGGCAAAGGCTTTCGACACAATACCCCACTCAGGTATCATTGAAAACATCACCAGCTTAATTGTGAACCCATACATCACAGCATGGGTTGCAAACTGGCTAAGTGACGGAACACACAGGGTCAAAGTTGCTGGTGCCATGTCAAACTCCAGAGCTGTCACAAGTGGTGTCCCACAGGGCTCAGTCCTGGGCCCACATTTGTTCAGCATCTACTTTTCAGAAGTACGAGCAAACACAGGAGGATTATGGCTGACAAAGTTTGAAGATGACTGCAAACTGGGAAGCATAGTTGGAAACCCATCTGACACAGACATCCTTCAGAAGGGTCTCATAGACATGGATAACTGGTGCCAGAGCCATGGCCTTACATTAAACACTAAACAATGCATAGCCATACCCTTCAGGAAGAACAAGGTTAAGAACAAGGTTACCACTAGTTCCCATCTAGGTGGCAATCCTCTAAGCACAGAGGAGGTTATCAGGGACCTGGGCACCCAGGTTGACAGTAACCTTTTGTTTGACACTCACATTGCCAGGGTAGTTTGGAAGACCTTCTACATTGGCCACCTCATCATGCAGGGATTCACATCTAGATCAAGGGAGGTCATTGTTCCCCTGTACTCATCACTCATCAGACCAATGATTGCATACAATGCCCCATTCAGAATGTATCTGACCCAACACCTGCGGCAATTGGATGGGCCCACAAATTCCTCAACAGGAGGTGAAAGGGTCTCAAACATATTTCTTATGCTGCCCGACTGAAGGAATTCCAGCTGTATTCAGTCGCTTACCGCCTGCTCAGAGGTGACCTGTGCCTGACATACAAGGCTATGTCCATCCCAGAATTAATGAACATGCTTCACCTCAAGACCTCTACATCCATCAGAACTACAAGGGCAGGAGACTTAAACCTCAACACAGATATTAATAGGATGTGCTGGAGGGATAGATTCATCACCCAGAGAGTCCCTATGCTGTGGAACAACATCCTGGTACATGTGAGGCTGAGCACTTCACTGGCTTTGTTCAAGTGAGATCTTGACCAATGGATGGGAGATTGCAGGTATACCCCAGGGATAACCTCAGTATCACTGCTTGACAGAGGCACAGCAAAATAATGGGCATATTATCCATCAAATTGAAGGGGTGGCAGAAGCCACAAAACTCTGGGCTAGGCTTATAAATGCCCTAGGGCAGATAGCCTAGTATGAACCTATGAACCTATGAACATAGGCCTGGGGCAGTTCCTGCTATTAGGACAGTGGTCTGCAGCAAGCTATATAGTAGTAGTCAGTTTTAGCCATTGGTTTTGACCATGGCTATTCCATGTTGCTTCTTGTTGTGGTACAAACATGGGTGTGTGGTTATCCATGCCATTTATTGCTAGTCACCCTCATTTTTATCTTGTTCCATGTTTTTGCACATGTACATCACTGTATGAGGTGTGACCTGGCAGTGTCAGGGTGCTGATGTGGGCTTTGACCCTGTTTTCTATTACAGCACTGATATCTACATTCTCTATACTGTGTGTGTTTACACTGCACGCATCTTGATGTTTATACTTCTGGCATTGGGTAGCATTACATCTAGGTTCCTATCCCTTGTGGTACCCATGAGGTGGGTTTGTGTTTTTGTGGTTTATGATTGTTGAGGGTGGATGTTAGTTGGGGTCCTCAGGTGTGCATATGGTACATGATATTACATTACTTAACACATGGCATTCATGCCTCAGGTGGTGCTGCAAAGCCACCTCTGTCAGATGCACATACTACACTCCCTGTACATGTTTGGAAGCAGGTTGTGTCATGTTAGGCATCCCTGTTACTGTATGAGTGAGTCAGAGTGGGTATCAGTCCCAGTGTTCCTACTGACCAAGTGTATGTGCTATACGTTGCCTCTTTGCCAAGGCCAGGGCATACTGGGCACGCCTCCTTCTGCCTACTGGGACAAGGTCAGGTTGTTCCTCCTCCGAGTCACCCCCTGCCTGTGGTGGCCTTGGCAATGGTGGGGGGATGTTTGGCCCAGCCCTGTGCTGGTTTTGCTGCAGCTGTTTCGGCAGGATCATATTATGTAGCATAACACATATCATGATCATTTGGGTACATGTAGTTGGTGTGTACTGCAAGGCTCCACCAGATGTGTCCAGACACCGGAACCGTGACTTGAGCAGCCCAAACACACGCTCTATGACATTACGTGTTTGTGCGTGTGCCTCATTATGGCGTTCCTGTTCAGGTGTGTGTGCATTTCTGATGGGTGTCATCAGCCACGGCTCAAGTGCATAACCTGCATCCCCCACTAGGTGTCCATGTGGGAAGTCCCCATTGGCAAATGATTGGTACAGCTGCGTCAGATGCCAGATATGGGAATCGTGGTAGCTCCCAGGGCAGCCAGCACACACATTCATTATTATGCCCTGGGCATCACACATGACCTGGCAGTTGATGGAGGGGTATCCCTTGAGGTTAATGTAGGCTCTACCCCGCTCACCGGCTGGTGCTTTGATGCGTATGTGCGTGCAGTCTATTGCACCCAGCACCTCAGGGTATCCCGCTATTTGCTGGAAGAGACGCATATTGCTGGCCACAACCTCACGGTCATTAGGGACATATATATGATCACTGACATGTGCTGACATGGCATCCAGGAACTGGTGCAGTAGTCTGGAGGCTGATGCCTGTGATATCCCCATCATATCACCAGTTGGTCTCTGGAAGGTACCTGTTGCTAGTATTCTTAGGCCAACACATACCTTGGTATCCACTGGGATGGGTTCCCCTCTGTTGGTTCTGTGTGTGAGGCGTGGCCTGCACAGCTCAACAATCTGCTGCAGAAGGTCTCTGTCCACTCTGTAGTGCTCTACTATCTCCAGCTCATGTAACCCATGGTAGGTGACCCTGGGCCTGTATACTCTTCTCCTTCTCCTCACTCTGGGTTGTCTGTCAGCATCTGCATTGTCACCACCCTCAGCAATTCGCCTATGCCTGATTATAATAGCTATGGCAGCCCCTAGCATTTCTGCTCTGAGTTCAGCTTTTTTCAGTTTTCAATTCTGATAGCTTAGTTTCTGGCAGTATCTCTTGTGAGAAACAGCCTGCTCTGCTCTTTGCAGTGTTTTAAGTGCTGGGTTGGGCTTCTAGTCTGCCTGTGTAATTGCCTGCTTCCAATTGTTTCTACCAATTAACTCCAGCAGTATCTTCTGCCAGTTTCCCTGTATTTTAGTTGTTTCCTGTTTCCTCTCTGTTTCCTGAGGAGGAGCAATGTGCACACCAGCTTAAACACGTTCACAGTCACTTAAACGCGTGCACACATCTCTACACAGTGTTACACGCGCGCACACATCCTTACACTGTGTGAGCTTGGCTGATTCATGTTAAAATGCGCGCACACTGCTTTAAACACGTGCACGCTCGTGCAAACCGTTGTAAACGGTTTGCAACACGCTCCCACATGTTGAACCTGCCTTACATGCACGCACACGCACGCATGCACGTATTTCAAGAAACTTTGAGTGTAGGGATAGTGTATACCCTCAATTTCTTGACTTTCCTAGTGTTCTGTTGGGACACACCTCCCTCCCTGATGTCTGTCTGCCATCTGTTACCTTAGATTGCCCTCCAATCTGGTACATTTATTACTATCCTTCCCCCCCGTGATGTCACCTACCTCTTACTCTGTTCCTCCCCCTTCTCTAACTCTTACACTACTCAGAAAGTGCTCATTACCTATGTGGCAGTGTGATTCAGTATTGTAACCCTCATTTACATAGGATTGCCTAGTAATGCTTAGTTACATGTCTTACACGGAGCTTCCCCACCTTGACAACCACTAAACGGAGGCCATATTGTTTTTGGTCTCCAAGTCCCTCCATTGACATTCCATGTAATACATAAATCCCACAATTGTGGGCTTATAATCTTCGGTTTTTAGTTTTAGGTAGTGCACCCCATTTGCGCGGGTGTGCGCTGCAGTTAAACCCAGAAATCCCGTGGAAAAAAAAAAGTTATATAACTTATTTTTGCAACAGTATTTCATGCCAATGGCCACATATTTGGCCATTGGCATGCTTAATGAAACATATGCACCCTTTATTTGAAGCTGACATAGCTCCGTTTTTAATTTTGCAGAAATGTACTCAGTTGTCAGCTGAGTACATTTCTGCAGCTAACACGTCCGTTACACTGACTGGTTTCGGCTTCGTGGATCGCTCAAATACCTCATTTGCATATCTTTAAGTTGCAAATGAGGTATTGAGCATTTCCACGCCCAGTCCGTGTAAGAGACGTGTTAGCTGTCTCTTACACGGAGATTTGGGCTGTTCTTGAATCGGGAGGCTTACACGGAGGCTTACACTACTCTTGAACTCCGTGTAAGCCTTCCTGAATCTGGCCCATAGTCTAACAAGTGGTGCTGTATTATAGAAGGGATATAATTAAATTATTTTATATTATAATTAATACAATATGTATATAATAATTGTGCATAATCATATGTATAAATATGTACACTTCTTATGCATGGCTACTCTTGCTTATCACAGTAACAGGAAGGATACTGTAATGGCTGTGTCAAGAAAAAAGGTCTAAAGCTTTTAGTTAAGCATGTAATGAAGTTGTTCACATCAGTGACAATGCAGACCCAGTTTCGTATAACTAAGGGTCAACCACACAAAATCAGAAAACACCCAGAATTTCCCTTGCCCACTCAGTAAAACTAATCTTGAAAAAAATAATTAATAATGTGCATATATTAGGGCTATTGGAATTGTCTATAAAAAGATGAAGTGATGATTTGCAACTATGTCAATGTTGGGATTATGAAAAAATGATTGATTAAGCATTAATTAAAAGATATACATAATTTAGTGAATGCACACAGTTTAAGTTAAATACAGCTATAATGCGTCGTGCATTCAGAGCACAGAATGGATGGCTTTTATTTAAACAGCAATTTGTGCTACTGAGAGCTAATTTTGGAAGCCAAAGAACACTAGTGTTATAAACTAACCTGTTTAAATCTGTACAATCTGAACAGGCTCATGAGATTCAGTTTAGTGTCCTACATGTAAAATACTGAACTAATGAACACTATTCCCCAGTAGTTGTTTCTAAGTCACTTACAAATAAATAAAACAAGGGGAAGTATTTTGAGGTAAAACAGATATCTTGTCTTTATAGGGTTGCCACCTTTTCAAATGGTCAAAGTGGGACATTTTCGGGACAAACATCAAATTTTACAGGCAGACACATACCCACGGTCAGTACAAAGGATAGAACTTAACTTTTTTGCCTAAATAAAAGCTTATTCTTGTAGCATTTTAGTTGCTTATTTTGTTTCTTATAACATTTAGGTATTTTAGATATAGAATAACTGTTTTATACAACTATTACATAAAATATAGGAAATAACTTTGTCCTAAAATCTCAGGACATTTGCCATTTTTTAATTTTTTTGTCAGGACACAACTGCCCAAAGAGTTCGCAAAGTGGGACAAGTGGTAACCCTATGTCTTTATGGTAGGTAAAAAGTAAAACTCTGTTAGTACCCAGGTAAATAAAATGATTATTAGCAATGAATGAAAAATTATTCCAGTATAGAGAACTGTAACAGCCAAGCCTTCTTGATCAGAATTCAAAAGGGCTACCAGCTGAAAGTTCCCTTGAGTTAGTTGCAATGTACATGGGGTATGTAAAAAAAGTTATCATGGATTCCTAATTAAATCTAGATACCTGTAATCATTGTAGAAGTAAAGCATAAGACAGTATGCACACTGAGAATTTGAACAGTGTTTATGGCAACTGGAGAGAAATAGCCAAGTAATGGGACCCTGTAATGGCTGTAAGGGGTGAGGCTCCGTGGGTGGGGCTCCGTGAGTGGAGGGGGTGGGCTCTGTGGGCGGGGCTCTGGGATTGCACCCCTCACCCCTGCAAAAAAATTTGCGGGCTCCCTTGTCTTCACATCCATAATCCCATCTAATTCAGTGCTGATCTACATTGTAAACGTTATGCGCCCTAGTTGTACATTTTCTATTGTATATTATATACATGCGTAGATACAAATAAAAAATCCGAGGGCTCTGCTCTGTTTAACAAACTCACAAACATAAAGAATTTGTGTTCATTCATTCGTGCAAGAGAAAAAGAATCAGTGCAGGTGTTTTCTTGGCTTGTTTTCTTAATAACACGCATTATAAATTTCCCGCTGTTATTAGTATTAGTATTATTTATGTGTGTGTGTGTATGTGTGTGTGTGTGTGTGTGTGTGTGTGGGGGGGGGGGTGGTGGTGGTGATATAATAACAACTGTAACCGCTCTGGTAAAATCTCTCCTCCCACATTTGGTGCTTTGTTGTAAAAACGTTCTCACAACATCAGCCGGAAGTTAACGTGATACCTTATTTACATACCCATAATTCAAAGGGAGTGTGTGACTGACAATGAAAAAATCCAGCTTCTCTATATTCAAAATAAGTTGATAAATCAATACTTCCAATCGAAACTGCACACTTAATCAGGTTCTTTGATATGCAAAATGTCAGTTAAATATTGTCCCTTTTATTTTAATAAATAAAGCTTAACATTTCAATCAGCAGTGCCTTTTTTATTTTATAAATGTGTTAACTCTTTTAAGCTTTAAATATTTTTTTTTTGGAATCCTGTGCTTGCGCTTTAAGTGCAGGGTGTGTACATGTCATAATAAGAAATTTTTGTTTGAATGTATAAATAGCGTATTATTTTTTTATTAATACATTAGATTTTCTTTCTAAATTCCATGGCTTACGTTATAATTTTAGAATATAGTTTTAGAATATAGTATGTTTATCTCATGTCGTAATTAATGTATTATTTTGTCTACTTGAGTGTTTCTGCAAACTACTTCATATAGTGACGACTGCATCTTTTTCACTCCCCTCCTAACCCCACTTCCCTAGGTTGTGTCATCTTTATACTTTTCTCCACATTACATTCCAAAGGAATCTCTACCCAATAAAAAAAGAGAAACACTCTAAAGCACATTCACTGTTTAGAGCTTACTAACTCAGATAATGACATAATAATCTTAGGCAGCTTAAACCTAAATCACTTTGAGCAACCCCCGCCACAATGTAGACTGCATACTACACAACTAATAAGTCAATCCACTGAACCCAACCTGCTCGCAGGGAATCACCCCTCTTAGACCTCCTAATCACTAAATTCCCCAATAAAATCACTGACCTCAACATCCTCCCTCCCCTCATTAGTGATCACTAGCCTCCCTCCATTAGTGACCACCACCCCCCTGCCTTCATTACTTACTACAACCCCATAACATTCTCCAAAAATATCTCTGGGGCACACCCCTCTGTACATCGCATCACCTTCAGATACAAAACCAAAATAAACATTGCAGTGTTACATGCGGAATGGGACTAAATCTTCTGGTCATTCATCCTCTCACTAAATAACCCCATTGTAATAGCCACATCACTAACAGCCCTTCATCTCCAGTTACAATACAAACATTGAGGAGGTTGACAGCCATGATCATAGGAAATACAGGGCTGTGTGGTCACTGCCCATGCTGCATACCTCGATGGGCAAGACCTGTAAGTCACGGGTGTATTTCTGGGCATTCATCCAATTGTTTAAACCTTGTTTGAAAGCTGACAGGGAACTGGTCCTCTAAGCATAATAAGGGAGCTTATTCCATATCCTGGTATAGTGACAAGGATTCCAGACAGTCTTGATGGCTAAGACTTTTAGGGTCTAATATCCTTTTCATTAGGAACCTCTGCAGTCGTTGATATGTCTAGTGAGATGCATGACAATGGGTGTATTATATTCTATAATGGGTCTGCAAGGGCAGAGTAAAGGGGAAATATAGCATCCTTGGTTTTAGAATGCATCTATTTGTTGTTTTCAGGAGGACATGGTACTGCATTTCTTAGCATCTAATTTTAGCCCTTTTTCTGTGCAATTTACTCTTTAATTAATTTTGAAGGGTATTGTTTTCATTGGTTGACATAACAACTGCCCCCAGTTCACAATCTTCACTGAACTTGGTCAGTCACATATATTTGCTGTCAGTATTAAGGTCAGGGAACTAAATGCCAAATGGAGTGAGGGGGTGGACACAAAATCCTAAGGATCACCACTGGTCACTTTTTCCCTGACTGAGGAGGCATAGCCAGCCTTGACAACATATGTTTTATTTATTTATTTATTTTACATTTGTTTATCTGGAGTGTCCGACTGTGCCAGAGGCCCATTTTCAGTGGAGGCCTGGGGAGAAAAGCTCAACATACAGAAGTTACAAAATACAGAATAGGTAGTTAATTATAATAATAGTAATAAAAGTTCATAATTAATAAAAAAAACTAGTGGTAAATAGAAAAGAGAATACATTCAAGAAAACAGTCGATTATTAACCTAGTAGGTTACATGTCACAGATACACTGAGTCACTAATAATAGGTTTTACAGTACATTCAATCATCTCTTCTGTACTTATTTATAACAGGAACCTAACAGTCATCAGTTGTTTTGACATAAATGTGGCAGACAGTTTAGGAGAATATAAAGGGGGTAGGTGGTAGACAGTAGAATTTTAGGATCAATGGAAGAGAAAGGTCTAGATGAGTTTAGGAGTACTAGTTTGAGGGAATTAAGAGCAGTACAGAGAGGTAGAAAGGGACGGGCAGCATGGTCATCCGGGAGGAGTACAGTACCACAACCAGTTGTCGCCGAGGTAATCCCAGAGAAACAACTTGAATTTGTGAGAATTACAGGCGTTTCCAATATGTTTTGGGATAGAGTTCCAGTTTTTGGATATGTTGTTGGAGTAAAGTGACTCACCAAAGGTATTATTGGCTTTTGAGACTTTTAATAGTAATTTTTCTGGGGGGATCTTATGGTTCTGATGTTGGTGTATGACAATACTAAGTCTGAGTGCTGGGGAGTTTTTTGGACAATGGATAATGGTGTGGGCAGCTGTTAATTGCTTTAAGGAAAGTAGGTTAGGTAGTTCGATTGATTTCAGCTCACGTACAGTAGAGCAATGGTGGGTTCTGTTTGTATGATTCAGGGCAAATCTGGATATTTCATTATAGCAGGCCTCTAATTTGTTTGGTGGTATTGGTGAGATAAGGCTTGGCTCTGTAGAGAGCACCAAAGTTAACGTGCACATTTTTGATGGATGATGCTGTGTTTATCCAGTCTTAAGGAGTTATAGATTGTAACCCCAATAAGTTTTGTGTGGTCGATAGGTTCTATTTTGGTTTTGTTAGAGGAGTAGATGACAAATGGGGTTTTCCTTACCTGGTGTTAAGGTTTTGGTGAAAACCATTACTTTTGTTTTGTTTGGACTGAGTATTAGCTGGCAATCTGAGAGATATTTTTTTTGGTCTAGAAATTATTTTTGCATTCTTTCTAGGATGTCTGGAAGGGATGGAGCTGAACATATGAGGGTGGACACAGCATATTGTGTGATGGAGGCTAGGTTGGTGGCATTGTAGAGTTTTTGGTGAATATAGAGAAGAGCAGTGGACCTAGGATTGACCCTTGAGGGACACCTACAAAGACAGGTAGTAGAGAAGATAGTTGGTTTTGCCACTTGACTGCTTTCTGCTGGTCAGTTAAGTAGCTAGATAGCTTGGAAGAGGTTTAGGGATGCTAATTCATTAAGTAGTTTTTGGTGGCTAACTGTGTTGAAAACCTAAGGCATGTCCAGGAAAATGGATGTGACCATTTGACCATTGTTTCTGAGCTGGTTGATGGTGTTGGTAAGGCTAATTAAGGCGGTAGTGGTGTTGTGCCTGGGTCTAAAGCCAAGTTGGGAGTTAGAGACATGGTCTTTACTTATTATATAGTCTAGGATTTGCCTGAGTACACATTTTTTAAGAATTTTGGCTAGTGGGGGGAGAATGGCAACGTGTCTATAGTTGTATAAATATGTTTAAGAGCCGCCTTTGTACAAGGAGATGACATGAGAGATTTTCTAGAGCTTCAGAATATACTGTTCAGAAACAGATGGATTGATTAGGGTAGAGATGGGGTATGAGATAACATCTGCTGCCAATTTAAGATATTCATTAGGGAGGAAGTCAGCAGCAAGGGGTGTGGGCTTTAGTTTGTTTAGAAGTGGTTTGATGGTTTTCAAGTTGAATTGGTTTGGTAGAAAATGAGTTAGCACTGGGTGAGAATCCTAAAAGGACTGATAAGGGTGTATTATTGTTCTTTTTATGAGAGACAGTATAGAGTTGATGAAGTGAGAATTAAATTGGGAAGCTGTGCTGTCAGAGGAAGTTAAGGTGGTTGGAGATGGGTGGTGCTTTGACATGGATTCTGTTCCATACTTGTTTTATGGATGCCCCCAATTTCTGGGGTTATTTTGGTGTTTTTGTTGTGTTGTGATATAGTATGATTTTTTTAATCCTTTTTGATTTTATTTTTGGCTAGGTTTCTCAATTTCTGATAGGTGAGAAGGGAGACTTGGTTTCTCATCTCTTGATGTTTTGGACTAGGCCTTGGCTCTCTGTTTGAGGAGTTGGTTGGTTTCTTTAGTTAGCCATGATAGTTGTTTTGATTTAACACATATTTTGGATGTGACCATTTGACCATTGTTTCTGAGCTGGTTGATGGTGTTGGTATGGCTAATTAAGGCGGTAGTGGTGTTGTGTTTGGGTCTAAAGCCATGTTGTGAGTTAGAGACAAGGTTGTTACTTTGTATATAATCTAGGAGCTGTTTGTATACACATTTTTCAAGAATTTTGGCAAGTGGGGGTAGAATGGCAATGGGTCTATAGTTGTATGAATCTGCTTAGGAGCTGCCTTTCTGCAAGGAGATGACATGAGAGATTTTTCTAGAGCTTGGAAATGTATTGTTCAGAAATGGATACACTGATTAGGATGGAGATGGGGTATGAGATATCATATGCTGCCAATCTGAGATATTCATTAAGGAGGAGGTCAGTAGCAAGGGATGTGGGCTTCAGTTTGTTTAGAAGTGGTCTGATGGTTTTCAGTTTGAATTGGTTTGGTAGAAAATGAACTAAGGCTGGGTGAGGATCCTGTAGGGACTGATAAGGGAGTATTATTGTTGTTTTTTTATGAGGGACAGTATAGAGTTGATGAAGTGGGAATTAAATCAGGACGCTGTGCTATCAGAGGAATTTAAGGTGGTAGCAGATAAGGTGGTGCATTGGCCTGTATTCCGTAGCTGTTTTATGGATGCCCCCAAATTCTGGGGGTTATTATTGGTTTTTGTTAGGGTCTATATCACGTTGTCGAACTTTTAAAAGTTAGAACACCATATGGTCGACACCATATGTTTGAACTTTAAAAGTCTGACAATGTAATAAAAAAAAACACAAAAAACTTACGTGAATGTTGCAAGCAGGGGGCAAACCCCCCTGCACCCCACACCCCCTACTACTTAAATATACCAAATCCAAAATCACACTACATTACAGGAAATAGTAAAGCTTTCCTTACGGAGATCTCTGTTGAAACATTTGAATTTTACAAGTTTGAACATATGGTTTCGACCATATGATGCTTGAACCTGTAAAAGTTTGACAATGTGAATGAGACTCTTTTTGTTATATTGTGATATAGTATACTTTTTTATTCTTTTTGATTTGATTTTTGGCTTGGTTTCTCAATTTCTGATAAGTGAGTAGGGAGACTTGGATTCTGATCTCTTGATGTTGGGACTAGCCCTCGTCTCTGTTTGAGGAGTTGCTTGGTTTCTTTAGTTAGCCATGCTAGTTGTTTTGATTTAACACATATTTTCCTTAATGGGACAAAATTATTTAAAATGTCAAGAAATGTTTTATTGAAGTCCCAAACTGCTAAGTCTAAAGGAAGTTGTTTTAATGGGGACCAGTTATATTGTTATGGGAGAGATTTGAAGTGTTTTGGGAGAAGTTTTTTTTTGTTACGGATAAGTTTGAATATGAAATTTCTGGAGGCAGGACTGATGCCTAATGAGGTATGTGAGCATGTGATCACTCAGACTGTCTTGGAGGCAGCCAGCATGTTGATAGAGGTTGGGCTTATTTGTTAGAGTCCAGTCTAGGATAGTTTGAGATTACTATTTTACCAACTCTGAATGAGGAGAGAATCATTTGGGAGAAATCATACAAGTTTAAGAAGTTAGATGGGTGTTCTGAGGAGCAGGTGTACCAGTCCAAGTTGAAATCTCCTATAATAATGGTTTCCTTGATTAAATGTGGAGGTTTCCAGCACAGACGATTTTCTGTTTGTGGACTGGTTATTTCTTGGGGGTATATACACTGCAATAATTATTCCCCGGGATTCATGAAGCTTGCGCCAGGCGCAGGCATAGCGTAGGCAGTATAATGCCAAATATGGCCGTCGAGCAATTTAGGTACGATCCAATTCCACATGCACTACCGGCGTACGCCATAACTGCACAGCCCTCGGCTTAGGTATGCTAATCACCCCATGCGCAGTGTCGCACCATGCAAATGAAGGCATATAGTGATTCATGAAGTGGTGCAGGCATAGTGTAAGCCCACGGAAATGTAAACCAAAAAAACACGGTTTACATTTTCCCAAACAGAACATCGGAGCTATGGAAGCGGGCCAGACCCATGTATCACAAAGTTAACATATGCCAATGGTGAAATACACAGCCAATGGCATAAGAAAAGATGCACAACACCTAAAAAACAACATTTAATGTCATGTCCACAGTAACACACAGCACAACCGCAGGGCATGTGTGCGGAAACTGTAACATAAAGAAATAATAAAAAATGTCATAAAATCGCAGTGTAATAGAAATCATGTTTACAGCATAATACACAATGGTAGGCATGGAACACCACAACTAAGGTGCAAGGGTTGCTAAGAGCCTGCGATAGTGTCTGGCGCGGTAACTATGAATTAGTAGTCAATGCCATGCAAATGAGGCAGATAATACTGAATCGCAAATGTCCCGCCGGATGAAGGTTGTACCATACGGTGCAGCGGTATAACACTGAGGAGTGGCTCAGAGGAGATACATGACATCAGCAGAGGGTTGTGCCACCGTAGCAGTAAGCACATTGGAGCAATGCAAATCTGGCCTGTCCGTTGCTAAGCAAAGCTGCAGGACAGGGGTGGGGAGGAAGGTATAGAATCGTTTAGGTGAGAGCACACATGGTGCCCAAAAGTGCATGTGTACGGGGATGAAAACGTGCCCGAAACCCAGTAATCAGATGCATGCGCCGCGAACAATATCACAAACAGGAAGGTCAGGGGAAGAAAAGAAGGAAATGCTGAAGTAGGGTAATTGGAGTACTAATGAGCAATCAACACCAATCAACTCACGATGGCCAGTCGAAGGCAGCTGACAAGTCTACTTGCAGAAACCTGCAAAACAGGATAGGGGAGGCATTGGGATGCAAAGAAAGGAGGGGAGGCATTGGATTGCAAAGATAGGAGACCTGACACAGCAGAGCAAAGCAAACTGACAGTAGACCGGCAGTAGCACACATAACGCAGGATACGCCAGGTCCAGGAAAGTACAAATGAAAGTAGGCTGCTGGATGCATGCCAGAAAATGGTAGGTGCAACGTTCAGAAATGTAAAGGGAAGGTCAAGAGGTAATCCACAGCAGCCAAATGTAATTCAACACCAAAGGCACCACAATAGTAGTTCCGATAGTAAAACACATAAGATACCCTGTAGCTACGATCGTACATACACACCCTATGACATCATCGGTGTTCACAGCACAATAGTATAAAGTGTGAAAGCACCCTACACACACCTGTGTATTCCCAAACACTGCACCATAGGTGTAAACACATGGGGAACTTTTAAAATGTACGTGTTGGGAGCTGCCATAGCTGTGATTCATCAGCATGTGTTAGAGACTGACGGTGTTGTGGAGGATGATGCCGACAACCACCGCAGGCCTCGGAGAAGAAGGAGAGTGTTCAGACCAAGGGTAACCTACCAGGGGCTACATGACCTGGAGATAGTAGAGCGTTACAGGGTGGACAGGGACATCTTACAGCAAATAGTGGAACTGTGCCGGCCATGCCTGAGAACCAGAAACAACAGAGGGGAACCCATCCCAGTGGACACGAAGGTATGTGTAAGCCTGCGAATACTGGCCACAGGTACCTTTCAAAGGCCAACTGGAGATATAATGAGGCTCTCACAGGCATCAGCATCCAGGGTACTACACCAGTTCCTGGATGCCATGTTAACACATGCCAATGAGCAGATATACTTCCCCCGAACTCAGGAGGAGTTGGCCAGCAATATGCGCCACTTCCACCATGTGGCACACTACCCAGAGGTACTGGGTGTGATAGACTGCATGCACATACAAATCAAGTCACCACCCGGTGAGCATGGAAGGCGCTACATAAACCGCAAGGGATTCCACTCCATCAACTGCCAGGTCGTGTGCAATGCCCAAGGCATTATCATGGATGTGTGTGCTGGCAGCCCTGGAAGCTACCATGACTCCCATATCTGGCATGCCTCACAGCTGTATCAGGTATTTGTCAGGGGGACATCCCACATGGCCATCTTGTGGGGGATGCTGGCTATGCACTGGAGCCGTGGATGATGACTCCCATCAGAAATGCACACACACCCATGCAAGAACGCCATAATGAGGCACACGCACAAACCAGAATCATCATAGAGCGTGTGTTCAGGATGCTGAAATCACGGTTCCGGTGCTTGGATACATCTGGTGGAGCCTTGCAGTACTCTCCAGGCATGTGTGCCCACATCGTCATAGTATGTGCCATGCTACATAATATGATCCTGCGGAAGCAGCTGCAGCAGGGACAAAATGGTGAAGGCCCTCATAGCCCACCACAATTGCCAAGGCCATTACAGGCACAGAAGGATTCAGACCATGAACACACTGTGCCAGCCCCAGTAGGCAGATGGAGGCATGCCCAATATGCCTACGCCTTGGCAAAGAGGGAACGTATAGCACATACTCTGACAGTGTTGGCCCCTACGGACTGACACATCTCCACCTGCACACACAGTAAAATGGATGGCACACAAACATGACCACCTGTAAATTGTAATGTATAGGTGGCCCAATGTGTGACTACTACATAGGCAGCCCTCAAACATTGTACACACAACAACTAGTGGAACACGGAATGTCAACACCTGAAAAGTACATGAGCCTATCAGCATATGGTGGTGCTGTGTGCCTGTCACGTTCCCCGCCAGATATATATATATATATATATATATATATATATATATATATATATATATATATATATATATAGATTCCCAAAACAGCATAGATGCGCGGAACCAAATGAAGTGCACGGACATAAACATACGATCCACAAATAAATCCAGCACTCACGACATATAAAAAATCACAGTCAGCAGAGTTTGAACTGTTTATTAACCAAAACAGCCCATAAATACACAGACCGGTGGCCGGTTTCGCTCGCAGCGTCTTCAGTGTGCGAATACTAGCTGCCAAGGACCCGGATTTTATACGTAAACTGCAGTAGCAGTCACGTATTAAAGGAGACTGTGCACCTACGTAGAAAAAAGTTAAACACTGTGACAAAAACACTAACAAACCCCCAACTGAATAGTTATAAAATATAAAAGTGAAATAAGATACCCCTATTTTTACCTATGCAATATCCCAAAGCTTATAAGATGTAATATTTGCTATTATATTCAAATGATGCAAATTATAAGGAAATCTATTTGTTAATCATTGATGTCCCTATAGTAATACAATATAAATAAATAAACTACCTTGTTAACATACCATATTACCAAAGTAATAACATTATATATACGTATAGCACATACTCTGACAGTGTTGGCCCCTACGGACTGACACCTCTCCACCTGCACACACAGTAGAATGGATGGCACACAAACATGACCACCTGTAAATTGTAATATATAGGTGGCCCAATGTGTGACTACTACATAGGCAACCCTCAAACATTGTACACACAACAACTAGTGGAACACGGAATGTCAACACCTGAAAAGTACATGAGCCTATCAGCATATGGTGGTGCTGTGTGCCTGTCACGTTCCCCGCCAGATATATATATATATATATATATATATATATATATATATATATATATATATATATATATATATATATATATATATATATATATATATATATATATATATATATATATATATATATATATATAGATATATATATATATATATATATGTACACATATATGCATATATATATAATACAGATAGAAAGGGCAATAGAGTGATATATGTTGATATATATGGATTCAGCGATATCTGCAAATATATATAGACAGGTCAATGACATTCATAACACCTTGGAGGTATAAATAAATAGGATACTGCTAACTATGGAATGTGTAACATACCAACATGCGTAACCACGAGGCTGAAAGACCGATAGAACACAGTACCGGAACAGTACAGCCGTGAGTAATAGTATGATGATATGAAGGGACATTTAGTCACTGCTGCTGGTGTTGCGGTCCACGTAGGTACTGTGTTCAGCTGTGTTTGTGAGTGCCGTAGTCTGTGTATGTGTGCGTCTCCGTGTGACTGTAATGTGTGTGTGTGTCCGCAACATGTGTCTGTTAGTGCCAAGTCAGAGGTAGATCAGTACGGTAGTTGTGGGTATAGCTAGCCTTAGGCATACGGTTACCACCTGTCCCACAGTAGGAGGGACAGCCCCACCCTGGGCAGGTGTGTCCTGACATAAAACAGTACAAAGGGCAAATGTCCAAGATTTTAGGACATTAATATGTCCCATATATAATGTAATAGTCGTATTTAATAGTTATGCCTGTATGTAAGAAACGTAAATGTT
Source organism: Protopterus annectens (assembly GCF_019279795.1). NCBI lineage: Eukaryota > Metazoa > Chordata > Ceratodontiformes > Protopteridae > Protopterus > Protopterus annectens. The sequence continues at coordinate 1,813,002,797 of NC_056729.1, read as the reverse complement.
ACATGCAATATGATAAGTAGCCAAAGTCCCACAACAATAGGTATGTATTGAGGATAAAAGTATGTGCTAACCTGTGTACTGACCGTGGCTAGTGTTGGCCTGTAAACACTGCTGTGTGTCCTGCAAGTGTCCAACAATGACCATATGAAAAGGTGGCAACCCATGGCAAACAGGTTCTTTTACCAACACAACTGCAATGACTGCAAATATCTGGGACAGAAATACAAGGGATAGCTGTCACTTACACATATCCCTTGATATATCGCTGCAATTCCGGAGGTATATAAGTATCAACCTCACCTGCAGACGATATAGAAACCAATTAACAATGGCCCAATGTACAATCTCGTAACATAAGTCTACTAACTGTAAGCTCTCTAATTAGGGACGGAGCCCACACACATATATATGGAATATGTAGAAATGCAAGCACCACAAACCTGTATATGCTACCTACACCCACCGACATCCCCCACACTAGAAACTAAAGCAATACAGACTGTAATAGCAGCACAAACATCCAGTCAGTCAATTACATCTGCAGAACCCTCAACATACCGTGTGAGAGACACAATTAAAGGCGTCATGCAAAATTGCAGGCATTGTATAATGGAACAAACAGCCATGTTACAGGTTTTGTTTGCAACAGTCCATTATCAGACGTTGGGATGACAGGTACACCCACATGTTGAACCACATACTCTAGCTGTCACACACAATCCACGGGGGACATGAATCCAAAGTATACTTGTCTCCATGCATAGCAGTTGCAATTACACATAACAAAACACAATACAGGCCGTCTCCCCGAAGGTAGGGCAAATAGGCAATGCGCAAGTGGAGAATTCAATTATACCCCACTGTTGCCGCGTAATTGGTGAATGGAGTAGCTGCACAGCTGATATGCAAGTAATTAGTCACTCAGGAACACCAATTGGTGGGATGAAACCACATGTTACAGGTATCGACGTATATAAGGATGACTTGCCAGACATTCAAACCGTATGCTCATACCGAATACCAGTTGAAACACTGTGAGAGAGATAGAGACGAAACTCCGTAACGATAACAAGGTATGTAGAACACCCGATATGTAAGGTTATGTATAGCATGATCTGTATTAATTAGTTTTACTGTATGTATAGCCTGGTTTGCATTAATTAAACGTGTCCACAATGCATAAAGTGGGAAAAGGTATTTATGTAGTGATGTCTTGCTGAGCATACTAACGATTGTAGAAACTGTGCGTCCAGCAGTGGGCCACAAGGTACTTATCACAGACACCACAAGGGATGCCACATGAGGGCTTTAAACAGAACAATTTCATACAACCCGCCATCAGTGGTAGGGTATGTCCAACAAGTACGTGCCATAGCAGGGGATAGTATATGTTGATATACTGTCACAGCAGGCATTTGTATGGGCATATAACGTCAATGACATATCTAAGGTGGTCCCGCTGTGCAAGTATGCTTTGCATTATGGGATACTATGTGAAATATGTGTAATGTATAGTATTGTAGGTAGATATGACAGATATTCTACACAGCATAACAGGCATATCATGCATACCAAAGGTATCATCTATTGGCATGTACAATAACAGGATACATATGGCTTGTAGCATGGGACATTGTAATAGCATGATAGCTAATCTAAATGGAAGGGCTACCAAGTAACCATGCACAAAGGGCATGTAATAGCTTCAGAGATGCATAGTGGGGTACTATGCAGTCTGGCAAGTCCATGTGTAAGCACAACTACAGTGTTCACACTAGTGGCACCTCTCTAGGGTAGTGTCCTGTGAACAGCAGAGCCATGTGTCACCTGCACCTCTGCACAGTACAGCCACTGCAGTGATCCCAGGCCTGCATGTGTCTCCCAACCACCAAGGGAGGTATCACATAAACAGTGCTGCTGAGTATCCCTGCGTGATGTACATAGGACTCATGTTCCAAAGCATGGTGAGTGTCCGGTTTGGGAATGTAACCCTCAAGCACATCCCACTCATTGTGGCGTGTGCGCACATATCCATGAGCATGTTGCTCACAGTGGCTTTTGCTTATGTCGAGTATGAGGAGTATATCCATTAATAATGTTGTGGACATGGGCCCTGTCTGATCAGCAGAGGTCACCCCTGAGTATGTAGTATGCAAATGTGTACAGATGTGGTGTCCATAGTGCAGCCGCATACTTAAACTGTCGGAGCTCAGTAAACGTCATGGCGGGTTAATGTTGTGGTATGTAAAGCTGTAGCCGTTGTGTAAGGTACACCCTAAATGGGGTGGTGTACCCTTGAATGTGTGTAGAAGTCTTGAGTTCAGAGGTACAATGGGTGCCTATGTACCAGCTACACACCCAGTACAGATAAGTGTGGCCACGTAGAAGGATATCCACGCCACAGTGGCAATACAGTAACCACAGGAGTGGGTGCGACATATGTGTGTACTGCAAACATGTACAATGTGATATGTGTGTAGGGGACTACCACCCATGTGATAGTCCGTGAGTGAATGGTGTAATGCAACGGTGATGTTCATGCACCTTGTGTCATGCAGCTTGACGCCATGATAGTCATATCAGGTATCTGTCACAGTGACATCTGTATGGATGGAGTCAGTATCAGCTGGTGGAGCAATCATGGTGCTTTGTATGCAGAGGTTTGTAAAGCTAGGCAGGGAAAGTCCCCTGTGCTAGCCTGTACCGCAGGGAAGCATATACTGAACATGAGGGGCCATATGACTGAGGACTGTGGTATGCCAAATGTAACTGACATGTAGTAGGTACTATGATATGCTGGCCTCACTGTGTGTGTCCTGTCCATGAGCCACATTGCATAACATCCTTAGACATAGGGTACGATGTGCAGGTGGATGTGTATGTTGTCAATACCAGAATGGAGAATGGTGCTGAAAGGCAATGAAAGGACAATGTAGGATGTGTGGACTCCCGTACCATCAGCAACTGCCTTGGTAACTGTATGAAAGGAGTCCACCAGGTGTAGGGGCCATGCTCTGGCCCTAACAAGGCCAACCCGGGTGGCATCAAAGGACGGGAGCCCAACAATGTCTCTGTGAATGACGTCCTTGATGATGTGCCCCATAGCCATGCAGAACAGTCCAGTCAGGTGTGTAGGACTATAGTCCCACTCGTGCATTGTGGTGCCACCTGTGTGTAGTGTGATAAATGCTGCTGTGTGCCATTCAGGGGCTACAATGTCTGAAACAAGGCTATTACTGAATATGGTGGCCTAGTGGGGAGACATGTCATTCAGAGGTTTGTGGACATCACAGCCTGGGACATTGGAAGGTGACATGGGGCCAGTGTCCCAGGACATATAGAGTGCAGGTTAGTACTGTGTAGGTGTGACCACAGGGACACCACAATGTTCCTGTATGAATTGTGGCCCTGTAGTGAGTGAGAGGGTGTAATGTTAGCATTGAATCCATCCTCCAGCATGTTGCCAACATCACCTGGGTCTGTAATGTTCCTGAGTGACTGTTGTATGTGACAGCAGATGTGGGTGTTGCCATCGACTACTGACATACCACCATAAAGCCTGGTGGTACACCCCGGAATGTGTTGCAGTAATATTTACATAGCTAGTCTTGGAGTATGTGATGAGGGATCCTGTGGCCCTACCAAGGCTGACCAGTGAGCTACCCCACCCACGGGAATGTACACCACTGTGCAACAGCCTGCACCTGTTGCTGTACATCATATGTCCATGGAACATGACCACCAGAGTGGCGTCTGTTATCTGGTGTGTACCATCATGGCTCTGTGAGGAATAGCATGATCCATGCAGTTGTGTACATGCTAATGAAGTGCACTGGGGTATGTTTCAGCATTTGTATGTGCATCGTCCATCTGCACGGGTGTCATGATGTTAACAACCGCTGTCAGAAGACGTCTGTAGTAGGTGTTGTAGTACTCATGTACTGTGTATGCTGTGATGGGTGTGGTGCAGGGATGTGGCTAACAAGGTTGATTAGCATATGTTTGGAATCCACCAATGAGGGGATAACCCCAGGTGTGTAACACCAGTCACATGGTGGTAGTGTTCATGTCAAGGTTAATGTTGGTCTTGGAGGTGGTGTGTATGGGTTGATCCAGCAGAGTGGAGGTTATGACTCATGGATGTGTTGGTACATGAGTGGCTATCCCAGTTAAGTGTGGGGTAGTGTCAGTCACACATCAGTAGTAGCTGTCTGAGCCCCACTGCCCAATATACCAACAAATGAGGTATGTTAACCGTGGGGTATGATGTTGAATCTGTAGCTTGTTACAATGTGTATAGCAGTCCCGGACACAGTTAGTTGCACGTAGAGCACCTCTGATGCATTGTGCTAAGTAACTAGCCAGGATGTGTGCACAACATAGTGGGATATGGGAACCCCTCAGCTGTGGGTGTGCCGGTCCAGGTATGTGCCTGAAAGGTATGGTCTGTCTATAACCTGTCATTGCAGGTGTGCTCTGCAGAGCCTAGAGGCAGGTCCCTGTCACTACAGAGATATTGGAGTGGTGCATTATAAGGTGTGCCTTGCCTGCGTGCATCACAGAGGAAGATGCAAGCATTGTGTCACATGACCCCATGTCATGCTTGCCAGTTCCCGTTCTGCCAGTGACAGTTATTGGAAACTGTGCAAGACAGGCAGTATAGAAGCAGCAAGAGCCTTACATGTGAGCTGTACTCCCAGGGCTGACAGGTGCAAGTCATCTGTGCCACAGCATTGTGTTTGACCAGGTCAGTCAAAGCGGACAGATACCAGATGCCTGTGGATTGACAGTAGGAGCATAGGCAACTGTTGAAGTGACACAGTCGGTCATTGTACAGTGGTATCATGTCCGGACGAATGCATAATGCTCCCCAGGGCTTGGCCCACACCCTCAGGGCTATAAGACTGGTGAGCCATTGCATGTCCCTGCACATGTAGTCTGTGAAGTGGCATCTCAGGGCAGTCACACTAACATGGAGAATGACAGTCACATCGTACCTGGTGAGGTGTGGCATGGGTGCATAGGTTATGTTGCAGAACCAGTTACCCGACAGCAAGATGTAAGCGACTATCGCCTTGTGTAGCCTGCTGTGTGAAACTGCAGTGTGACTCCCTACAGAGTCACCTATGACTGGTGTGTTGTGAATGTTATAACTCCCTATTGGCTGTATGTGATGGGCACACATGAATCTGTGAATTATAAGTTGGTGATGTTGTTTTCCATGATGGGGGCTACCTCTGGTGCCTACACAGAGTATGGAGACGTACTGCACAAGTTGTCCTCGTAGGTGTGGCCTGTGGTGGAGATCATGTGAGACTATGTGATGGGTGGGGTGTGTTGCGAATGTTACACATCCCCACATGACTGTCAGGTGCAGTCAGGGTTGGCGACAGCATTACCCCCAGCCATAGCTGTCAACCTCCTGTCCCCAAAATGAGGAACATGAGCCCTCATAATGTGTGACAAATGGGCAAAACGTGGAACACTTACTACTGGCTTGCTAACAGCTTCAACTAGGAAGGGCATATGATGGCTAAAATAGGCTGGTTTTACGTATAAAAAAGATATTCTAATGACTTAATATGATTCCCATCTATTTAGCCATAGATAGCAGTTAAACAATTTCCAATAATGAATGTGTGACAGACCCTTTCAATGTGGAACCTTGAGGAACATGCACTTTTTAAGACCCCAAATGAGGTACATTCCTCGTAATGAGGTACACTTGAGAGCTATGCCCCCAGCATGGCTGCAGAAGTGCATCCCCCACAGGCTGCAGTGTCATATGTTGGGAGGTGAGCATTGAATGTGTACATGAGACAATTGCTCTATTGCCACATGTATGACATATCCATCATATAGACAGGCAGTAGCACTGGTACGTGACAGTTGGACATGCCTGTATATACAACTATGTCCCACAGGATATGTGCATTACGTGTGTACAACAGCTGTTGTACCATAAGCAAGCTGGGAAGTGTAGGACAGCCAGTGTACCTGTGGGAAATGGTGTGGAATGGGTGCTATATTAATCAGTAGCTCATGACATGCTCACAAGTTCTGAACAAGTGCCTAGCATGACCATACAATACAGATAGGGTGTTGGATCATATCAATCCACAAGTGGTGATGACAGTCATTATGGGTGGCACCGCACTATAACCCTGCTGAGTATGGTGTGCATGTCCATGAACCATTATCACTGTATATGTTAGCAGTACAGATGTACAAGACAGCACGGATGTTTGATTACAAATACCTTTGTATGTCACAGGAGTATTGACAGACTCACAACTACAAAAGGTGCAAGAGTGACATGTGCATATCACACCAGTGCCAGCTACAGTAGAACAGGGTTAATGTGTTGTACTCCACCCTCATTGTAGCCCATACCACACAGACAAATGTTAGGCATCTGTGTATGTAAGGCTGTGAATGGCCATGACCTATGAGTATAGCTGTGTCAGTGTTGTGAACAACATACAGAATGGGCTGTGTGAGTGAGGTGTGTGACATATGTGCACAGTCTGATGGATGATACCAGCATTGTCACCGCTAGGTGAACATCCCTGTACCCATTAACTACTACCTAGGCTGTGGTCAACATTATGGACACTGTGTAAGGGATGGTGCTGTGTAGTGCACCCCCTGACTTGGTGACATCTCCAGGCCCCTTAGATAGTCATATGAGGTACCCATGTCATGTCAGGGTGCCATCCATGAGCACGGAGATCACTGGACAGGCATATACAGCACTGTGGTGACCAATATTGGATCACATACCACCTTTAAGGGGTAATGGCCATGCGTAGATGGGCGATACCAGCCTTCACAATCCTCACCTCCACTATGCAGCATGCTGTCTACCTTGCAGAAAGACATTTGCTACACCATGATGATGGACATGCTACATGTCCATATCCTGATCTGTAAGACATATGTCACGGACATCCACCGTCCTAATACTAGGATCGCCACAGGCTGGACAGATCCCTGTGCCATATATGTGACATACTCCTGTCATACCATGCAACCCTGTCCATCAAAGCTGCACATGTCATCCCATTCATACATGGTGTGATGGCTGCATGGTAGATGTACTATCAACTGACTGGATCAGTAATGTGGCATTGATGCACCTTGTGGTGGCATAATGGCTGTCTGTTACAGCTTGGAAACCTTGCCCGCACATGCTATAGTTGATAACCATCCCTGCGAATGATGTCTGACTAGCCATTGTCCCATGTCTATCACATGTGCAACACAGGCAATCCGTGGCAGGATGTTGAACAGTTGTACAGTGCTGTGTAGATGTATATGGCAAAACACATGCATGTACAGGTGTCCATGCGTATGTGTGCATTGTCACTGCTCAAGTCCATTACGGCTGTGTCTGTGTTGATATGTGACATATACACAGCATCAAGGTCAACAGCATTACCATGGACACATCCAGGAATGTGCAGATAGGTAAGAACACAAGTGCAGGCAAATAGACATGCCCACAGCAAGACAGCATTCACATGGAGTATGAACACTGTAATGAGGTGACACTCATATATGGTGATGATATCCAATGCATAATGGGTGTGACATGTGTGTGACACAAACACGTCAGTTGTGTCAGTGTCATGATGCTTTGCAAAGATAACTGTGCAGATGTAGTAGATGTCATAGAAATGTATGTGCAGCAGTATCTCTGTACATCTCTGAAACTGTGACCTGTCACCATCATTATGTCTTACAGATAATGCCCCATACACGCCTTCCAGCATACAGCCACCAGGAGCATGATGTCCTCATCCCACAGCTCCATGAGAACTATGACTTGTTGTTCAGCCATGTGCCACAGCATGCCCAGCAGCGGGATGACCTGTGGCAGGATCTACGCAGGAGGGTGAACGATGTGGGTGGCCATAACCGCACCTACCATCAGGTGCGCAGACACTGCACGGACTTGATACGACATGCAAAACAGCGTGCCACTGCACTCACCAGGGAACAAGGTGGAACAGGTGGTGGGCCACCAACCAGCCCCCACTCACACACACCGAGGAGCTACTGGCCAGTCTGGGGACACCCAGGGAACAGCATCTACAAACACTAGCTGCCATTGTGGAGGTGGGTGTCTCCCAACCAATGAGCCTGGAGTTGCCTGGTAAATCAGTACTGCACATATGGCTATTATATCCCATTTAGTTGCATGTGTCACTGTACATTATGTAAAGTAACAACATATGCAAGGTATGTGGACACACATGCTGCATACTACAGTATGCAACTCTGTGTATGCACACATGTGCATACTATATGCTATTATACAGGTGGATGTGTTAACATGCGCAGTGCACCCTGTGGCTGTCATACAGTCATGGATAATGTTCATACTGCTGTGTCACCCCTATACAGGTGCCTCTGGCGTGCCGCACAGACATGAGTCTGTTGCAGGTGAGACTGTCATCAGTATCAGGCATGTTACAGTGTAGATCTATTTGTCATGTGGCCAGTTAACACTTGCACACTTGATGTTTGTTCCAGTCACAATATACAGGTCGCATCACCCATTATTCACACAGGCCACCCATGTGCAATATATACAAATGAAATGATACACCGACTTAAAACCACAGTACTTGTCATTGCGACATGTGTGGTCAGCTGTGCATACAATGGTGGAGGTGTTCTACAATGGAGGCATATGTAGTATGCATTGGAACAACATGTGTGGTACGCACACAGTACCACACAGTGAGCTGTGATATGGACAGCCCACAGGTGTCACCATTGTGTCATATGCCCCTGCATTGGGTGCACACATTGTGATGTGCCACCTGACATGTCCCAGACATGTAGTGTTCTGTCTGCAATATTGTCACACTATCGCATGACCTGCACCCCACATACCAAACATACAACCCATTGTCTGCATAGCCCTGTGGATTGTGACATATCTGACATCTATGGGTGTATGTCATATGGGACAACACAGACATGTGAGATAGATGGCCATCACACACATTTGGCCAACACATGTGCACACATGGCCATGGGGGATGGCCAGAGACATGTAGCCACACAGTAGATGGGATGTGTATACACCCTGTTGCACATTGTCCACACATGGTCCAATTATAGCCTTAGTTGACCGATTATACAGTTGATGTGGTACACTGGACATCCTAAAAGCCTGTGCACAGCTACTGGAGGTGTCACTGAAGTCTACCATATACGATCTGTTGAACATCACGACTGTGTCATAGCATGCAGTTATGGCTATGCAATGTGTACATATTATGCATTCTACAGCAATATAGATGCCTCATGATGCTATGCAATGGCACAGTGTCTGTACTTCACACTGTATAGCAATGTAGATGGCTCACACTACCCTCCCATGCTCATGCACATTTGCTAAACATGCATTCTATCTGTAGGGCATACAGACAACACTGCAATGTGAAGCCCATTATGATGCTGTACATGTGTCAGGACACCATTGTGTCAGACATGTATGCATGTTAATGTACATGTCAGGAGATTACATGTCAAGGTCACGTTAGCCATGTGTACTGTTATCCTGTTCTGGACCACATGGTGTATCATGGGGATGCATGCATACTACCATGATTGTGTGAACTGCATGGCTACTGATATGACACCTGCTTGCTGTAGTGTGCACCACAGGGAGGTATGCTTACTAACACTATTAATGTCTGAGCTGCATGCCCTCTGCTGTATCACAGGCATGCTGCATGCCATCTGTCAAATCACATGCATGGTGTGTCTGTGTGTGTATGTGTGTGTATGTGTGTGTGTGTGTGTGTGTGTGTGTGTGTGTGTGTGTGTGTGTGTGTGTGTGTGTGTGTGTGTGTGTGTGTGTGTGTGTGTGTGTGTGTCTGTGTGTGTGTGTATGTCTGTGTCTGTGTGTGTGTGTGTGTCTGTGTGTCTGTGTCTGTGTGTCTGTGGGTGTGTGTCTGTGTGTCTGTGTGTCTGTGGGTGTGTGTGTGTGTGTGTGTGTGTGTGTGTGTGTCTGTGTCTGTGTGTGTCTGTGTCTGTGTGTGTCTGTGTCTGTGTCTATTGTACTTTACAGTATTTCTTTGCATTCACAGGTGATGTAGGTGTGTTACCCTCCTGCGGTCCATCTGATGTTAGTGTCCCCACAGATACTAGCGGTGATGAACATATGCATGAGGTACAGGCAGGGTTGTCAGGGGCTGAATGTGTGCCAGTGGTTACCATCCCAGCTATGTCCCCCTCTTCCCCGCACACAGTTCTACTGCCAACACATACCACATCACCAGTGGCCATAGAGGAAGGACAGTCAGCGTCTGTTAGCGTGGAACAGGAATGTGTGGTGGCTACAGAAGGTGTGTCTACACACCATGGTGTCAGTGTAATGACTGCAGATGTGCCACACAGGTATGTGGCCAGTGCTGCTTGTAGGAGGACCTCTGGCAGACATGCACCTGCAGGACAGAACGCAGCAGCTGGTATCACCAGATGCATGTTCCAGACTGTAATGGCAGCACAGGCACATGCTGAATGGCAGAACAGAGAAGGGCAGAGGCTGCAGAGGGCTGCTAGCTGTACCCTAAATGACAACATCCAGGCATTGGCAAATGCTCAACAGCAGATTGCTGATGTTCTGGATAGGCGATTGGGTGACATGGTCGGAATCCTTGACCATGGCATGGCAATCCACGAGCGTGAGCTGTCTGTGCTGGAACATCTGGTAGGAGTGAGGCATAGGCCACGTGGACGTAGGCCAGCAACACCACCTAGTGTAGGTTGACTTGAGCATGCCACCTCACATGCCCACTCCCATAGTGCCAGTAGCAGTAGCAGTGCAGCTGGTGCTGCGCTGTCCACACCAGGACACAGCAGGCCACGTGGACGTGGCCCTGGACGTTCTCAGCGGGGACACGGTTCCAGCGGACATGTGTCATCAGACAGTAGCCAATCTGTACCTCCACCTGGTGGTGCCCGTGCAACCCCAGGCAGGCACAGGTCACATGGCCATGGACGGACACAGTGAGCTGTACAACCTGGTCTGTACAATCTGGAGCTGTCAATTATACCCCGTGTAGGCCTCACAAATGGCAGAACTGTGTACACACATACACGCACACAGCAAACACAACTGTAGGGCTCCACAACATCCACATGCATTCTGAACAGACATGTCCAATCAAATCACCGGCGCTTACACACACACATGATGTCATCCATTGGTGCAGCCTATGCCCCTGGAAAACATATCACCCTGTGCATATGATGAAGCCTGTGCTGCATCCCTGTCATCCACACCATCGGTGCAGGGATATGCTCAAATATTCTGATGCACAGGGTGAACAGAATAGTGAGAGGTGTATGTAATATTACCCGTGTATGCATACTGAGGGATGTGTATGTTGCAGTGGTAGTGTGTGAATACTGAGAGATGTGTATGTGACATTGGTTGTGTACTGTTGACATGCACCGGTCATACCATGTAGTTCAGGTGCAGCATGCATTGTGATGTGTTCACGGTATGTGTCTCGGTTACATCTGTAGCACCATGTTGGTTGTGATACCCTGGTTCCCTCCTATGGTGTACTTGCATGTGCCTACAGGTAGCAGTGTTTGCAGTCCCCCACGTGTAACTGTGGATTACTCACAGGCACGTCTGGCAATATCAGCATGCTACATGTACCTCAACCTGACTGTTGGAAACACCAACATGACACAGATGTCCACACATATACTGCACCTGACGCATGTGGTCAGTTACAGAGGCTACAGTGGACAGAGACGTGACATACATAGCAGGACACATTACAGGTATGGTGACATGGTGCAGGGGTTGTACACAGCGGTCTGGCCAATGATGATGTGAGGTGTCACTTGGTAGCTGGAGGCCACACTGTGTAGCAGTAGGACCCTGTAACAGTACGGGAACATGACCACATTCATGGGGTGTACACTATAATGCACACCCCATAGTGTTGAGGTGGGGCCCTTGCCTATGTGGTCATCACCCTCACAGTACTATGTACCCACGCAACATGTCACAGAGAAGGAACATGCGCAGGTAGCCAGTATTGCTGGGACCTATGGCATCAACAGGATAGTGCACTGCATCACCATTATGGGTTAGTCACCACGTGGGGTTAGTGATCATTTCTCACTGTATATTAGCATACACCCTCACACCAAGCACCAGACATACATACATACACACACACACTGTGGTGACCACACATGTGTATACGGACAGCTGACATGTGTGATGCACCACACCGGCCGACATCATGCTTCCCACACTGAAGTATGTACAGATCTCTACAATGGTATACAGGGATGTGTAACAACAGGGACATAATCCCCATGATATGTGGCATCTCTGGTCACACATTCGGACACACATGGCAGTGCTGGGAATGAAACACCTGCCATATGATGACACGTTTGATAGACATGCAGCGGTATTGATTGCATTATGTGTACCAACGCTATGTCTGGCAATTGTGCTGCTATATGCACATGGGAGGTTGTAGGTGTTACAGGTGCCATGTGACATATAGTTGGTAACACCTGACCGCTGTGTATGCATTATGTCAGCACCATCACGTAACAGTGACATAGCGTACTGTTTGCACATGGCATGATAGGATGGTGTGTGACACAACTGTGAGCCACCCCCTGCACACATATATCTACACAGGTGGTTCACCACTTTATGTACACACATCCCTCCATACGTGCTGTTTGTATGTCATCGTATACAGGTGTCAATGATGGGGCTGCATTGCGACTGCATGTCGTAGTTAGGTGCAACTATGTTATGGACATCGGCCACTGCACATGCATGGTTGCTGCATGCACAGTACAGATGTCACATGTGTCTCCTGTTGCCATGTTTGTATGCATTGCTATTGCTGGACATGTGTGTTGACATACATAACACATGGACTGTGGTATGATATCACGGGTGTCACAGGTGACCAGTACAAGGGTATGTGTCCCGGTCAACATTGCTACCCCCTGTAGTGTGAGCATTCAACAGACATGGACCAACCTTCCATTTGCGTGCGTAGCATTGCTTAGGCCACTGTTATGCACGGGGAACATCAAAGGCTATGCAATGTATGTATGTGTTGTGTGTGCAGTCCATGCACACATCCACACAATCACATGTATGACATATCCAGACATGTGTTCATTGGTGTACAGCAACAGTCATGTGTCACAGCTGTGTAAGGGCTATGGTATGTCTTGAACTGACCTGTTCATGTATACTGGTATCGTTGCAATGCATAACACCTGTTGGATCCCTGTTGGTACATGTGTATTCTGCACAGCTGGTGTACACCTCTGTACAGCCCAGTGGTCATGTGTCACATGGTGTTGTGGTACTGTAAGGCTGTGTATTGCTGCACCGATGACATGGTGATGACTTGACAGCTACAGTGTACACTGCAGTGTGTACATGTGTGACCTGCACCTGTGACAGCTGTGATGGCAGCTGAGTGTGTACAGGTCACTGCATGTGTGTGACCACCCTGTGCGTGAGGACAGTTATACCTTACTGTGCCCTTCTGTACTGTGCCCTTCTGTGTGTACACTCCATCTGCATGCACGACAGCCCTTTGCAACAGCTAAGTGTGTGAGCATGCCCAGTATGTTGTTGTGTAGATGGACACACAGTACAGTCCATGTACGTAGTTGTGTAGATGGACACACGGTACAGTCCAAACTGAGACCTTCCATGTTTACACTCCATCTGCATGCAAGATGGCCCTTTGCAACAGCAAAGTGTGTGAACATGCCCAGTATGCCGTTGTGTAGATCGACACACAGTACAGTCCGAACTGATGTATATTACCAGGTGTGCGGCCATGGCCAGTGACATCTTGTGTCGGTGATGTCCCTCTCTGCATGGGCATGGCCGTTGACATCCTGTATTGCCATGGTGGTCATCCAGGCAACAGATTTCTGTATTCCACGTCAGGATGGATGCCTACCGAGTACACACTGGGTGACTATCTTGAAGGGTGTACTGTCTGTGGTGCGTACTGTGTCTATGTATTGTTGTTGTAGTGCTCCATACATGTATAGTTGCCCCAAGTACACCACTGCCGTGTGTTTGTGTACGTCTACCATGGGACAGTACTATGTCTGATCATACACTCTCTATACAATCCCTGCCGGCGTCCTGGCATTTGCGGATGATGACACGCGCCTAGAAGAATGCCTGTGGGACTGCTGTGTTTAGTAATCTCGGTAGCACATTCTGTAAATGCGTCAAGCTGTAGTGTGATAGGGTAGTTAGGTGTATGTTCGACTCTCAGCCCTGCCAAGTATGTGTGTGTGTGTGTGTGTGTGTGTGTGTGTGTGTGTGTGTGTGTGTGTGTGTGTGTGTGTGTGCGCACGCGCATGCTCCTGTCCGCCTGGGGACTCAGGTTATGCTTTTAGATGCTTCACACCACAGATATATCCTGCTGACGTCTTTGCCTTTGCAGATGTCGACACGCGCCTAAAAGAATGCCGGTGGGACTGCTGTGTTTAGTAATCTCGGTAGCGCATTCTGTAAATGCATCATGCTGTAGTGTGATAGGGTAGTTAGGTGTATATTCGACTCCCAGCCCTGCCAAGTGTGTGTGTGTGTGTGTGTGTGTGTGTGTGTGTGTGTGTGTGTGTGTGTGTGTGTGTGTGAGCATGCTCCCGTCCACCTAGGGACTCAGGTTATGCTTTTAGATGCTTCACACCACAGATATATCCTGCTGACGTCTTTGCCTTTGCGGATGTCGACACGCGCCTAGGAGAATGCCTGTGGGACTGCTGTGTTTAGTAATCTCTGTAGCGTGTTCTGTAAATGCGTCATGCTGTAGTGTGATAGGGTAGTTAGGTGTATGTTTGACTCCCAGCCCTGCCAAGTGTGTGTGTGTGTGTGTGTGTGTGTGTGTGTGTGTGTGTGTGTGCATGCTTCCCTCCGCCTGGGGACTCAGGTTATGCTTTTAGACGCTTCACACCACAGAAATATCCTGCTGACGTCTTTGCCTTTGCAGATGTCGACACGCACCTAGAAGAATGCCTGTGGGACTGCTGTGTTTAGTAATCTCGGTAGCGCGTTCTGTAAATGCGTCATGCTGTAGTGTGATAGGGTAGTTAGGTGTATGTTCGACTCCCAGCCCTGCCAAGTGTGTGTGTGTGTGTGTGTGTGTGTGTGTGTGTGTGTGTGTGTGTGTGTGTGTGTGTGTGCGCATGCTCCCGTCTGCCTGGGGACTCAGGTTATGCTTTTAGATGCTTCACACCACAGATATATCCTGCTGACGTCTTTGCCTTTGTGAATGTCGACACGCACCTAGAAGAATGCCTGTGGGACTGCTGTGTTTAGTAATCTCGGTAGCGTATTCTGTAAATGCGTCATGCTGTAGTGTGATAGGGTAGTTAGGTGTATGTTCGACTCCCAGCCCTGCCAAGTGTGTGTGTGTATGTGTGTGTGTGTGTGTGTGTGTGTGTGTGTGTGCATGCTCCCGTCCACCTGGGGACTCAGGTTATGCTTTTAGATGCTTCACACCACAGATATATCCTGCTGACATCTTTGCCTTTGCGGATGTCGACACACGCCTAGAAGAATGCCTGTGGGACTGCTGTGTTTAGTAATCTCGGTAGCGCGTTCTGTAAATGCATCATGCTGTAGTGTGATAGGCTAGTTAGGTGTATGTTCGACTCCCAGCCCTGCCAAGTGTGTGTGTGTGTGTGTGTGTGTGTGCGCGCATGCTCCCATCTGCCTGGGGATGCAGGTTATGCATTTAGATGCTTCACACCACAGATATATCCTGCTGACATCTTTGCCTTTGCGGATGTCAACACGCACCTAGAAGAATGCCTGTGGGTCTGCTGTGTTTAGTAATCTCGGTAGCGCGTTCTGTAAATGCGTCATGCTATAGTGTGAGAGGGTAGTTAGGTGTATGTTCGACTCCCAGCTCTGCCAAGTGTGTGTGTGTGTGTGTTTCCAGCTGCATGACAACAGTACATTGCTTTTACAGTATTCACTCACCATAACATCTGTGCGGCGTCTTTGCCTTTGATGCCGCTGTCTACAGGCTAGACGTATGCCTGTGTGATTGCCGTGATCTACTAATCACAGTTGCACATTCTGTCACTGCGTAATGCTGTTGTGTGGTACAGTGGTTACGTTCATGTTCTGCTCACAACCCTGCCACGTGTGTGTGTGTGTGTGTCTGTGTATGTCTGTATCTATATATATATATATATATATATATATATATATATATATATATATATATATATATATATATATATAAAATTTCTGCACATAACTCTGCTCTTGCATGGATAGCTGACTGTTTCATGTATTGCATATTTGCATAGCTTTCACATACCAGTGGGGTATGTTGCAAATCCCAACATTGTCCGTGCAACGTTCGTGTTACAGGCGGTGTTATACGCCCTTACAGGCGTTTGCTGTATAGCTTGGCAGACATCTATCCTTGCTGTAGTCTCACTCTACTCGTACACGCCGGAGGCTTCATGTATCATGGCCAAGTTTTGCTGTGTGTATGTCTATTTGTGCTGTGTGCATGGCTGTGGGTATGTCCCACTATCATCATTTGTAAAGGTGACAGCCCTATAGGTACTTCATGTAGACTGCTGTGTCATTTGACATGTCAGCCCATACCTGCGGACAGTACTGAACGTCCTACTGCAGCGCTTTTCATACCTTCTGAGTTATCTTGCAGTCAATAATGCTGTTTCCTCACACATGTATCTGTTTCTGATCATACCACTCAACCTCCTAGAGCAAACATCTGGACAAAGCCTTAACTGATAGTGGGGCACATAGGGGCAGAATTTAAATATTGCTCTTACAAACGTAGATAGTTGACACAATAATAGGTTTTGCATTAGTATGACTTTTCTGACGGATTTGGTGTCTTAAACTCACATGTTTGTCATTATTTAATGACTTCAGTTCTCAGGAATTTGCCAGAATGGTACTGATTTTAAGAGGAACACACCAAACATATGAGGCAAAACTCTGCACATTCTGCGTAAATCTGTACAGTTGCGGAGTATGTGTCTGATACAAGATATCAATTTTCTGACACCAATACACATACTGTATGGCGGCATCACAGATCAGATGCCATTACATTTATATTGCAGGACACACCCACCCAGAGGGTTGTATTCCTCACAAAGGCCAACAGGTGCTTATCCACACTAATTATTCTATCATGTACCTTATGTGTACGCCAGTATTTGCGCTTTCCGTCAGTGGCAGAGCTCACGTACAAGTATGGGGGACTGGACATTGTAACGGTGACACTACATGACACCCTGAGGGACACATTTTTTTGAGTCTATTAACCTTCCACATTGACTTTCACAAGGCATATGTTGTCATTCACATTTGTCGAAGTACATGCTTATGACTTGTACATGTTTTGTCATTTGTCCTGACATCTTTCTTCTCACCTGTCCACCTAGTATCACTAGTTCTGTACATGTATTTTGGACAGGTTACCTTCATACCTCTCACCTGTACACATTATGGGTAAGCGCCCTGACGTTTGACCTTTGCTCTTGTTACATTTGTCATAATAATGTGCCTTTCTGGTAAATTACTGGCAAGGCATTACGAACTGTGCGGTTAGATAATAGTGACTGATATTTCTATGTCATGATTAGTAACACTCATAACATTCGTATTCCTGACTATGCCAGTATTCTATCAACATTCTGACTTTGTCTTGGGTATATCTAATATAGTCCCTATTTGTATTTCATGTACTATGCCTTAGTGCAGCTGTCTTATTCTGACAGTTTGCCAGGTATGGTTACCATCTTGGTCGTACGCATGTCCATCCATGATAATTGCCTACATGACACTGATATAGGTCCCTGCATATTCCCACAATGGTTTACGCAATATCCAGTGGATGGTTTGCCCCATTATTGAGAATATAGGTGTGTGCTATACCCACATCACTCCCACGAGGTGGACCTAATAAATCTGTGCCAAACAACACCTAGACCCATTTCTGCATACCCATGATTCCCATACCTGTCACCCCTCCACAGTACCCATTACACATGTTTAATGTGAGAGGTACTAAAGTGTGGAGACACTTATAAGCACTCCCCACTCTCCGGATATCAGTTCATACGTCATACATTCTATCGACACATGTGTTATTACCCTTGCACCTGCTACTGTTGCATGTACAGCTATATCGTATTTGCTGAGGTCACTTCTTTTGCGTCAATGATGGTTGACACTACGTATGGATCAATTTTTGGGGTCCTGCAATGGACACCTATATTCATGTTTAAAGTGTAGAACTTGCCGGACTGTCACTTTCTGGCCAATGGTTTGGAAAGCAGCGGTTTATTCACCTTTCGTGCATGTCTGTTTGTCTACCCATAATAGCTATGCCGTGGCCTATTTATGTACATATGTCATATCTACTGGACATATGTTTGTTGTGTATACATATATACATGTACAGTCCTCATTTGATAATTTTCTTTGGTTTACGTCTGTGGATTATGTGTATACACATATATCTATATCCATACCATACCTTTCCACTGTACAGATTGTCGCAGAGTGTACATCTGGTTGCCTCTTTATCTTCGGTGTGTTTTTCATAAACTTGTGTCTATCTGGCAATGTAGTGGCATTTCATTAAAGACTTACGTTGGAAAATACCGGCAAGCAGTTCAGGTTACGACTGCATACCCTTCAGAGAATCCATGCTACTGACACACCCGTTATTCTATCCACTTTCTATGTTTGTTCTGGCACATATCTGGGGATTGTCCCTATTTGTACCGGTAGTTTGCATGGCTTTGTCCGGTTTCATACTTTACGGGGTTAACAGGTTTGAGCCATGTATATATAACGTGTGGGAAACAGCATTCATTTACTATGCTGTGAGCGGATCACACACGCACAGGCGCACTTGCATATACATGTTGTGGGTTACATCTGTTTAATAGATATGTGTGCTTGTGCGGCCTTTCATACTTCTGACCGTAACACTTACATATCTGTAGTCCAGTTTATGGACTGGTGTGAAACACACAGTTCACCTTTACGTATTTAACTGTGTGTACAGCACGAACGCATTCATTACACTTTACAGGGATATCTGCAGTGGTCGTAGGTCAACCGGGACTGCATTCACGTTGGACGGATGCCGGAAACAGTATTCTGTTGCTGTTCTGCCTCATTGATATGCATACCCATAGTACTTAGCTACATCAACATATGCCTCACCGCTTCACTTACAACACAGGCATCCATTCCCCTGCTGTGAGAAACGCGGTACTACATATTACACATTCCCTATTGCCTACTGCTGTGGACTCCAGCTGCATTGTTAATCATGCCGAGGATATGCAGAACACCAGGGCATATAGTCGTATCACATACACGTTTCTGATTGTCAGGGTGTTCATGTAGTGATCTGGGTATAGGCTTGTCCGCCTGGTGAATGGAACTTCCCTGGCCGAGTTCAAATGTCAGATGAAGCATGTGGACAGGGAGCATCTCCCTATTATGAACAGTTTACCTGTATTTATAGACACATGTGTTTGGGCACCTATCAGGAGCTTATTCTGTTGGCTGTACATATTATGGGTGGAGTTGTTACGGTCCATACTCCATGGTGAGGGGTGGGGGGTTTCCCATTCACATTTGACTATTACCTGTATTCATTCATACGGGGATTATTTTCCTGGACATGTTGTGACTACAGGTATGCAGTTGTACATTACACAAATGTCATGGGTTGTTACTGTACATATGTACGGACCATACCTCTCAACCTCTTTGAGCAACAAATCTGTGCAAACCCTACATGATGGGGAGAGTAAGAGGGACGCATTTTAACTAGTTTCCTTACTAGCTTATAACGTTGATAGAATACTAGGTTTTGCATTATCATGACTCTTCTGCGGGATGTGGAGTGTTATACTTAATCCTCATTATTTCGTGACGTCAATCCACACCTATTTTCCGGACAGACGCAGATTGTCGGAGGCACACAACAATATGAGCCAACACTCTGGTCATTCTGCGAATATCTGGACAGTTGAGTGATATGGTACGAACCTCTGTAATACGCTGTTGTGCTCTGGCACAGCAGTAGCTCGGCATTAGAGACAGATGTCAGGACATGCTGGCAGACAGTTGAGTTTCAGACTTCATACTCCGGACATTAATGCCATTGTGCAAACTGTCATTCTATGATATATCTATGCTTATCCATCCACATGGATATATTCCTGCTTGCACCTGTTATACATTCTACGGATCTCACTCCTCTGAGCTCTCCATACTCCTGCTCCTCTCTACCCTCCAGCTTAACCAGACTTAGCTGACACTCACTTGACTCCCAGTATGTCATTGTTGTACATTTCTGTATTACCACTACAAACTCTGGATTTGCACTGTTTTATTATGCACATTTTATGCATGTGTATTTCCTGACTGTATGCCTTTTACTCTTGTATTTTACCTTTAACATTATGTAGCCTTTATTTCCTTGTATTGCTTGTGGAGCTTTTCTACCCAGGCCTCCGCTGTTACTGGGCACTTCTTCACCCAGTGGACTTCCCGGGTACTAAGACTGCACATACATGAATAACTTCTAACAGCTATCTTTGCATATTGTACCTGCTGTTGTACCTTTGTCTCACTTGTATTCACGGCTCTGTCAAGATATCTAGCTCACACAGGTTGTCAGGTATGGTCGGTCACACCAGCACACACTAGGTATCCCTCACACTTCATCAGGGTTATCCTGTTAATGCCGGGTGTCTTCCTCACCCTTCTGCCATTTGCCACTATGCAAGTGTGCAATATATTCTCTCGCATATTTGTGTGGGGACACGTATGTCACAGGAAGGTGTTTTATCCTGGGTACTAGGTTATGCATGACCACTCAGGTCTGGACAGTGTCTTGGACCTCTACTTCACATTCTGACTTGTGTCCAGATGTCTACAGGATTGGACATCTTGTCGTCATACCCATTCTACTATTTACACAGGTTACTTATCCCGTAAGGGATATTCCAGAAATTGGCCCATTCCACACAAAAATGATATTGAAATGTATTTTGGCTTTATGAAAATGTGCAGGGGGTTTAACATGCAGGGAATACATGGTTTGCTATCCTGACACTGCCTAGGGTGACAATACCTACTACATATGCGTAGGGGTCGGTATGTGCAGCTGTGTCTGCAACGAACCAGTGGGCCACGTACGGGTGGATTTGGTGGACGTTCTGTTATGGGGGTGGGTTGTGTGATGTGGAGGGTATGCTGGGTAGCCCATTATGCAGCCAGGTGTGTTGCATTTGTTATGGCCAGTTCCATTAGGACCAACCTGTGGGTATGTGACAGTGACATATCTATACATTTTGATCACACATTTACATGATACATATGTTTGTGGTATTGTGTTCTACACTATGGCCTGTCTGCTTGTCTTGCAGCTGTTTCTCCATGTGTTTGTGTTTATGTCCACTTCACCCGCTGCCCCCTTCTATACCTCTGGTTCACCTTTTCTGCATACGACACAGTATCGCCTTTGCGGGTTTTACCATTACCCATCCACCCCTCACATGCAAATTACTCACATCCGATAGCTCACTACTTTTGTTGTTGGGCCATGACACGGCCAGAGTAGCACATTGACTGCCCTACAGGTGTCAGGTACCTTTATGATTGTGTGGACTACCCTGCCATGTTTGCTTCCCACGTGCTATACCTCACACACATAGGTACACGCCCATACTTCACTTTCATTACTTAGTTGGTATACCCGGGTACTACCCATTCGGCTATGTCACATACTAGTTTGGCTTCTACTGATGACTCCCGGGTTTTGCAGACCTGTTGTACTCATTGGGGGGATGGCACCTTTTCCTATGTCCATGCTATTCCTTCCACATATCCGACTGTTGTGGACAATGCCTCCCCACAGTCTACGGTACTGTTTCCACCTTTTCAATTGGCCACAATGTAACATTTGCGATATTCACAACACATTTTACACGCCGACACATACCCACGGTCAGTTCGGCAGATAGAGCTTACAACTCTTGCCTGTATCTAAGCTTTAGTCTTGTAGCATTTCGGTGGCTTATTCTTTTTCTTATGACATTTATGTAATATATGTGTGGAGAACAACTGTTTAATGCCACTATTACATGACGTCTGAGGGATAATTATATCCTATAATCTCTGCACATTTGCCATGTTTACAAGCTTGTGTCAGGACACATCTGACCGCAGCGGTACTGTCGCTCGCAAAGTGGGACAGGTGGTATTCTTAGTCGATGGTATGGGTCATACTGTTCCTTTCGGCCTACGTGTCCTTATTGTTGCAGCTGTTTCTATGCTCCTGATTCATTTAGATGTGTATTCTATTCCCTATCACATTTGTTATGTGGGATACAGACATACCTTTTGTATGTGACTATTACATCCCTTGTGGGATATGATTCGGACATACAGTCACTACATATATCTACATTTCTCCTCATGTATTTTGTTATGGACACATCTGCACAGCTATGTACCCTCCCTCACATTATGGGTCAGCTGGTGACCCTCTCCAATGGGCTGGATGTACCTCCTGGCAGCGCCCTAGCATATGATATGTTTCACTTCCACATGGTATAGCTATCAACACTACGTTGGACTACGGGCACACGGTTTATCTGTCATTTGTTCAAGGGTAGGGACCTGTTATTCCCTATCGTGCATTTGTGTTTGCTTCTTCATTTTCTGTCCGCAGGGACTATCTTGCATGCTTTGTATACATTTCAGCCTCCACAGACACTGATAGGTGCGATTATTACTGCAGGAGGACTATAATATTCAGCAGTTTAGGTTGCTCATCGACAGCCGACATTGACACGCCTCCCTCCGCAACTTCGTTACGCCCCATGCACTAGCGCATGTTTCCTATGCACGTGGCTGTGGCGGCTGCACACCTTCATTAATATGCATATGGCGCTACTACTCCATATATACGCCGCACGGCCGGCGCAAGCCTTACACCGGCCTTGTGCCGAGCTTCATGAATTATGTTTTCTTTGAAGTTAAGTTTGAGATGAGAGATAACGATTTCTGAATCAGAGGGTTCTGCAGGAGTGTACTCGAGATGTACCAAGTTAAGTGTATTTTTGTATATAATGGCTATGCCACCACCTCACTTATGTAATCTGCCACATCTCAGTATATTATAGTCTTGATAACTTCCTTCCGTTTCTTGGTAAGGTATTTCTGTATTCTAGTTGTGTTGAGCTGGCTTTACAAGACAGTTTCAGCATTTTTTCCTTCTGTTACATTTGTTTATATTTCCTGACCACCAGGGTGGTCTGTTATTGAATTTGCTGCTGTATTTGATTCGGGTGGGGACTACACTGCCCATGTATTTATCTAAATGATAGGTCCTTGTCATAGCTGGCTGCACATCCCAAGTCCACTGTGGAGTTTTCATGGGTGAACATGATTTGATTCGGGTGGGGACTACACTGCCCATGTATTTATCTAAATGATAGGTCCTTGTCATAGCTGGCTGCACATCCCAAGTCCACTGTGGAGTTTTCATGGGTGAACATGATTTGATACGGGTGGGGACTACACTGCCCATGTATTTATCTAAATGATAGGTCCTTGTCATAGCTGGCTGCACATCCCAAGTCCACTGTGGAGTTTTCATGGGTAAACATGATTTGATTCGGGTCGGGACTACACTGCCCATGTATTTATCTAAATGATAGGTCCTTGTCATAGCTGGCTGCACATCCCAAGTCCACTGTGGAGTTTTCATGGGTGAACCTGGAGAGATCATCATGCAATTGTAAAAGGTTTGCTTTTTGGAAGTGTATAAAGAGGGTCATGTTGGTTACCAGGGGGTGGATTGTTGGAGGGTAAAGATAACCAATTGGTGGTCTCACCTCAGGTCTGTTTTGTGATTTTTAAGAACCTGAAAGGATTAATGTTGTTCTTTGGTGGCAGAGGTGGGTAGCCTGGTCAAAATATTCTTTAAATTAATTAAGAAACCTTAGGTTATATAGTTGTGATGGGCCAGGTACCATTTTACTAGTTTACTGGTTGTTTTGAGCCTCTGTACAGGCTTTGTGTTTGTGTGAAGTTTTGTTGTGCCCTGTATAGATGGTTTGCTTTGAGCCTCTATAAAGGCTTTGCATTTGTGAGAAGTTTTGCAGTGTCCTGTATCGACTGATTATTTTGAGCCTCTATAAAGGTGTCACATTTGCATGAAGACTGGCTTATTTCTACAAAGCTTAAACACTCTTAGTGATGATGTCACTGATTGCAGAGACTTCAGAGGGGATCTTGTGCCATTCATCTTTGGATAAATATTTTGCTTTATTAAATCAACCTTTTTCAGTTCTTTCCATTCTTGAAAAGGATGACAGTGCCTGAGTGTATTTCTTGGCAAGGCATGCAGCCTGGTCACTGGCCAAGCATTACTTGTTAACATTTTACACTCTGGATAATTTTAGAATACTATACTTTTACCACTGCATTTACTCTGTTTTTATGTTTACACTCTGAATCGTTTTAGAATGCTATACTTTTACCACTGCATTTACTCTATTTTTATGTTTACACTCTGAATCGTTTTAGAATGCTATACTTTTACCACTGCATTTACTCTATTTTTATGTTTACACTCTAAATCGTTTTAGAATGCTATACTTTTACCACTGCATTGACTGTATTATTATGGTTACACTCTGACTAGTCTTAGAATGCTATACTTTTACCACTGCATTGACTCTATTTTTATGTTTACACTGAATCGTTTTAGAATGCTATACTTTTACCACTGCATTGACTATATTTTTATGTTTACACTCTGAATCGTTTTAGAATGTTATACTTTTACCACTGCATTGACTCTATTTTTATGTTTACACTCTGAATTGTTTTAGAATGCTATACTTTTACCACTGCATTTACTCTATTTTTATGCACTCCTGCCTTTTTGCTGTGGCTGCTATTGTGAATACTGGTAAACTTGTTTTATTCCTGCAATGTAGGTAGCTTTATTGTTTAACACAACAAAACCACAGATAAAATAAAAACAATATAAAATACTACCAAAAGAAGGCCACTGATACAAAAGTGGAAAATTCAATAATCACTTAGCACCTCAGCATAAAATGCCTTCCATGAGTAAAACACGTCACAGTACATCAGTTTCAATACATCTACTAAATATCCTAATTAAAAACACATCACATTACATCAGTTTAAATACATCCACTAAATATCCTAATTTATTGTTTCAGTTGGTTATTTCTTGCAAATCATGTCCGTTTTGAGATTTAAGAATCTGGAAGGGTTAGTGCTGCTCTCTGTTGGGGAGGGGGGTTGCCTAATTCCGTGCTGTATATCAGTTAAGAACCCTCACATTATGCTAGTTGTGATTGGCCAGGGGTCCATTTTTCTTGTTTACTTGTTGTTTTGAGCCCCTATAAAGGCTTTGCATTTGTACACAGCCTTAGCAGTGCTCTGTATAGACACAAGTACCTAGAAATGATATTTCCCCTATAAAGCTACCTCTGAGACTTCCCATTTTACTTGGTTACAGAAACAGCATCTAGTTTGTATAGGTACAAGCAGTGCTCCATGTATTTTGGAGTAGATATTCCCATAGTATGTAGATGGATTTTTGACACTGCAAAAAACTCCAGCTTTACTCCGTAGCATATCGCCTACTCCGAGGTGATCTCTGCTTAACATACAAAGCTATGTCAAACCCAGAGCTGTTGGACATGCTACACCTAAAGAAATCCCAATCCCTCTGAGCTACACGCTCTAGGGACCTAAACCTTGTCATCACAATAAACAGGATATGATGGAGGGATAGATTCCTGTCTCAGAGACTTCCCATATTCTGGAACTGGCTACCCATCTATGTCAAGCAAAGTTCTTCATTAGCATTTTTCAAGAAAAATCTTGATGAGTGGATGGAAAATACACCCTGGGGATTACTTCTGTGTCTCTGCTCGACAGTAGCACAGGAAAATAACTTTCTTGGGTAGCGTAAGCCAGCGAACCTTGTTGGCTAGGCTTACATAGGCCCTTGGGCCGATAGCCTAGTACCTACCTAGGAACCTATGAATCTATGCAGTATGGGGGGTGATGCACCTTGAATGTGTCATCTTTTACATGGGATGTTAAACTAATGCCCCATTTTTCTAAATTGGGGGTAAATTAAATGGATGCAAAATGTCCCATAGTACCTATAAAAAAGAGTAGGGGAACGTTCCCAGATGCCCTCGCCAAATTTCCTCTAGTAGTATAAATACCACCTTCAGTCTCTTCTGAAAAGAGGCAACTAGCCTAGTGGGACTGAACAAGTCAACAAAGGATAACTAAAATAAATAAATAAAGATACTCCTGTTAACTATTCTATATTCCTGCAACAACCTACTGATTTCCTCAAAAGGGCAGATAATCCCTGACATGTACTTTCCTGCTGTCTTTACAGCCAGCATGGTTGATATGAGCATGCTGAGACAATGTAACAACTGCCTCATGTTTAGTGACACAATGTAACAACTGCCTGATTTTACTGACACAGTGTAACAACTGCATCATGTTTACTGACAACCAACTTATTCTTAAACAAAATGATAAACTATGTGAGAGAAGTAGTTACACAATGTCACTTGAATAAAACATCTGACATACAAGCACTCATAATAAAAAACAGGTTTTAAGAAATGCACACACCACACCCACCATACACAGTATGCATCAGACATAGAGACCCACATATGCTGAGGTACTTAAAAGTAATGCTTCTAAGTCCCAAAGACCTCCAAGACATCTGACCTAGAACAAATATCCTCAGCAGCCTCAAAGCTCTCTGCCAACCCCCCCCCCTCACAACACATATAGTCACACCTCATGGAGCCTCATCTTCAAAGCCCATAAGGCAGCCACCACACAGCCCAATACTGGGGGCATAGGAGACTGCATTGTGAGTCACACATAAGTTCCACTCACCAGGTTGAGTAAGGACAAAGTCATGGTCAGTTGTCTATCAGGGGCCAGAATCCACAAGATCACACATGCATGACCTCATTGGACCATGATTACTCATATTCCATGTGGGTGTAAATGACATGAGATGTACCTCCCTGTGCTATATGAAGAGAGGCATTATGGAGCTCTTGGATGATTTGTCCCATGCTGGTATGTGCCTAGCACTGAACAGAGTTCTGTCTTCATCAATATGATGTCACAATATGAACAGAAGATGACTGACTTTAATAATTCTCTTAGTTTCTGGTGTCATTCCATGCAGATACAATGCTTGTCAGTTGTTGTTGTTGTGTCTTTCGGCTTTTCCCGGTTAGAGATTGCAACAGCGGAACTCCGGTCCGCTAATGATTGGCAGTATATTTTTACGTGCAGAGTTGCCAGCCCTGATGCAAAACCTTCAACAAAGGTATGCCCATTCACGCATGTCTCCACACAGAAGACGCTCTAGCTGAGAATCGAACAGGACAACGTCTTACTGTGGGGCGACAATGCTACCACAGCACCACCACGTTTGTCAGTGTGAGAGGATATGGTCAACAGACCACACTGCTTTATGCACTTGTCCCCTCTAGGCTTTCAAATATTTTCTGGAACATTGTCCTCCCCCCACACTGCCTTTTTAGGCAGTGCCAAACTGACAAACCTTTTGACATAGCAAAATCAACCAAAAGGGAATCTAAAGGTGTTACTGCTCAATGCCAGGAGTCTAAACAAGAAACTCCATACCTGCCAAGCTCTCCTCACCCTGGAGAATGCAGACATCTGTGCATTCACCAAGACATGGTTTAAAGCCATGGAGAACACCCAGGCAGTACAGGGCTAGAATGCATTCCACATATTTAGGCCAGCTACTGCACAGGCCAGAACTAAAAGTAGAAGTGTTTCAATCTACATCTATAAAAAAACTTACCACATGGTTAGTCAAACAGGATAATGTGAATGAACTTCTCTACATCTAAGTTACCATAGGTTACATCCCATTCCCATACCATACCCTGAATGCTATAGGTCCCCCTCTATGATCCAGGAAAGCCATAACTGATACTTAAACTTACTGCAGACACTCACCATTCAACCCAATACCACATTTATGGGTGATGTTTAACAACCCAGCTATAAACTGAGAATCATACATGATCCCAGGTTTACAGGTCCGGAGATTCATGCCCACTAAGGGCACAAACGTACTGGACCTGGTCCTCCAAACAATGGAGAATGCTGTAACCCCCCCCCCCCCGGTGTAATATCCTTTCTGGTAAGGTCACACCATAAATCTGTCTCCTTTGAAATATAAATAAAACCAGAGACCCCAGCTAAACCCATTGAATTTAGGAACTATACTAAGGCAAACTTCCTAATACTGAGTGATAACCTGGCAAAATGTCAGGCCTCCCAAACCGTGACAGTACAGCAGCCTATGTAGAATTGTTCACAGAAACCCTGTACGATTATGTTAGAAGATGCATAGCAATAGTTGTGCCTACCAGGAAAGAGCACAGAACAAACTTAAAAAAGCAAGACACTCTGCTGGAATCTGCACATCAATTGGTTGTACAACAAAAAGAAGAAAATCATGGCAAAAGTGAAGAAGTGAAACACCGAGCTGGAGAAAAACACTCATCAGTCTAAGCAAACACGCCTGAAGGCAAATTACGTCAATCAAAGCCAAGGATGTGGTTAAAATAGCCTCTCAGGCCTAGGACAACCATAAGGCTTTCTTTAGCTATGTCCACAGCCTCAAAGGCAGTACATAACAATGTGCAGAACTAATTATAAATGAAGCCACGCACATGGAGCTGGAAGATACAGCAAATCTACTCACCAACAAATTCAGTTCCAACTTTACCCCCCTTCCTCCAGCCTACCCCCTAGAAATACTACCTCCAATTTTCACTAGAAGAGCAAGTTGTAAATTAACTGTAAACTACTTCCAATGCCAAGAACACCACATTGATGGGCCCCAATCATATCCCAGGATGTTTTCCTAAAGAGCATGAAAGCTGAACTATCATGACCACTGGAGTCACTATTTTACCTTAGCCTCCCTCTGTACAAGGGAGGGCCATTTACAGATACTGGTAACTATAGGCCCACAAGTCTGATTAAATTCATATGCAAAACCATGCAAATAGTTATCATGGAACTGATTAATAATGATACAGGAAACCTTCAGACACTGGATCCAGCCCAGTTTAGTTTTGTCAGGGGCAGATCATATCTACTCAGCCGTGTAGACTTCTACAAGATGGTCACCATAGTACTGGATGAGAGCAAATGGTGCATACTACCGACCTTGACCTGGCCAAGACATTTCATACAATACCCAACTCTGGCATTGTACATAAACTGATGAAAATCTCTTACCAGGAGAATCCAGAGCCTCAAACATCTACCCTACACAGATAGCCTAAAAGCCCTGCCCCTCTACTCAGTCTCACAGACTCCTCAGAGATGATCTCTGTCAGGCATACAAAGCAATCTCAGACCCTGTCTTGATGGGACTGCTGCATATCCACAAGTCAAGATCCACTCGAGTAACCTGCATGTGCGACCTCAACCTGGTCTGTGACATCAATAAGACTTGTTGTCGGGGCAGATTTATGTCCTGGAGCCTCCCCCTTTTGTGGAATAGACTCCCTCTCCACATAAAGTAGAGTACCTCATTAAACCTTTTTAAGCACAACCTGGATAACTGGATGGGGAACAGAAAATACACCCCTGGGATTCCATCTGTGTCCCTGCTGGACAAGGGCATCGGGCGCTGGCTTGTCAGAACATGGGTAAACTTTTGGCTAGGCTTGTAAGACCCTCAGGGCCAATAGCCTAGTAACTTCCTATGTTCCTATGTTATGCACTGGATAGCAAGCTAGCTCTCAGGTAAGACCCAAGAAGTTAGGAATGGAGACTATCCTCTTCCATAAAGAGTTTGGTCACTAGAGGAGTATCTCAGGGATCGGTGCTGGGTCCCCTCCTTTTTGGCATCTATTTCTCAGAAGTCAAGGCCAACATCAAGGGCCTCTGGCTAATAAAGATTGCAGACAATTGCACACTAGGAGCAGTTATGGAATCTACCCAAGACACTAATATTCTCCAGAAAGGACTAACACAGACAAATAACTGGTGACAGAGCTGCAGGTTAAAACTCAGTGCCAATAAATGCATAATAGTACCCTTTGGAAAGTTGGCCACATAAGGGAAACTACTTCAATGATAATACACCCCATAAGAGTAGACAATAGTTAGGGATTTGCAGACTATGTAGGCAATCACCTGGTGTTCAACCAACAGGTGTCTAAGGTAGTACAGAAATCATTCCATGTTGCACAACTAATAAGCAATGGTATGGCATCTAAGTCCGAGGAAGTCATTGTTCCACAGTATTCATCCACCATCAGACCCATCACTGAGTACAATACCTTTGGTATGTACCTGACCAGGCACATGCAACAACTGGGATATCCACAGAGGTTCCCCACAAAAATAATATGGGCATTAATAACATGTCCTTTACAGATGACTGTATAGCCCTATTATTGTGCTCTGTCTCCTATAGATTGTTGAGGGGGTGAGCTCTGAATGACATACAAGATAATCCTTGAATTCCAGTCTGATTGTTCTCTTGTAGATCTACAAACTGAATCACATCAGAGCTACCCAATCTAGGGACTTAAACCTTGCTAGCAACATAAATAGACATGTAGGAGGGTCAGGTGTGTGTCTTAAAAATACTCCTTCTCTGGTACAGGCTTCCCATCCTTGTGAAGCAGAGTTCTTCCTTAACCCTTTTCAAGTGTAACTTAGACCAGTGGATGGAAATTGAAAATGTACCCCTAGTTTTTAATGGACAAAAACAACCTGCAAATGCTTGACCATCCATGCTGTAGCTTACATATACCCTTAAAATAACCTCTTAAGCCCTAAAGAAATAAATCACATTCTAAACACATATATTAATTGCATATAACTTACTATAATTATACAAGATCATCATTCATATAAAGATTCTTAATATTCAATGAACTTGCTGGTGCTTTCTTTGCAGTTATTTCTTTAAAAATGTGTTACAATTGTTGCTTGAACAATTGACTGTTAGTATGTGATAGGTTAGGGCTGTGTCATGCGTTTTGAGTTTTTTTACTATAAAAGCGGCATGTCCTCACTATGAATTTTATTAACACTGAAGAAGGACCTGTTGTCTGAAAGCTTTGCTATTTTATTAAAAGGTGCATACAACACTGTGGAGTTTTCTTCTTTTTTGCTGATTGGACATTTGTTTGTTGACTCCATTTAATCAGTTTTGTTCACCTTTTCACCCCAGGGATCACTCCAGTGGTTTTACTCGACAGAGGCACTGGGAACTAAGGTCGGGTGGCACGATGCCAGGGTAATCCTATGGGCTAGGCTTGTAAAGGCTCCAGGGCCATTAGCCTAGTACACACCTATGAACCTAAGTACTCCAGTCTACGAAGGGGCAGTTGAAATCACACTGCATTAAAGATCCATTTCTGGTACAAATATTTTCAGGGAATGGCGACACGTTTTCCTGATCCTGGGGGGCCATGAAAGGAGATTGATAACAAGCAGGAAGTTGAAAGTCTGACTTGGCTAATGAGAGCTGGAGGTCTTTGGGCTCACTGATGGAATCTGGGGGTATCACTTTGGATGGGATAATATCTCTCTGATGAGCAATGAAACCCCTCTGCCATTAGCAGTGGGCTGATTCATTCTTAATAGTCACAGGAGTGTTATGTTGTTTGTGACATGTCCCTGAAGGGGTGCGTGTAGAATATATATTTGGAAATTTACATTAATGCTTAGTCTTAAGAATTCTCGGAGGCTGTGAAAGAGTTTTTTTTTTTTTTAGGCACTAGCATATGACAGTTTAGTTTTATCAATATGATGATGGCGCGTTCTCATGTTGACAACACTGCCTACCTTGAATGATGTTTCAGACTTCAAATGCTTCATAAAATGCATGTTAACACAAACCATGTTATTCTAGCAACTTTCTAAGTTTAGAAAAGCAATATTTAAAATCCGTCCCTGTTTTTGGGCCTTTGTTCTCCCACTGTGTCAGGCTTTGCCCAGATTTCATGCATTAAAAGGTTGACAGGATTGTTTTGTACTTATTGTCTGCATATGTGAATAAATAAGGCAAAATACAAGAATTCAAGTAATACAATATGTACAACAGTTATTATGAAGTGAGTTTTAACTAATGTACACACATGTTCACATCTGTCACCTGTTCCTGGTTTTGGTTTAAATGTTTTTTCTTTCTCTGCTAAAACTGGTAATTTCTAGAGAAACGTTGAAGATCAACTTTTCCCAAATGAGGACACTACATAGACTTACAAACTTCTTCAGAAAATGCATGTTATTCCACTTTCTCTTGTAATATTAACTTCACAGGTAAATAGCAGTGATATTTTAAAAAGTGCCCCTGATTACTTCTGGGTTTTTCTCCGATTCTGTCTGTAAGGTGATGTGTAGCTCTCTCTCTCTCTCTCTCTCTCTCTCACACACACACACACACACACACACACACACACATGCACACACACATGCACCCACACAGACACGCACATACGCACACACACACACACACACACACACACACACACACACACACACACACACACACACACACATGTACTGCATTATTTGATTTCTACCAGTTATTTGTCCCTTTTTTATATTAATTTCTGGAATCAATGACACACTTGCACTTTAGGGTATCCATGGAGTCAAAATGCAGTAGAAGGACAGCACAGATGATGTGTAGTTTGTTAGGTAAACTGAAGTTGTACATGGCAGATGTCTTAAATGCAATACAGCTGGAGAAGAATCATATAGAGGATCTAAAGCTATGTTTGAACACCTATTATTGAGATGGGAAGAGGTAACTTCACATGGTTTTGTTGAGTGCGTTGCTCAACATTGTGCCTTCTAAGTGTCAATATGTGGGTGTCAGGAATCACTATGTGCATCCTTGTGTTAATTACAGCATATGGCATGGCTTTACTTCATTTGAACCTATTTACTATATGATTTGTACTTGTGGTGGTGATTTGTTGATTGCACACTTGGTGGTTTTGGTCTGTGTAAGCATTTCAAAATAATACAAAAAAATCCATTGAATGTCGCCCGTTCTGTTATGCTCATTTTGACATTAGTAGTATTCAGTATTTTGCAGTATGACGAGCAGTGCGGCAATTTAATTGTCAAACGATGTTGTGTTATTCATTAGAATGATAGCAAACATAAAACAAGTTAGTCTGAGGGAGAATTTGAGGCTGTCCATCCAGTTATCTAGGTTTACGTAGAAGGGAAAGAGTTACTTTGCTTGACATTTAATGGAAGTTTGTTCCAGATCTGAAGGATATGTTAGGACATGAATCTATTTTTTTAAACAAGAAACATCTTTATTAAATTATTAGACTTTAACTTCCATTTTCTAGTGATTGCTTTTTTGGCAGCTGTCATAATTCAACTCAGCGAGGGCTTGCTATGTCTAGGCAATTCCGATTCTGCATCATTGCTCAAAAAATCATTTCCATGGGATATGAATCTATTGTGCCTACATGTCTTGTTTATCTGCTGATGAAAGTTTAGTTCCTTTAACCAGGTATTTGAGGTGCCATTAGTTCTGAAAAGGAATAGAAGGTGAAATAGGGCTGGCTCTTCCACGCCTTGAAAGGATTTACAAAGATCTCCATTGAGATATGTTTAAGAGAATTAATACAGAGAAAAAGCTGACAAACTCTCCTGATAACTAAGATTTTTGAGCCCACTGATCTATTAGTTATGAATCACTGAGGTCTTTGATGTTGTGTGATATGATTAGAGAAATACTTGCCAAAATGTGAAATGATTTAATTAGCGGGTTTGATAAGATATGAGCTTTGGATGTAGTGGAGAAGCCTGTGTACATTAGATGAGCTATATAGTAGGCTTTCTGAACTTCTTTGGAGACATAATTGTCAGATGATAAGGAATTATCAAAAAGAGTGCCCATATCCCCTATAATAGCATCTGATTGTAGAGGTACATCACCTATATGGCAAGTAAAGCTGTTTTGTTAACCAGACTGAACTATTCCACATTGTTTACATTTAATTTGAGACCATTGCCCTTCCAACAGCTGTTAACATAGTTTAATCCATGCTGGAACAATTGTGAATTATGTGAAGATCAAATAACAACACCTATTTTATAGTAATGTGCAAACTTAATAGGTCAGGAGTGCAAACCTCAATGTCTGAAAAACAGATGCCAAAAATCAGAAGGCTCAGCACTGTGCCCAATGGTACACCACAGGTAACTTGTGTGCCTTCTGAAGTGGCACCTGCAACTCTAACCACATGGTTCTGTCAGACAATCTGATGGATATCCACTGCACAATATATGGATTTATATTCATATTTACAATCTGTCAGTAATGCCTGCATGGGGAGTTGTGTCAAAAGCCTTGACTTTACTTTCATTTAATTTCCTTGCTGAAACTGAAGTGTGTTCTACAGCTACCTGGCTGAATTCTTTAATTACTGTCTTGCTTACCTGTGCTAAATATTCTGCTTTCCCTCCATTTTAACTGTTTCTTTCATTTTTTGTCCGGACATTTATTTTGCTTTCTTTCCTGGTAACTGAAGTGTTAGGTTGTACAGTCACCTGACTGTGACCAAGACAGCTTTGATTCATCTAGAACCCTGGTCACTGGATGACCTGACGCCAGGGAGAAGAATAACAAAGCATACGGCTACTTTTATGTCTTTTGATAAGAGTATGGGAGTGAGCTGAGAATGCACCTGATGTCATGTACCTTGGTGGGGAGTAGGGATCAAGCCCTGCCTGCTTATATGTCTCATAGACAGCAGTAAGGGAGTGAGCTGAGAATGCACCTGATGCCATGTACCTTGGTGGGGAGTAGGGATCAAGCCCTGCCTGCTTATATGTCTCATAGATAGCAGTAAGGGAGTGAGCTGAGAATGCACCTGATGTCATGTACCTTGGTGGGGAGTAGGGATCAAGCCCTGCCTGCTTATATGTCTCATAGACAGCAGTAAGGGAGTGAGCTGAGAATGCACCTGATGCCATGTACCTTGGTGGGGAGTAGGGATCAAGCCCTGCCTGCTTATATGTCTCATAGACAGCAGTAAGGGAGTGAGCTGAGAATGCACCTGATGTCATGTACCTTGGTGGGGAGTAGGGATCAAGCCCTGCCTGCTTATATGTCTCATAGACAGCAGTAAGGGAGTGAGCTGAGAATGCACCTGATGTCATGTACCTTGGTGGGGAGTAGGGATCAAGCCCTGCCTGCTTATATGTCTCATAGACAGCAGTAAGGGAGTGAGCTGAGAATGCACCTGATGTCATGTACCTTGGTGGGGAGTAGGGATCAAGCCCTGCCTGCTTATATGTCTCATAGACAGCAGTAAGGGAGTGAGCTGAGAATGCACCTGATGTCATGTACCTTGGTGGGGAGTAGGGATCAAGCCCTGCCTGCTTATATGTCTCATAGATAGCAGTAAGGGAGTGAGCTGAGAATGCACCTGATGTCATGTACCTTGGTGGGGAGTAGGGATCAAGCCCTGCCTGCTTATATGTCTCATAGATAGCAGTAAGGGAGTGAGCTGAGAATGCACCTGATGTCATGTACCTTGGTGGGGAGTAGGGATCAAGCCCTGCCTGCTTATATGTCTCATAGATAGCAGTAAGGGAGTGAGCTGAGAATGCACCTGATGTCATGTACCTTGGTGGGGAGTAGGGATCAAGCCCTGCCTGCTTATATGTCTCATAGATAGCAGTAAGGGAGTGAGCTGAGAATGCACCTGATGTCATGTACCTTGGTGGGGAGTAGGGATCAAGCCCTGCCTGCTTATATGTCTCATAGACAGCAGTAAGGGAGTGAGCTGAGAATGCACCTGATGTCATGTACCTTGGTGGGGAGTAGGGATCAAGCCCTGCCTGCTTATATGTCTCATATATAGCAGTAACGAGTGAGCTGAGAATGCACCTGATGTCATGTACCTTGGTGGGGAGTAGGGATCAAGCCCTGCCTGCTTATATGTCTCATAGATAGCAGTAAGGGAGTGAGCTGAGAATGCACCTGATGTCATGTACCTTGGTGGGGAGTAGGGATCAAGCCCTGCCTGCTTATATGTCTCATAGATAGCAGTAAGGGAGTGAGCTGAGAATGCACCTGATGTCATGTACCTTGGTGGGGAGTAGGGATCAAGCCCTGCCTGCTTATATGTCTCATAGACAGCAGTAAGGGAGTGAGCTGAGAATGCACCTGATGTCATGTACCTTGGTGGGGAGTAGGGATCAAGCCCTGCCTGCTTATATGTCTCATAGATAGCAGTAACGAGTGAGCTGAGAATGCACCTGATGTCAAGTATCTTGGTGGGGAGTAGGGATCAAGCCCTGCCTGCTTATATGTCTCATAGACAGCAGTAAGGGAGTGAGCTGAGAATGCACCTGATGTCATGTACCTTGGTGGGGAGTAGGGATCAAGCCCTGCCTGCTTATATGTCTCATAGACAGCAGTAAGGGAGTGAGCTGAGAATGCACCTGATGTCATGTACCTTGGTGGGGAGTAGGGATCAAGCCCTGCCTGCTTATATGTCTCATAGATAGCAGTAAGGGAGTGAGCTGAGAATGCACCTGATGTCATGTACCTTGGTGGGGAGTAGGGATCAAGCCCTGCCTGCTTATATGTCTCATAGATAGCAGTAAGGGAGTGAGCTGAGAATGCACCTGATGTCATGTACCTTGGTGGGGAGTAGGGATCAAGCCCTGCCTGCTTATATGTCTCATAGATAGCAGTAAGGGAGTGAGCTGAGAATGCACCTGATGTCATGTACCTTGGTGGGGAGTAGGGATCAAGCCCTGCCTGCTTATATGTCTCATATATAGCAGTAACGAGTGAGCTGAGAATGCACCTGATGTCATGTACCTTGGTGGGGAGTAGGGATCAAGCCCTGCCTGCTTATATGTCTCATAGATAGCAGTAAGGGAGTGAGCTGAGAATGCACCTGATGTCATGTACCTTGGTGGGGAGTAGGGATCAAGCCCTGCCTGCTTATATGTCTCATAGACAGCAGTAAGGGAGTGAGCTGAGAATGCACCTGATGTCATGTACCTTGGTGGGGAGTAGGGATCAAGCCCTGCCTGCTTATATGTCTCATAGACAGCAGTAAGGGAGTGAGCTGAGAATGCACCTGATGTCATGTACCTTGGTGGGGAGTAGGGATCAAGCCCTGCCTGCTTATATGTCTCATAGACAGCAGTAAGGGAGTGAGCTGAGAATGCACCTGATGTCATGTACCTTGGTGGGGAGTAGGGATCAAGCCCTGCCTGCTTATATGTCTCATAGATAGCAGTAAGGGAGTGAGCTGAGAATGCACCTGATGTCATGTACCTTGGTGGGGAGTAGGGATCAAGCCCTGCCTGCTTATATGTCTCATATATAGCAGTAACGAGTGAGCTGAGAATGCACCTGATGTCATGTACCTTGGTGGGGAGTAGGGATCAAGCCCTGCCTGCTTATATGTCTCATAGACAGCAGTAAGGGAGTGAGCTGAGAATGCACCTGATGTCATGTACCTTGGTGGGGAGTAGGGATCAAGCCCTGCCTGCTTATATGTCTCATAGATAGCAGTAAGGGAGTGAGCTGAGAATGCACCTGATGTCATGTACCTTGGTGGGGAGTAGGGATCAAGCCCTGCCTGCTTATATGTCTCATAGATAGCAGTAAGGGAGTGAGCTGAGAATGCACCTGATGTCATGTACCTTGGTGGGGAGTAGGGATCAAGCCCTGCCTGCTTATATGTCTCATAGATAGCAGTAAGGGAGTGAGCTGAGAATGCACCTGATGTCATGTACCTTGGTGGGGAGTAGGGATCAAGCCCTGCCTGCTTATATGTCTCATAGATAGCAGTAAGGGAGTGAGCTGAGAATGCACCTGATGTCATGTACCTTGGTGGGGAGTAGGGATCAAGCCCTGCCTGCTTATATGTCTCATAGATAGCAGTAAGGGAGTGAGCTGAGAATGCACCTGATGTCATGTACCTTGGTGGGGAGTAGGGATCAAGCCCTGCCTGCTTATATGTCTCATAGATAGCAGTAAGGGAGTGAGCTGAGAATGCACCTGATGTCATGTACCTTGGTGGGGAGTAGGGATCAAGCCCTGCCTGCTTATATGTCTCATAGATAGCAGTAAGGGAGTGAGCTGAGAATGCACCTGATGTCATGTACCTTGGTGGGGAGTAGGGATCAAGCCCTGCCTGCTTATATGTCTCATAGATAGCAGTAAGGGAGTGAGCTGAGAATGCACCTGATGTCATGTACCTTGGTGGGGAGTAGGGATCAAGCCCTGCCTGCTTATATGTCTCATAGATAGCAGTAAGGGAGTGAGCTGAGAATGCACCTGATGTCATGTACCTTGGTGGGGAGTAGGGATCAAGCCCTGCCTGCTTATATGTCTCATAGATAGCAGTAAGGGAGTGAGCTGAGAATGCACCTGATGTCATGTACCTTGGTGGGGAGTAGGGATCAAGCCCTGCCTGCTTATATGTCTCATAGATAGCAGTAAGGGAGTGAGCTGAGAATGCACCTGATGTCATGTACCTTGGTGGGGAGTAGGGATCAAGCCCTGCCTGCTTATATGTCTCATAGATAGCAGTAAGGGAGTGAGCTGAGAATGCACCTGATGTCATGTACCTTGGTGGGGAGTAGGGATCAAGCCCTGCCTGCTTATATGTCTCATAGATAGCAGTAAGGGAGTGAGCTGAGAATGCACCTGATGTCATGTACCTTGGTGGGGAGTAGGGATCAAGCCCTGCCTGCTTATATGTCTCATAGATAGCAGTAAGGGAGTGAGCTGAGAATGCACCTGATGTCATGTACCTTGGTGGGGAGTAGGGATCAAGCCCTGCCTGCTTATATGTCTCATAGATAGCAGTAAGGGAGTGAGCTGAGAATGCACCTGATGTCATGTACCTTGGTGGGGAGTAGGGATCAAGCCCTGCCTGCTTATATGTCTCATAGATAGCAGTAAGGGAGTGAGCTGAGAATGCACCTGATGTCATGTACCTTGGTGGGGAGTAGGGATCAAGCCCTGCCTGCTTATATGTCTCATAGATAGCAGTAAGGGAGTGAGCTGAGAATGCACCTGATGTCATGTACCTTGGTGGGGAGTAGGGATCAAGCCCTGCCTGCTTATATGTCTCATAGATAGCAGTAAGGGAGTGAGCTGAGAATGCACCTGATGTCATGTACCTTGGTGGGGAGTAGGGATCAAGCCCTGCCTGCTTATATGTCTCATAGATAGCAGTAAGGGAGTGAGCTGAGAATGCACCTGATGTCATGTACCTTGGTGGGGAGTAGGGATCAAGCCCTGCCTGCTTATATGTCTCATAGATAGCAGTAAGGGAGTGAGCTGAGAATGCACCTGATGTCATGTACCTTGGTGGGGAGTAGGGATCAAGCCCTGCCTGCTTATATGTCTCATAGATAGCAGTAAGGGAGTGAGCTGAGAATGCACCTGATGTCATGTACCTTGGTGGGGAGTAGGGATCAAGCCCTGCCTGCTTATATGTCTCATAGATAGCAGTAAGGGAGTGAGCTGAGAATGCACCTGATGTCATGTACCTTGGTGGGGAGTAGGGATCAAGCCCTGCCTGCTTATATGTCTCATAGATAGCAGTAAGGGAGTGAGCTGAGAATGCACCTGATGTCATGTACCTTGGTGGGGAGTAGGGATCAAGCCCTGCCTGCTTATATGTCTCATAGATAGCAGTAAGGGAGTGAGCTGAGAATGCACCTGATGTCATGTACCTTGGTGGGGAGTAGGGATCAAGCCCTGCCTGCTTATATGTCTCATAGATAGCAGTAAGGGAGTGAGCTGAGAATGCACCTGATGTCATGTACCTTGGTGGGGAGTAGGGATCAAGCCCTGCCTGCTTATATGTCTCATAGATAGCAGTAAGGGAGTGAGCTGAGAATGCACCTGATGTCATGTACCTTGGTGGGGAGTAGGGATCAAGCCCTGCCTGCTTATATGTCTCATAGATAGCAGTAAGGGAGTGAGCTGAGAATGCACCTGATGTCATGTACCTTGGTGGGGAGTAGGGATCAAGCCCTGCCTGCTTATATGTCTCATAGATA
Source organism: Protopterus annectens (assembly GCF_019279795.1). Lineage (NCBI taxonomy): Eukaryota > Metazoa > Chordata > Ceratodontiformes > Protopteridae > Protopterus > Protopterus annectens. The sequence continues at coordinate 1,812,962,512 of NC_056729.1, read as the reverse complement.
GCAGTAAGGGAGTGAGCTGAGAATGCACCTGATGTCATGTACCTTGGTGGGGAGTAGGGATCAAGCCCTGCCTGCTTATATGTCTCATAGATAGCAGTAAGGGAGTGAGCTGAGAATGCACCTGATGTCATGTACCTTGGTGGGGAGTAGGGATCAAGCCCTGCCTGCTTATATGTCTCATAGATAGCAGTAAGGGAGTGAGCTGAGAATGCACCTGATGTCATGTACCTTGGTGGGGAGTAGGGATCAAGCCCTGCCTGCTTATATGTCTCATAGATAGCAGTAAGGGAGTGAGCTGAGAATGCACCTGATGTCATGTACCTTGGTGGGGAGTAGGGATCAAGCCCTGCCTGCTTATATGTCTCATAGACAGCAGTAAGGGAGTGAGCTGAGAATGCACCTGATGTCATGTACCTTGGTGGGGAGTAGGGATCAAGCCCTGCCTGCTTATATGTCTCATAGATAGCAGTAAGGGAGTGAGCTGAGAATGCACCTGATGTCATGTACCTTGGTGGGGAGTAGGGATCAAGCCCTGCCTGCTTATATGTCTCATAGATAGCAGTAAGGGAGTGAGCTGAGAATGCACCTGATGTCATGTACCTTGGTGGGGAGTAGGGATCAAGCCCTGCCTGCTTATATGTCTCATAGATAGCAGTAAGGGAGTGAGCTGAGAATGCACCTGATGTCATGTACCTTGGTGGGGAGTAGGGATCAAGCCCTGCCTGCTTATATGTCTCATAGATAGCAGTAAGGGAGTGAGCTGAGAATGCACCTGATGTCATGTACCTTGGTGGGGAGTAGGGATCAAGCCCTGCCTGCTTATATGTCTCATAGATAGCAGTAAGGGAGTGAGCTGAGAATGCACCTGATGTCATGTACCTTGGTGGGGAGTAGGGATCAAGCCCTGCCTGCTTATATGTCTCATAGATAGCAGTAAGGGAGTGAGCTGAGAATGCACCTGATGTCATGTACCTTGGTGGGGAGTAGGGATCAAGCCCTGCCTGCTTATATGTCTCATAGATAGCAGTAAGGGAGTGAGCTGAGAATGCACCTGATGTCATGTACCTTGGTGGGGAGTAGGGATCAAGCCCTGCCTGCTTATATGTCTCATAGATAGCAGTAAGGGAGTGAGCTGAGAATGCACCTGATGTCATGTACCTTGGTGGGGAGTAGGGATCAAGCCCTGCCTGCTTATATGTCTCATAGATAGCAGTAAGGGAGTGAGCTGAGAATGCACCTGATGTCATGTACCTTGGTGGGGAGTAGGGATCAAGCCCTGCCTGCTTATATGTCTCATAGATAGCAGTAAGGGAGTGAGCTGAGAATGCACCTGATGTCATGTACCTTGGTGGGGAGTAGGGATCAAGCCCTGCCTGCTTATATGTCTCATAGATAGCAGTAAGGGAGTGAGCTGAGAATGCACCTGATGTCATGTACCTTGGTGGGGAGTAGGGATCAAGCCCTGCCTGCTTATATGTCTCATAGATAGCAGTAAGGGAGTGAGCTGAGAATGCACCTGATGTCATGTACCTTGGTGGGGAGTAGGGATCAAGCCCTGCCTGCTTATATGTCTCATAGATAGCAGTAAGGGAGTGAGCTGAGAATGCACCTGATGTCATGTACCTTGGTGGGGAGTAGGGATCAAGCCCTGCCTGCTTATATGTCTCATAGATAGCAGTAAGGGAGTGAGCTGAGAATGCACCTGATGTCATGTACCTTGGTGGGGAGTAGGGATCAAGCCCTGCCTGCTTATATGTCTCATAGATAGCAGTAAGGGAGTGAGCTGAGAATGCACCTGATGTCATGTACCTTGGTGGGGAGTAGGGATCAAGCCCTGCCTGCTTATATGTCTCATAGATAGCAGTAAGGGAGTGAGCTGAGAATGCACCTGATGTCATGTACCTTGGTGGGGAGTAGGGATCAAGCCCTGCCTGCTTATATGTCTCATAGATAGCAGTAAGGGAGTGAGCTGAGAATGCACCTGATGTCATGTACCTTGGTGGGGAGTAGGGATCAAGCCCTGCCTGCTTATATGTCTCATAGATAGCAGTAAGGGAGTGAGCTGAGAATGCACCTGATGTCATGTACCTTGGTGGGGAGTAGGGATCAAGCCCTGCCTGCTTATATGTCTCATAGATAGCAGTAAGGGAGTGAGCTGAGAATGCACCTGATGTCATGTACCTTGGTGGGGAGTAGGGATCAAGCCCTGCCTGCTTATATGTCTCATAGATAGCAGTAAGGGAGTGAGCTGAGAATGCACCTGATGTCATGTACCTTGGTGGGGAGTAGGGATCAAGCCCTGCCTGCTTATATGTCTCATAGATAGCAGTAAGGGAGTGAGCTGAGAATGCACCTGATGTCATGTACCTTGGTGGGGAGTAGGGATCAAGCCCTGCCTGCTTATATGTCTCATAGACAGCAGTAAGGGAGTGAGCTGAGAATGCACCTGATGTCATGTACCTTGGTGGGGAGTAGGGATCAAGCCCTGCCTGCTTATATGTCTCATAGATAGCAGTAAGGGAGTGAGCTGAGAATGCACCTGATGTCATGTACCTTGGTGGGGAGTAGGGATCAAGCCCTGCCTGCTTATATGTCTCATAGATAGCAGTAAGGGAGTGAGCTGAGAATGCACCTGATGTCATGTACCTTGGTGGGGAGTAGGGATCAAGCCCTGCCTGCTTATATGTCTCATAGACAGCAGTAAGGGAGTGAGCTGAGAATGCACCTGATGTCATGTACCTTGGTGGGGAGTAGGGATCAAGCCCTGCCTGCTTATATGTCTCATAGATAGCAGTAAGGGAGTGAGCTGAGAATGCACCTGATGTCATGTACCTTGGTGGGGAGTAGGGATCAAGCCCTGCCTGCTTATATGTCTCATAGATAGCAGTAAGGGAGTGAGCTGAGAATGCACCTGATGTCATGTACCTTGGTGGGGAGTAGGGATCAAGCCCTGCCTGCTTATATGTCTCATAGATAGCAGTAAGGGAGTGAGCTGAGAATGCACCTGATGTCATGTACCTTGGTGGGGAGTAGGGATCAAGCCCTGCCTGCTTATATGTCTCATATATAGCAGTAACGAGTGAGCTGAGAATGCACCTGATGTCATGTACCTTGGTGGGGAGTAGGGATCAAGCCCTGCCTGCTTATATGTCTCATAGATAGCAGTAAGGGAGTGAGCTGAGAATGCACCTGATGTCATGTACCTTGGTGGGGAGTAGGGATCAAGCCCTGCCTGCTTATATGTCTCATAGATAGCAGTAAGGGAGTGAGCTGAGAATGCACCTGATGTCATGTACCTTGGTGGGGAGTAGGGATCAAGCCCTGCCTGCTTATATGTCTCATAGATAGCAGTAAGGGAGTGAGCTGAGAATGCACCTGATGTCATGTACCTTGGTGGGGAGTAGGGATCAAGCCCTGCCTGCTTATATGTCTCATAGATAGCAGTAAGGGAGTGAGCTGAGAATGCACCTGATGTCATGTACCTTGGTGGGGAGTAGGGATCAAGCCCTGCCTGCTTATATGTCTCATAGATAGCAGTAAGGGAGTGAGCTGAGAATGCACCTGATGTCATGTACCTTGGTGGGGAGTAGGGATCAAGCCCTGCCTGCTTATATGTCTCATAGATAGCAGTAAGGGAGTGAGCTGAGAATGCACCTGATGTCATGTACCTTGGTGGGGAGTAGGGATCAAGCCCTGCCTGCTTATATGTCTCATAGATAGCAGTAAGGGAGTGAGCTGAGAATGCACCTGATGTCATGTACCTTGGTGGGGAGTAGGGATCAAGCCCTGCCTGCTTATATGTCTCATAGATAGCAGTAAGGGAGTGAGCTGAGAATGCACCTGATGTCATGTACCTTGGTGGGGAGTAGGGATCAAGCCCTGCCTGCTTATATGTCTCATAGATAGCAGTAAGGGAGTGAGCTGAGAATGCACCTGATGTCATGTACCTTGGTGGGGAGTAGGGATCAAGCCCTGCCTGCTTATATGTCTCATAGATAGCAGTAAGGGAGTGAGCTGAGAATGCACCTGATGTCATGTACCTTGGTGGGGAGTAGGGATCAAGCCCTGCCTGCTTATATGTCTCATAGATAGCAGTAAGGGAGTGAGCTGAGAATGCACCTGATGTCATGTACCTTGGTGGGGAGTAGGGATCAAGCCCTGCCTGCTTATATGTCTCATAGATAGCAGTAAGGGAGTGAGCTGAGAATGCACCTGATGTCATGTACCTTGGTGGGGAGTAGGGATCAAGCCCTGCCTGCTTATATGTCTCATAGATAGCAGTAAGGGAGTGAGCTGAGAATGCACCTGATGTCATGTACCTTGGTGGGGAGTAGGGATCAAGCCCTGCCTGCTTATATGTCTCATAGATAGCAGTAAGGGAGTGAGCTGAGAATGCACCTGATGTCATGTACCTTGGTGGGGAGTAGGGATCAAGCCCTGCCTGCTTATATGTCTCATAGATAGCAGTAAGGGAGTGAGCTGAGAATGCACCTGATGTCATGTACCTTGGTGGGGAGTAGGGATCAAGCCCTGCCTGCTTATATGTCTCATAGATAGCAGTAAGGGAGTGAGCTGAGAATGCACCTGATGTCATGTACCTTGGTGGGGAGTAGGGATCAAGCCCTGCCTGCTTATATGTCTCATAGATAGCAGTAAGGGAGTGAGCTGAGAATGCACCTGATGTCATGTACCTTGGTGGGGAGTAGGGATCAAGCCCTGCCTGCTTATATGTCTCATAGATAGCAGTAAGGGAGTGAGCTGAGAATGCACCTGATGTCATGTACCTTGGTGGGGAGTAGGGATCAAGCCCTGCCTGCTTATATGTCTCATAGATAGCAGTAAGGGAGTGAGCTGAGAATGCACCTGATGTCATGTACCTTGGTGGGGAGTAGGGATCAAGCCCTGCCTGCTTATATGTCTCATAGACAGCAGTAAGGGAGTGAGCTGAGAATGCACCTGATGTCATGTACCTTGGTGGGGAGTAGGGATCAAGCCCTGCCTGCTTATATGTCTCATAGATAGCAGTAAGGGAGTGAGCTGAGAATGCACCTGATGTCATGTACCTTGGTGGGGAGTAGGGATCAAGCCCTGCCTGCTTATATGTCTCATATATAGCAGTAACGAGTGAGCTGAGAATGCACCTGATGTCATGTACCTTGGTGGGGAGTAGGGATCAAGCCCTGCCTGCTTATATGTCTCATAGATAGCAGTAAGGGAGTGAGCTGAGAATGCACCTGATGTCATGTACCTTGGTGGGGAGTAGGGATCAAGCCCTGCCTGCTTATATGTCTCATAGATAGCAGTAAGGGAGTGAGCTGAGAATGCACCTGATGTCATGTACCTTGGTGGGGAGTAGGGATCAAGCCCTGCCTGCTTATATGTCTCATAGATAGCAGTAAGGGAGTGAGCTGAGAATGCACCTGATGTCATGTACCTTGGTGGGGAGTAGGGATCAAGCCCTGCCTGCTTATATGTCTCATAGATAGCAGTAAGGGAGTGAGCTGAGAATGCACCTGATGTCATGTACCTTGGTGGGGAGTAGGGATCAAGCCCTGCCTGCTTATATGTCTCATAGATAGCAGTAAGGGAGTGAGCTGAGAATGCACCTGATGTCATGTACCTTGGTGGGGAGTAGGGATCAAGCCCTGCCTGCTTATATGTCTCATAGATAGCAGTAAGGGAGTGAGCTGAGAATGCACCTGATGTCATGTACCTTGGTGGGGAGTAGGGATCAAGCCCTGCCTGCTTATATGTCTCATAGATAGCAGTAAGGGAGTGAGCTGAGAATGCACCTGATGTCATGTACCTTGGTGGGGAGTAGGGATCAAGCCCTGCCTGCTTATATGTCTCATAGATAGCAGTAAGGGAGTGAGCTGAGAATGCACCTGATGTCATGTACCTTGGTGGGGAGTAGGGATCAAGCCCTGCCTGCTTATATGTCTCATAGATAGCAGTAAGGGAGTGAGCTGAGAATGCACCTGATGTCATGTACCTTGGTGGGGAGTAGGGATCAAGCCCTGCCTGCTTATATGTCTCATAGATAGCAGTAAGGGAGTGAGCTGAGAATGCACCTGATGTCATGTACCTTGGTGGGGAGTAGGGATCAAGCCCTGCCTGCTTATATGTCTCATAGATAGCAGTAAGGGAGTGAGCTGAGAATGCACCTGATGTCATGTACCTTGGTGGGGAGTAGGGATCAAGCCCTGCCTGCTTATATGTCTCATAGATAGCAGTAAGGGAGTGAGCTGAGAATGCACCTGATGTCATGTACCTTGGTGGGGAGTAGGGATCAAGCCCTGCCTGCTTATATGTCTCATAGATAGCAGTAAGGGAGTGAGCTGAGAATGCACCTGATGTCATGTACCTTGGTGGGGAGTAGGGATCAAGCCCTGCCTGCTTATATGTCTCATAGATAGCAGTAAGGGAGTGAGCTGAGAATGCACCTGATGTCATGTACCTTGGTGGGGAGTAGGGATCAAGCCCTGCCTGCTTATATGTCTCATATATAGCAGTAACGAGTGAGCTGAGAATGCACCTGATGTCATGTACCTTGGTGGGGAGTAGGGATCAAGCCCTGCCTGCTTATATGTCTCATAGATAGCAGTAAGGGAGTGAGCTGAGAATGCACCTGATGTCATGTACCTTGGTGGGGAGTAGGGATCAAGCCCTGCCTGCTTATATGTCTCATAGATAGCAGTAAGGGAGTGAGCTGAGAATGCACCTGATGTCATGTACCTTGGTGGGGAGTAGGGATCAAACCATGAAAAATAGCAATGAAAGATCCAACACTCCTTGACCTCATGTTGCAGAAGAAATGGCTCCTCAAGCATCCAGTTAGAGCACCTAAGCCTTCATTAACAGATATAGAACACACAACACAAATATTCCAGTCTGCCCCTCACACACTTCTGAAATAATAGTCCACTGCATTCCAAGGCTTTTACTGCTTCAAAATAATCTTAAAAATAGAATGAATAGCTAGAAACGGTCTCACAATTAATGTTATGTTACCGTTTTCAATAAAATTAATAAGGTGCTTTCCTTTTATGATATTACAGTATGTCTCTACCTCTTAGTGCAAGAAATATGTGCATCCCCAAAAATAACGTGAGGTCAAATGCCTAAGAATCAGGTATTATTCTTAAAAAAAACTTTTTTGCATTAACATGCATTTTCTGAAGAATATTAAGTCTATGACACCTGAAGCTAGAATGTCTATCATTCTTTAGTAACATCACTCCCCCGTGATTTGACACAATTGTTTGAGGAACAGAACCAAACATACAAGGCACATATCTGGGCATTCTGCAGCAGTTGGGACAGTTGAGAGGTGTGGATTACTGTCCTTAATAGTCAGAATACTCCAGGTGCAGGGCTGATTTACCAAAAGTATAAAAACAATGAAAAGGTCACTCGTGTCAGTTTACTTTAGCTTACCAAATAATCTGTCACAAGAGGCTTATGTTCTGAATTTGGAATTAAAACACCTTATTGTGGGTATGTGGATTCCATGTGATGTCATTTCCAGCTGCAAAGTCATTCTAAAGCAATAAAGCAAGGACTCCCCAGACAAATCCACTAACCTGGTCATACACGGTTTGTACATTATGTATCGTACCGCTCAACTGTCCAGAGTTTTTGCCACATATTCTTGTGTTCCTCATAACATTTGTTTTTTTTTTCTGACAAAACACTGGGAGAATCTGTGGACTGAAGTCACAAAATAATGGCATACATTTGATTTTCAGACTTCAAATGCTTCATAAAATGCATGTTAACACAAACCCTGTTATTCTAGCAACTTTTTAAGTTTATAGGGGCAGTACTTAGCTTTGTCCAGATTTCTTGCACTAAAAGGTTGACAGGTTTGTTTCATATTTGTTGTCTGCATATGGGAATAAATAAGGCAAAACACAAGAATTCAGGTAATACAGTCTGTACAAGAATTATTATGAAGTGAAATTTAACTGATGTACACACATTCACATCTGTCATCCGTTCGTGGTTTTGACTTATTTTTTTTTCTTTTTCCCTGCTAAACCTTGTGATTTCTGGAGAAAGGGTGACGATCATCTCTTAATAAGTAAGGACAGAATGCAGAGTTGCAGACTTCCATTTCAGAAATACATGCTAATGCAGTTTCTCTTATAATATGAACTTCACAGACAAATAGTAGCGATATTTTAAAAAGCACAGTAGAGTAATACACGCTTAATGCTTGTATGAAAAGATAACTAAAAATACCACTTTCTGAACATGTCTTGAAAAGTTGAGAGAGAGAGAGAGGTGTAAGGAGTAGCTTCTTCTTCACTTTGCCTGGTTAGGGGTCGCCACAGTGGATCACCTGCCCTCTTATGATTGGCAGTGGAGTTTTACAGTGTCGAGTTGCCAGCCCAGCACCCAACCTTCCACAGAAGAGACACGCATGCATTCACATCGAGGGTCAATTTAGAGTATCTAATCCACTTACAGCATGTCTTTGGGAGGAAAACCACACAATGGACGTGCAGACTCGGCAACAGAAAGGACTTCAGATGAGGATCAAACCGGAGAACCTCTTGTTGAAAGACAGCAAAGCTAACCGCTGCACCACTGCAGCTGCCCAAAGATATAAAGAGTACCACAGTGTGAAAACGATAGCGTCATTCACAAACATTTAATCTCCACACAAGGGTGCCCACAGGCAGGTGCAAGGGGGTGCACTTGCACCCCCTGGAATCTGCTGACTAGTTAATCTTTTAATTTAAAATTAAAAAAGTTATTTGGGCGTTCTTCTTTAAGAATGCCCTTCAAGTCGAGGCGCAGATGCTGACATCATCCCGCGGTACACAGTTTGCAAGCGGGAACTGAAATGGACGGTTTCAGATGGGTTTACTTTACCTGCACAAGCTGAAATTACCTGCGAGGAGGACTTCACTTGAAGATGAAATTACGGACTTCACTTGAAGATAACAGACGGAGTAAGGTAGGTGTGTGTGAAATGGATGGTTTTACTCTACCTGCAAGGAGGAGGGGTGTGTGTATTTTACTTTACCTGCAAGGATGAGGTGTGTGTGTATTTTACTTTACCTGCATAGAAGAGGTGTGTGTGTGTGTTTTACTTTACCTGCAAGGAGGAGGTATGTGTGTGTGTGTGTCTGTGTGTAAAATGCCCCAGGTGCTACATGGTGGAGGGTAGAGAATAAGGCTTAAGCCCTGTACCTTGGACCCAGGTGGCAAGAGCCTGAATTCCCTACCCACCACCATTTGTAAAAATGTTGCGGATTTTTCCCTCATACTTGTTCTGTTCCTCATAAAATTTGTGGTTTCTATATTTTTGTGTCCTTGCAAAGCCAGTAGTGCATTGATGCAGCGGTAGCATTGTTGCCTGACAGCTACATGTTCTCTGGTTTGATTCTTGGCTGGGGTGCCTTACCTTCTGTGTAGAGTTTGTATGCCCTCCCTGTTTTTGTTTCCTCCCATCTTACAAAGACGTGTCTGTCTGGAGTGTTTCTCCCTGGGCCTCTGCTAAAAATTAGCTTTTGTTCCAAGTCAGACTTTCCTGGTTAACAAATGTTAAAAATGACACGCATTTGAATATCAGACTTCATGTTCTTCAGAAAGTGCATGGTAACACAAAAGCTTTTATTCTAGCAATTTTCTAAGTGTATAAGATGATGTTGTTGTGTCTTTCGGCTTTTCATGGTTAGGGGCCACCGCAGCGGAACTCTGGTCCGCTAATGATTGGCAGTTGATTTTTAAGTGCTGAGCTGCCAGCCCTAACACACAACCTTCAACGAAGGTACACCCATTCACCCATGTCTCCACGCAGAAGACGTTTTAGCTGAGAGTCGAACTGGTCAGTGTCTTACTGTGCGGTGACAACGCTATCACAGCACCCCCACCACGGATGTAAGATGAATATTTGAAATTTGTCCCTATTTTTGGGACTGTATTCCCCCATTATTGGCTTCATCCAGGTTTTGTGCTAAGGGTGAGAGCTATGGTAAGGAGTGAATATGTTTGGGGGCTATTTTCCCCCATTACTGGCTTTGTCCGGGTGTTTTTTGCTAAGAGGTTGAGAGCTATGGTGAGAACTAAATTCACTGAATGTTTGGGGGCTGTATTCACCCATTATTGGCTTTATTCAGGTGTTTTGTGCTAAGAGGTTGACAGCTGTGCTATGGTGAGAGCTGAATTCACTAAATGGTAGCCATTTAAGTTTCCGTCTTCCTCTTTCACAAAACAGCTGATTTGGCATAGTGGTATGTTGCTCTGACTGTTTTGCATAAGGTCCCCTGGGTTCAAGATGTGGCAGTGAAATATATGGTGGTAACGCATTTTATTCTAGCAACTTTCCAACATTATACAAGCAATGTTTAAAATGTGTCCCTGGTTTTTGGCCTTTTGTCCCACCCCCTATAAATTTTGGCTTTTTCCAGATCTCATGTGCTGCAAATTTCAGAGATACAGCTGAGTGTCGAGTAGATTTTACAAGGAGCTGAGAGCTGCTGGGGAACAAAAGTTTAGTGCTGCTTATGCTTAGTCTGCTTGCATTTTTAATAGCACAACAGGTAGTGTACTTGCTTTTGATGCTGATGGCTGTGGGTTCTACTCCCACAGTAGGTAGATGCATTGCTGATACTGTACTGTGTTGTAAAGGGGGTGGATGTTGCAGTCCTTTTTGGCAAAGATACCTAGTAACTATGAACCTGTTATCAGCTTGCTATCCATTCCCTATTGCGGTATTACTAGCTTATCATTTTTTATAGCGTGCAACATAGGCAATTTATTCTTCAAGGGCAACAGGCACTTTATTTGTAGATGAAACAATGACATATAAAGTTGTTTGCTAGCAGCAACCTCTTTATTAGATACAGATTTCTTTAATGTGTATTTTACTATTAAAGAGATTGTGCATATTTACTGATACTGGTGGACTATGAAAGATTGAGTAGACTTTTTATGATGGAAATGTTCTGAATTGGGCGGTTTTGTCATTGGTGTATGCATTTTGTTTCATTGTTTACTGGAAAAATGCCCAAAACAAATTTAAAATGCCCTCTAACAACTGTACTGTATTGTACAAGGAATATAATGTAATACAGTCAGGCGGGAGTATCAAAGAGAATGTGTATGTTTCATGTTCAAGGGGCATATGATTTTGAAAACAGCCCAGAGTTAATCTGCCACTGGCAAAATGTATTTTCTTTGAATGTGGGTTTCAATGCTGTTTCAATGCATGTGAGTTTCAAGGGCAGAGACATTTTAATGCTAAATCTATTTTCTTTGTGAGACTGCATTGCTTTGTTTAACAGATATCTATTAGGGTTTGTGCTGTAAAATTCAAAATAAAACGTTCAAATGAAATCTAAATCATTGCAGAAGTAAAGCAGTATGCACATTACAGTGTTTATGGTAAATGGGGCAAAATAACCAAGGAATGGGACATTGGAATGGCTGCAGGGGGGAGGCTCCATTCGACCATGATTTTGTGAGGGGGGAAGGGTAGCAAACTCAGACAGCCCTGGTTGAACTATACCTCTCAGTTGTCCATATTTTTGCAGAATTAATAGATATTTGCTTCTTATTTTTTGGTTTGTTCCTCATAAAATGTGTGGTTTTCTAGCAAATCATCTAGAAATGAAGTCACTAAATGACAGACATTGAGTTTCAGACATCATAGCCTTCAGAAAAATGCATGCTAACGCAAGACCTGTTATTCTATCAACTGTCTTAAGTTTATACAAGAGCAATTTTCAGTAGTGTTTGTATGTTCCCCAAATATATTTGGCCTTGTCCAGATTTCCTGCATTAAGTGGTTGAGAGGTATGTGCAAATCGCTTTGTAGAATTCAAAATATCCAAACCTCTCCATTGTCCCCAATTTTGGCTCAAAATGTTGCAATTTTGGAAGAAAATGTGGAGGGTTTACAAATAATATATAACTGTAATAATCAGAGTTATTACTTTTATTTCAGAAATGCATGTAGATACTCTTATTTTGTTGGCTGCTCAAGTTTGTTTGTGTCTTTTGGCTTTTCCTGGTTAGGGGGTATTACAGTGGAACTCCGGTCCGCTAATGATTGGTAGTGGATTTTTACGTACCGGGTTACCAGCCCTGACACACAACCTTCAACGAAGGCACGCGCCCCATTTAAGTATGCCTCCACACAGAAGATGCTCTAGCTGAGAATCGAATGGGACAACGCCTTGCTATGAGTTAGCTGCTCAAGTTAACAGTGTTAATATTAAAAAGGTGTCCCTTTTTTGGCAGGTTCCCAGCTGTATTGTGTGGCAACTTTATATTTTTGCATCACATTTTCGGTCTGTTTTTCATAAAATTGTGTTTTTCTGGCAAATTAGTGGCGAATCATTAAAAACTGAAGTTAGAAAATAATGGCAGACATTTGAGTTTCAGATTTCATACCCTTCAGAAAATTTGTACTAATACAAGACCTACTACTGTTCTATTATCTAAGTTAATAAGAGCAATATTTAAAAATTGTCCTTATTTTTGGGCCTGTGTCCCACTTCTAGTTCTATGTATGGCTTTGTCCAGATTTCTTGCTCTGAAGTTGAGAGGTATGAGTGTCAGAGCCTTCACTGTCAGCCAGAGACATTTCAAATTGTGACATACTCGTTGCACCCCACTCCCCATTGTAGTGGCTCTGGATGTGTCCAAGGAAGGCAAGGAGCAGTTATGCAGTGTAAGTGTGCAGAGTATTCCCCCATCCAAGGTAGACCACAAGTACAACCGTGGCTTTTCATCTGTCCTTGATTTTGCAGAATGTTCTGGTTTTCTGTCATATTTTTATACTGTTGATTTATGCTTCTTATTATTCAGGAAATGCATGCTGTCACAGTGCCCTGTTGCTCTGTTTAAGTAGCAATGATTTAATGACCATCAGGTAAGCTTGTTGGGGATTGTAAGATGCAAGTACGCTTTAATAAGCATACTGTTAAAGAATTACCAGCAGTGAAAGCCTTTTCGTTGTTGCCATGCCGAGAATATTTACATAACTAGATAATGTATAAGCCTTGGGTATTGAAATGCATATGACAGTATTTGTAATAAAAGGACAGGATTACAATATTTTCAGAAGCTCATTACAATTGTTGGAGACTTGCAGTCATCTTTTGTTGGAGACTTGCAGTCATCTTTGCAGGCTTACCCATAAACTAAACAGAATGTCAATATATCATGTGTGGTCCATAGCTTGTGCAGGAATCCTTTAAGCAATTTATCTTGAGCTTGTTTCTTGCTTGCTGTTCATTTTTTACTTTGACCATGTCTTCCCCATGAACCAAGTAGATAGTTGTGTCAGGCAGCAGGTCTTTTTTGGATAAGAAACAAATATTGTCTGTATAAGGAGGAGGAAGCATACCCCTCAGCTGTCCAGGTTTGTGCAGAATGTTCAGATTTTTTTGCCCCATATTCTTCCTGAAAAGGATTTAAGTTGCTAAATAATGACAGACATTTGAGTTTTAGATGTCATATCCTATAGAAAAATTCATACAAACATCATCGTCATCTTCTTTCGGTCGCCACAGTGGATCATCTGTTTCCATTTCTTCCTGTCTTCTGCATCTTGCTCTGTCACACCAACCACCTGCATGTCCTCTCTTACCACATCCAGAAACTTTATCTTAGGCCTTCCTCTTTTCCTGTTACCTGGTAGCTTCATCCTTGGCATATTTTTCCTAATATACTCAGCATCCCTCCTCAGCACATGTCCAAACCAACGTACTCTTGCCTCTCTGGCTTTGTCTCCAAACCTTCCAACCTGGGCTGACCCTCTAATATACTTATTCCTAATCCTGTACACCCTTGTCACACCCAGTGCAAATCTTAACATCTTTAATTCTGCCACATCCAGCTCTAACTCCTGCCTTTTTGTCAATGCCACCTTCTCCAACCCATATATCATAGCTGGTCTCACTAGCCTCTTGTAGACCTTCCCTTTCACTCTTACTGGTACTTGTCTGCCACAAATCACACCTGACACTCTTCTCCACCCACTCCATCCTGCCTGTACTCTCTTCTTCACCTGTCTTCCACACTCACCGTTACTCTGAACTATTGATCCCAAGTATTTAAACTCATCCACCTTCACCACCTCTACTCCTTGCATCCTCACCATTCCTCTATCCTCCCTCTCATTCACACACATATATTCTGTCTTAGTCCTGCTGACCTTCATTCCTCTTCTCTCTAGAGCATATCTCCATCTCTCCAGGGTCTCCTCCACCTGTTCCCTACTCTCACTACAGATCACAATGTCATCTGCAAACATCATAGTCCACGGGGACTCCTGTCTGATCTCATCTGTCAATCTGTCCATCACCGTTGCAAATAAGAAAGGGCTCAGAGCTGATCCTTGATGTAACCCCACCTCCACCTTAAACACATCTGTCACTCTCACCGCTGTCACACTACCCTCGTACATATCCTGTACCACTCTTACATACTTCTCTGACACTCCCGACTTCCTCATACAATACCACAACTCCTCTCTAGGCACTCTGTCATATGCTTTCTCTAAGTCTACAAAAACACAAGGCAACTCCTTCTGACCTCCTCTGTTCTTCTCCATCAACACTCTCAGAGCAAACATCGCATCTGTAGTGCTTTTTCCTGGCATGAAACCATACTGCTGATCACTAATCATCATGTCCCTTCTTAACCTAGCTTCCACTACTCTTTCCCATAACTTCATGCTGTGACTGATCAATTTAATCCCTCTGTAGTTACTACAGATCTGCAGATCACCCTTATTCTTAAAAATCTGTACCAAAACACTTTCTCCATTCCTCAGGCATCCTCTCACTTTCCAAGATTTCATTAAATAATCTAGTTAAAAACTCCACTGCCATTTCACCAAAACACCTCCATGAATCCACAGGTATGTCATCTGGACCAACAGCCTTTCCATTTTTCATTCTCTTCATAGCTATCCTTACTTCCTCCTTGCTAATCCATTGCACTTCATGAGTCACTATCCCCACATCATCCAACCATCTCTCCCTCTCATTCTCTTCATTCATCATCCCCTCAAAGTACTCTTTCCATCTCCTCAACACACTCTCCTTGCTTGTGAGTATGTTTCCCTCATTATCCTTTATCACCTTTACCTGCTGCACATCTTTACTAGCTCGGTCCCTCTGTCTAGCCAATCGGTAAAGGTCCTTTTCTCCCTCCTTAGTGTCCAACCTTTCATACAACTCTTCATATGCCTTATCCTTAGCCTTTGCCACCTCTCTCTTTGCCATGCACCTCATCTCCTTATACTCCTGTCTACTTTCTTCATCTGTCTGACAATCCCACTTCTTCTTTGCAAACCTCTTTCTCTGTATACTCTCCTGTACTTCCTCATTCCACCACCATGTCTCCTTGTCGTCCTTCCTCTGTCCAGATGTTATACCAAGCACCTTTCTAGCCATCTCCCTTACTAGCTCTGCTGTAGTTACCCAGCTATTTGGTAACTCTTCACTGCCACCCAGTGCCTGTCTTAACTCATCCCTGAACTCCACCTCACAATTACCCTTTTTCAGTTTCCACCATTTGGTCCTTGGTGCTGCCCTCACACTCCTCCTCCTCTTCTTGATCACCAACATCATCCTACAAACCACCATCCTATGCTGCCTAACTACACTTTCCCCGGTCACCACTTTACAGTCTCCAATCTCCTTCAAACTGGCCCTCCTACATAAGATATAATGCACCTGTGTGCATCTTCCTCCACTCTTGTATGTCACCCTATGCTCCTCCCTCTTGTTAAACTACATATTCACCACAGCTATGTCCATCCTTTTTGCAAAATCCACTACCATCTGACCTTCTGCATTCCTTTGTTTAACACCATACCTACCCATCACTTCATTATCCACTCCTCTGTTCCCTTCATCAACATGCTCATTGAAATCTGCTCCAATCACCACTCTCTCACCCTTGGGTACAGTCATCACCACTTCATCCAACTCACTCCATTTTTTTTTTCTCATCCATCGCACACCGAACTTGTGGAGCATATGCACTAACAACATTCATCATTACACCATCAATTTCTAGCTTCATAAACATCACTCTATCCGACACTCTTTTCAACTCCAAAACACTCTTAGCATACTGTTCCTTCAGAATAACTCCTACTCCATTTCTCCTCCCATCCACACCATGATAAAACAATTTGAACCCACCTCCGATACACCTAGCCTTACTCCCCTTCCATCTGGTCTCTTGCGCACACAATATACCAACCTTCCTTCTGTCCATCATATAAAATGCATACTAACATAAATCCTGTTATTCTAGCAATGTTCTAAGTTCATGAAAGCAATATTTATAATCTATCCCTATTTATGTTGGGCTTTGTCCAGATTTCTTGCAAAGGTTGAGGGGTGTGTGAGAGCAAGTGAAATGCCCTAGAGTTAGCAGGTGGAATTTATTTTCAAGGAATTGTGAGCTTCAAGGGAAGAGAAGTTTACTGCTGCTCATGCTAAGTCTGCTTAAAATGTGCAACTGTTTTGTTTAGCAAATGGTATCATTATTGTGGTATAACATTTTAAAGCAGTGTTAGTAGTACAGCAGGTAGCGTACTTGCATCTTGATGCAGAGGGCTAGAGGTTCTACTCCCACAGCATGTAGATTTGTATTTTAAGGGGGTGGAGTGCTACAGTCCTGGCTATGTCCTCCTTTGGATGAGATGCCTAATAACTATGAACTTGTTTTTCAGCATACCACCCATTCTGTATTGCAAATATACCAGCTTGCCATTTTTAATGTAACATAGGCAATGTATTCTTCAAGGGCAGCAGGCACTGAATTTGTTGATGAAATGCTGAAGTATAAAGTTGTTTTCTAGCAACAACCTCTTCATTAGTTTCAGATCTCTATAATGTGGAATTATTCAGATGACTTTTACTTCTGCAGAGATTGTGCATACTGACTGACATTGATGGATTGTAATGATGGGGTTGGGAGGGTGGCCTAATGGTTATGGTGCTTGCCTTACAAACACAAGTTGCAGCGTTTGAGTCTCACAAGGGATAATTGGCTAGGCTTAAAATGGCTCGCAAGGGCAGTTAGCTTAGTACAAACCTATAATCCCCTATAAAAAATTTAAGTGGCCTTTTATGGTTAAAATGTTTTGAATTGGGCAGTTTGTCATTATTGGCTCGTATGTTTTGTTTCATTGCTTGCTGGAAAAACGTTCAAAACTATACATTTAAAACACAGTCTAACAAGTGGTGCTGTATTATAGAAGGGATATAATTAAATTATTTTATATTATAATTAATACAATCTGTATATAATTATTGTGCATAATCATATGTATAAATATGTACACTTCTTATGCATGGCTACTCTTGCGTATCACAGTAACAGGAAGGATACTGTAATGGCTGTGTCAAGAAAAAAGGTCTAAAGCTTTTAGTTAAGCATATAATGAAGTTGTTCACATCAGTGACAACGCAGACCCAGTTTCATATAACTAAGGGTCAACCACACAAAATCAGAAAACACCCAGAATTTCCCTTGCCCACTCAGTAAAACTAATCTTGAAAAAATAATTAATAATGTGGATATATTAGGGCTATTGGAATTGTCTATAAAAAGATGAAGTGATGATTTGCAACTATGTCAATGTTGGGATTATGAAAAAATGCTTGATTAAGCATTAATTAAAAGATATGCATAATTTAGTGAATGCACACAGTTTAAGTTAAATACAGCTATAATGTGGCATGCATTCAGAGCACAGAATGGATGGCTTTTATTTAAACAGCAATTTATGCTACTGAGAGTTAATCTTGGAAGCCAAAGAACACTAGTGTTATAAACTAATCTGTTTAAATCTGTATAATCTGAACAGGCTCATGAGACTCAGTTTAGTGTCCTACATGAAAAATTCTGAGCTAATGAACACCATTCCCCAGTAGTTGTTTCTAAATCACTTACAAATAAATAAAACAAGGGGAAGTATTTTGAGGTAAAACAAATATCTTGTCTTTTTTGGTAGGTAAAAAGTAAAACTCTGTTAGTACCCAGGTAAATAAAATGATTATTAGCAATGAATGAGAAATTATTCCAGTATAGAGAACTGTAACAGCCAAGCCTTCTTGATCAGAATTCAAAAGGGCTACCAGCTGAAAGTTCCCTTGAGTTAGTTGCAATGTACATGGGGTATGTAAAAAAAGTTATCATGGATTCCTAATTAAATCTAGATACCTGTAATCATTGTAGAAGTAAAGCATAAGACAGTATGCACACTGAGAATTTTGAACAGTGTTTATGGCAACTGGAGAGAAATAGCCAAGTAATGGGACCCTGTAATGACTGTGTGGGGGTGGGGCTCCGTGAGTTGAGGGGGTGGGGCTTTGTGGGCGGGGCTCTGGGTTTGCACCCTCCCCCCTGCAAAAAATCCTGCGGGCTCCCTTGTCTCCACATCCATAATCCCATGTAATTTTGTGCTGATCTACATTGTAAACGTTATGCGCCCTAGTTGTACATTTTCTATTGTATATTATATACATGCGTAGATACAAATAAAAAATCCAAGGGGTCTGCTCTGTTTAAGAAACTCACAAACATAAAGAATTTGTGTTTATTCATTCGTACAAGAGAAAAAGAATCAGTCCAGGTGTTTTCTTGGCTTGTTTTCTTAATAACACCCATTCTAAATTTCCCGCTGTTATTAGTATTAGTATTATTTGTGTGTGTGTGTGTGTTTGGGGGGGGGTATAATAACAACTGTAACCACTCTGGTAAAATCTCTCCTCCCACATTTGGTGCATTGTTGTAAAAACGTTCTCACAAGAAAATCAGCCGGAAGTTAATGTGATACGTTATTTACATACCCATAATCCAAAGGGAGTGTGTGACTGATAATGAAAAGATCCAGCTTGTCTATATTCAAAATAAATTGATAAATCAATACTTCCAATCGTAACTGCACACTTAATCAGGTTCTTTGATATGCAAAATGTCAAATGCGGGTTTTATAGTAGGGAAATGAAAGAGATAGGAATTAGCCCAAAATGGTCAATAGACTGCTAATTTCTGGGCTGAAACCACTCCTCCAGGGACAGAGAGGCTGCTCAAAGCACCCTCTCTCACACTGAACAGAGAAACTTCCTTCTATCCAAGTAAGGTATGGGCAAACACAGAAAACAAGTATATATATATATATATATTTTTTTTTTTTTCAGAAAATAAAGCAGATACAATCAAAAAAACACTTTAAATGCACAGAAATGTCTATCACACTTGAGTGTGTAGCCTAGAACAGTTAAACAGGTAATCTAAACACAAAAATGACTTTGTTAAAGTGCAGGAAGTAAAATAAGTACAATATGTAGCTGAAACAAGATTTTTAAATCACAGAAACTCTAGAAAATCGGTGTTCATAGGTTCATAGGTAGGTACTAGGCTATTGGCCCTAGGGCCTATATAAGCCTAGCCAAAAAGGTACTCTGGATTTTGCCACCCAAGAAAATTATTTTCCTGTGCCCCTGTCAAGCAGAACCACAGAAATGATCCCTGGGGTGAATTTCCTATTACCCATCCAATCATCAAGATTTTTTTTGAAGAGTGCTAATGAGGAGCTCTGTTTGACATAGATATGTAGTCTGTTCCAGAGTATGGGAAGTCTCTAGGACAGGAATCTATCCCTCCAGCATGTTCTGTTTATTGTGGTGACAAGGTTCAGGTCCCTAGAGCGTGTAGCTTGGAGGGAATGGGATTTCTTTAAGTGGAGCATGTCTGACAGCTCTGGGTTTGACATAGCTTTGTATGTTAGGCTGAGATCGCCTCTGAGTAGGCGATATGCGATGGAGTAAAGCTGGAGTTTTTTGAGATGGTCTGCATAAGGCATCTGTTTGAGGCCAGTAATCCTCTTTGTGAGGTATTTTTGCGGCCTTTCCAGTTGTTGTAGATGTCTTGTGAGGTACATACCAAAAGGGGCATTGTACTCTATAATGGGTCTAATGAGTGACGAGTAGAGGGGAACAATGACCTCTTTTTTTCTGGATGAGAAACCTTTTGTGATGAGGTGTGCTGCGTAGAAGGATTTCCTGACCACTGTGGCGATGTGATTATCAAAGGCGAGACTACTGTCCACCTGTGTCCCAAGGTCTCTTATCACACTTTCAGTGTTAAGTAGACTACAGCCTATGTGGTAGTTCATGGGAACAGAGTTTTTACCAAAGGGGATGACAATGCACTTTTTGGCATTGAGCTTGAGACCATGTCTTTGACACCAGGCATCTGTCTCAGTGACGCCCTTTTGTAGGATGTCCACATCGTTAGGAGTTTCAATTATGGCTCCTAGTTTGCAGTCATCTGCGAATTTAGTTAGCCAAAGACCTTCTGTGTTAGCCTGTACTTCAGAGAAGTAGATACCAAACAGGAGAGGACTCAGTGGTACTCCACTTGTCACTGGTCTGAAGTCTGATTTGGAGTCTGCTACTTTCACGGTGTGGGTTCTATCAGTAAGTCAGTTGGCAACCCATCTTGTGACACAGGGATTTATACCTAGTTTAGTGATAGGCGGAATTAGCAAAAGGCAGCAAGAAAATGCAGAAAAATTATACTTAATCACTCCAAAGTCTCTCTTTTGTCTCTCTGCTGCTGTAGAACTCTGCAGGGCACCATGTAGGAGCTTGCTGAGTTGTATACTAGCACAAAAGAGGTTATCAGGGACCTGGGGACCCAGATTGACAGTGGCCTTTCTTTTGACACTCACATTGCTAAAGTGGTTAGAAAAACCTTCTACATTGCCCACCTGATCATGAAGGGATTCACATCCAGATCAAGTGAGGTCATTGTTCCCCTGTACTCTTCACTTATCAGACCAATGATCGAATACAATGCTCCATTCGGGATGTATCTCACCCGACACCTGCAGCAATTGGAGAGACCCCAAAAGTTCCTCACCAAAAGGATAAAGGGACTCCAAAATCTGTCATATGCTGCCAGACTGAAGAAACTCCAGCTCTATTCAGTCGCATACCGTCTGCTCAGAGGTGACCTGTGCCTGACATACAAGGCCATGTCCAACCCGGAATTAATGGACATGCTCCACCTCAAAAAATCCAAATCCACCAAAACCACTAGAGCAAGCAACTTAAACCTTAGCACGGATATAAATAGGACGTGCTGGAGGGATAGATTTATCACTCAGAGACTCCCTATGCTGTGGAATAAAATCCCGGTCCATGTGAGGCAGAGCACCTCGCTGGCTCTGTTCAAGAGAAATCTTGACCGGTGGATGGGAGATCGTAGGTTTACCCCGGGAATCATATCTGTGTCACTGCTGGACAGAGGCACAACAAACTAATGGGCACAGTATTTTTTCATATAAGGGGTGGCGTAAGCCACAAAAATTTGGGCTAGGCTTATAAATGCCTTAGGGCAGATAGCCTAGTATAAACCTATGAACCTATGAAAAACCTTGAAACTGGACTAAACTTTGTCTGCATATGGGAATAAATAAGGCAAAACACAAGAATTCAGGTAATACAGTCTGTACAAGAATTATTATGAAGTGAAATTTAACTGATGTACACACATTCACATCTGTCATCCGTTCGTGGTTTTGACTTATTTTTTTTTCTTTTTCCCTGCTAAACCTTGTGATTTCTGGAGAAAGGGTGACGATCAACTCTTAATAAGTAAGGACAGAATGCAGAGTTGCAGACTTCTATTTCAGAAATCCATGTTAATGCAGTTTCTCTTATAATATGAACTTCACAGACAAATAGTAGCGATGTTTGCCGTCATTCACAAACATCTGATCCCCACATCCATAATCCCATCTAATTCAGTGCTGATCTACATTGTAAACGTTATGCGCCCTAGTTGTACATTTTCTATTGTATATTATATACATGCGTAGATACAAATAAAAAATCCGAGGGCTCTGCTCTGTTTAAGAAACTCACAAACATAAAGAATTTGTGTTCATTCATTCGTGCAAGAGAAAAAGAATCAGTGCAGGTGTTTTCTTGGCTTATTTTCTTAATAACACGCATTCTATGTTTTCCGCACTTACTATTATTATTATATGTTTTGGGGAGGGTGTTGATGTAATATCAACAGTAACTTGTCTTGGTTGCATCGCTGGTAACAACGTTGTCAAAAAAAAAAAAACTCAACCGGAAGTTAATGTGATACCTTATTTACATACCCATAATCCAAAGGGCGAGTCTGTGTTTGTGTGTGTGTGGAGGGGGGGGGGGGATGACAGAAAATCTAAAGTTCCAGACTGTCTGTGTTCAGAATACATTGATGAAATAATATTGCTAGTAGTAATACTGCATGTAACCATTTTCGTTGATATGCAGAATGTCAGTTACACTATTGTCCCTACTATGTTAATAAATAATGTTTAAAATATCTATCAGCTGAGAAAATATTTGTGTTTGAAAGGCGCACCTTCGCCAACTCCTGCCATAGTTAATATATTCATTTTTTGTAATCCTGTGCTTTCGCTTAAAGCCCAGGGTGTAATTTTGTTTTATTGAAATATTCAATGTATTGTGTTATACCGCGAAGACGTTCGTGTGGCGGTTTAACTCCATGAAATTTGCTCGATTTTTTAAAGAGAGTATCCTGTTGTTTTACTGTGCGTTTATTTGTACAGAAGTTTGCATTCTATCCGTACTATTTGATATATGCTAAAAAGGACAATTTCCACAGGTGGTTTAATTTATTGACTTTTCTACACATCACGTTCCACACGAAATCTGAGTTTCTACCCACTAAAGAGAGAAAGAAACACTTAACACACACTCATACACAATCTCACGTACCACATACTGTATACTGTGCAATTCTTCACATCACAGACCAACACATAGCAAGTTTTCACAGATCACACCCTTATGTACTTACCTACAATCAACACTTATTCTACTATTGCACATTAATACCAGCCATTCACAACCCCACCTAACTACAATACTCAAGTTTTACCCAGATAGTAACCAATTTTCTTTCGCTAGGGCAAGGGTCAGCAAGTGAGGTTTTAACTATTTTTACAGACTGCCTCTGTCTATGAAGGACATGCGCACCACCGCAGGAGTGAATTTGCAATTTCCCATCCTTTGGTCCACATCGCACTTGAAGATGGTCTGGGAAAGCCAATGCTTCACACGAATAGGAAGCCAAATCCGCAGGAGAGGCAATTTCTGGAACACATGTCTCTCTGGCATGATCTATTCATGTCAGATATCAAGTATAGACTTTTGGAGTGCTTAACCCTCGTGCAGTTAATTTTGCGAATGTGCAACATTTCCATCAAGGCTGGGTCAGAGACTGTCCTGTAGGTCAGGCACAGATCATCCCTCAGTAATATATAGGAAACCTAATACAGTGATAGGGTTTTTAATCAGTCTAAATATGACAGGCTGGTAATACTCTGTATTTTTTAGGTGAGTAACCTTTGAGGACACTCCAACAGTTGTAGGTGCCTGGCAAGGTACATGCCAAAGGGTGCATTGCACTTGATTATTGGTCTGATGAGGGTTGAGTACAGTGATACTATGACATCCTTAGATCTGGATGCCATGCCCTTATTTAAAAGCTGAGCCACATAGAAGGATTTCCTCAGCACCGTGGACACATGGTGATCAAACGTCAGATTACTATCTATCTAAGCATTCAGATCTCTCACCACTGGGTCCACTCCTGAGGGTGAGGTGTTATTAATGGTGTTATTTAAAGGGTATTTGATTTCCCAAGGGTATTATTATGCACTTCTTCACATTTCGGTTGAGGCCATGGCTCTGACACCAGTCATTAGTCTGCATCAGACCTTTCTGTAGGATATCAATATCATTTGGGAAGTCAATGTCTTACAGTCATTAGCAAACCTGTTCAGCCAAATGCCACCTACATTTGCCTTGACATCTGAAAAGTATATCCCAAACAGGAGAGGTCCCAGCACTGCGACCCGTGGTACTCCAGTGGTGACTGGTTTCTTGCTGGATGTGAATTCTCTTACTCTAAATAAAGTGTCCTATCTCTGAGCCATATGGCTATCCATCTGCTGATGTAGAGGTTTATGCCCAGTTTTGTGACTTTATCAGTAATACCTGAGTGGGGTATTCTGGCAAATGTCTTGGCAAGGTAAAGGTAGGCAGTATGCATTGTCTTACCCTCATCCATGGCCTTAGTTACCATCCCAAAGAAGACCACCAGATTCACCAGGCAGGTCCTTCTCTTCATGAAGCCAAATTAGGTTGTGTCTAGAATCTGGAGATTTCCTGTGTTGTTGTTAGTTATGTGGTTATCCTCTCTATAGCCTTGCATATGAGGCTAGTCAGACTTATGGGTCAGCAGTTTCCTAGATCAACTGATGGTCTCCCATTGTGCAGAGGGATGACTGTTGCTTTCCCATACTCTACTGGAACAAAGCCTGTCTGGAGACTGTGGTTAAATACATATCTGCGTGAGTCTGCTAGGTCATGTTTGAAACCATTTAACAGGCACTCTGTGACTCCATCAGGGGCCATTAATTCAGTGTTTCTAGCTTTAATCTCATTATCTGCCTCAACCAGTCACACTGTCTCCAGTTTTGCATATCCATTGCAAAATCCAGATTTAATGATAATTTTTTTCTCAGGTACAGAGATTTCCCATTTCCTCTATGCTGATGGTAGGCCAACCATAAGACAAGGTGTTGTCATCACTAGACTAGAATATGGTCCTATCATTGTATCCTCTGTATGTCTTGTCCAATCACACCTGTAGATTCATCACATCAGCCCCTCCCACAGAGTATACCACTGCTCAGTCCTCTCTAAAGCAAAGTGGTTACCAGTATGAAGAAGGTGTGCTTGACGTTTAGCCTCCCTCAGACATAAACTGATTTACAAGATACATTTATTTTCTTCTCCAGCAGCCTCTCTAAGCATACCTCGGTGTACAGCCTCCGATCTCAGACTTCCCAATCTCTAATCACTCCTCATACAAACTGCACTCCACTGAGCAGATCATCTCTGGCATGGCTCCACAAAACTGAGAATTAATTCTTCCTAAACTTAAGGACATTACCACTTACGTGGAATTCTACCAACATATACCTCCTTACAAAAATTACCTCCTAATACTTTTGCTCCCAAGGAATCACTTATTACTGTAATATTCAACCTTGCACACTTTCCATTTCATGCACCAATGGGTTTTTAGTGTCTCGCCTCCCCAATATGTATCCCCTACAATATCCTGCACTAGCTCTACTGCTTCCTACCCTCACCCAAAAATCCTCCATTTAACCCTACACTAGAACACCCCTGCTTCCCCCTCTTTCTACCCCATCCTACTCTCACTCCTAGTTCCTCCATCTGCAACATTGTATCCTCCTTTGCACGATAATTAGAAATCATTAAAATGTTTTTATTTCATCTTATTGTGATTTTTATGTACATAAACACTTTGAATACCCTTAGCATTAATACCATTTCTTAAGAAGGTAATACGCACAACTTCCTCTGTTTAATACAGTGGTGCTTTCTTCTTGCATTGTGCACTGGGCTGAAAATACTCTACTGTGACAGTGGTCAATCAAAGTTATCAAATGTTAAATAAAATAAAAAGTAAAAAGGATGTTAACCACATACCACCCTAAATACATCCAGCATATTTAGTATTTCAAGACATATTTTATCCACTGACACAGCCTCATGTACCAGAACTCTTTAATCACTGCTCTGACCTGACACTGCACTGACCTCATCTACCATAAAAGGCATGTTAACCACAAAGCACCCAAACAACGTCCAGCAACTTTAGTATTTCCAGACAGATCTCAGCCACTGACACAGCTTGATGTAGCAGAGTTCTTTAATCACTGCACTGATTGCATCTACTACGGTCAATCTAATTCCATCATCTGCTTCTGCCTTCTGGCTAGGCCTCCTCAGAAAACAGCATGCCCATCAGGTTCAGGGCTCTTTTAAAATTACAATAATGTCCTTTGTTAACATCTACATTTCTTTGTACTTGATGAGAACAGCATGAACAATACCCTAACTCATACCTCCTAGTCACTGGATGATTTGCCAGAACCTCTCTGTGGCCATCAAGACATCATTTTTCATGGACTTTCAAAGCTCCTCCCACATCTAGGTCTTCACTTTGTCAAGTACCACAAATGCTGCCTTAATGGCTTGTTAATGCCCACTGGAAGCTCTGGGTTAATTTTTGCGCAGGGAAGGTGACTGGGGGATATGTGTTAATATACATATGATACATACCTGCTGTCAATCTCAGGACTATCTAAGTGATGTACGATACACTCCGGCTGCCCATTTCTGTAATATCTAAGTCATATACACACCTACTGTCCACCTCTGTACCAAGTGATATATGACACACACCTACTGTCCATCTCTGTACTAAGTGAAATATGATACACACCTGAAGTCCATCTCTGTACTAGGTGTTATATGGTACACACCTACTGTCCATCTCTGTACTAAGTGATATATGATACACACCAACTGTCCATCTCTGTACCAAGTGATATATGATACACATCTACTGCCCATCTTTGTACTAAGTGATATATGATAGACACCCACTGTCCATCTCTGTACTATGTAAGTGATATATGATACAAACCTACTGTCCATCTCTGTACTAAGTGACATATGATAAACACCTACTGTCCATCTCTGTACTAAGTGATATATGATACACACCTGCTGTCCATCTCTGTACTAACTGACATATAACACCTACTGTCCGTCTCTGTACTAAGTGATATATGATACACATCTACTGGCCATCTCTGTACTAAGTGATATATGATGCACTACTGATGTCCATCTCTGTACTGACATGATACACACCTACTGTCCATCTCTGTACTAAGTGATAAATGATACACATCTACTGGCCATCTCTGTACTAAGTGATATATGATGCACTCCTGATGTCCATCTCTCTACTAACTGACATATGATAACACCTACTGTCCATCTCTGTACTAAGTAATAAATGACACATACCTGCAGTCCATCACTGCACTAATTGATATATGATACACACTTGATGTCTGTCTCTGTACTAACTGACATATGATACACACCTACTGTCCATCTCTGCACTAAGTGATAAATGATACACACCTACTGTCCATCTCTGTACTAAGTTATATATGAAACACAACTGCCCATCTCTGTACTAACTGACATATGATACACACTTACTGTCCATCTCTGTACTAAGTGATAAATGATACACACCTGCTGTCCAACTCTGTACCAGGTTATATATGATACACACCTACTGCCCATTTCTGTGCTATGTTAAATATGATACACCTGCTGTCCATCTTTGTAAAAGTGATATACGATACACACCTACTGTCCATCTCTGTACTAAGTGATATATGATACACACCTACTGTCCATCTCTGTACTAAGTGATATATGATACACACCTACTGTCCATCTCTGTACTAAGTGATATATGATACACACCTACTGTCCATCTCTGTACTAAGTGATATATGATACACACCTACTGTCCATCTCTGTACTAAGTGATATATGATACACACCTACTGTCCATCTCTGTACTAAGTGATATATGATACACACCTACTGTCCATCTCTGTACTAAGTGATATATGATACACACCTACTGTCCATCTCTGTACTAAGTGATATATGATACACACCTACTGTCCATCTCTGTACTAAGTGATATATGATACACACCTGCTGTCCAAATCTGTACTAAGTGATATATGATACACACCTGCTGTCCAAATCTGTATCAAGTTATGTATGATACACACCAACTGCCCATTTCTGTACTATGTTATATATTGTACACCTGCTGTTCATCTCTGTACAAAGTGATATATGATACACACCTACTGTCCATCTCAGTACTAAGTGATATATGCTACACACCTACTGTCCATCTCTGTACTAAGTGATATATGATACACACCTACTGTCCATCTCTGTACTAAGTGATATATGATACACACCTACTGTCCATCTCAGTACTAAGTGATATATGCTACACACCTACTGTCCATCTCTGTACTAAGTGATATATGATACACACCTACTGTCCATCTCTGTACCAAGTGATATATGATACACATCTACTGCCCATCTCTGTACTAAGTGATATATGATACACACCTGCTGTCCATCTCTGTATTAAGTGATATATGATACACACCAACTGTCCATCTCTGTACTATGTAAGTGATATACGATACACACCTACTGTCCATCTCTGTACTAAGTGATATATGATACACACCTGCTGTCCATCTCTGCACTGACATATGATAACACCTACTGTCCATCTCTGTACTAAGTGATATATGATACACACCTGATGTCCAACTCTGTACTGACATGATACACACCTACTGTCCATGTCTGTACTAAGTGATAAATGATACAGACATACTGGCCATCTCTGCACTAAGTGATATATGATACACACTTGATGTCCATCTCTGTACTAACTGACATATGATAACACCTACTGTCCATCTCTGTACTAAGTGATAAATACCTACTGTCCATCTCTGTAGTAATTGATATATGATACACACCTGATGTCTTTCTCTGTACTAACTGACATGTGATACACACCTACTGTCCATCTCTGTACTAAGTGATATATGATACGCACTGACTGTCCATCTCTGTACTAAGTGATATATGATACAAACCTGCTGTCCATCTCTGTACTGACATATGATACACACCTACTGTCCATCTCTGCACTAAGTGATAAATGATACACACCTACTGTCCATCTCTGTACTAAGTGATATATGAAACACACCTGCTGTCCATCTCTGTACTAACTGACATATGATACACACGTACTGTCCATCTCTGTACTAAGTGATAAATGATACACACCTGCTGTCTAACTCTGTACCAAGTTATATATGATACACACCTACTGTCCATTTCTGTACTATGTTATATATGATACACCTGCTGTCCATCTCTGTACAAAGTGATATATGATACACACCTACTGTCCATCGCTGTACTATGTTATATATTGTACACCTGCTGTTCATCTCTGTACAAATTGATATATGATACACACCTACTGTCCATCTCTGTACTAAGTGATATATGATAAACACCTACTGTCCATCTCTGTACTAAGTGATATAGGATACACA
This sequence comes from Protopterus annectens, assembly GCF_019279795.1. NCBI lineage: Eukaryota > Metazoa > Chordata > Ceratodontiformes > Protopteridae > Protopterus > Protopterus annectens. The sequence goes on along the minus strand of NC_056729.1, from coordinate 1,812,933,348 downwards.
CCTACTGTCCATCTCTGTACTAAGTGATATATGATACACACCTATTGTCCATCTCTGTACTAAGTGATATATGATGCACACCTGCTGTCCATTTCTGTACTAACTGACATATGTTACAAACCTACTGTCCATCTCTGTAGTAAGTGATATATGATGTACACCTGCTGTCAATCTCTGTACTAAGTGACATATGATATACACCTACTGTCCGTCTCTGTACTAAGTGATATAAGATACACACCTACTGTCCATCTCTGTACTATGTAAGTGATATATGATACACACCTGCTGTCCATCTCTGTACTAAGTGATATATGATACACACCTACTGTCCATCTCTGTATTAAGTGATATATGATTCATACCTGCTGTCCATCTCTGTAGTAAGTGACATGTGATTCACACCTACTGTCTGTATCTGTACTAAGTGATATATGATACAAATCTACTGTCCATCTCTGTGTTAAGTTATATATGATACCTACCTGCTGTCCATCTCTGTACTAAGTGATATATGACACACACCTGCTGTCCAACTCTGTACTAAGTGATATATGATAGACACCCACTGTCCATCTCTGTACTATGTAAGTGATATATGATACACACCTGCTGTTCATCTCTGTACAAAGTGATATATGATACACACCTACTGTCCATCTCTGTACTAAGTGATATATGATACACACCTACTGTCCATCTCTGTACCAAGTGATATATGATAAACATCTACTGCCCATCTCTGTACTAAGTGATATATGATACACACCTACTGTCCATCTCTGTATTAAGTGATACATGATACACACCTGCTGTCCATCTCTGTACTAAGTGATATATGATATACACCTGCTATCCATCTCTGTACTAAGTGATATATGATACACACCTGCTGTCCATCTCTGTGCAACCTTTGATATATGATACATACTTGCTCTCCATCTCTGTACTAAGTGATATATGATACACACCTGCTCTCCATCTCTGTAGTAAGTGACATGTGATACACACCTACTGTCCATCTCTGTACTAAATGATATATAATACACACCTACTGTCCATCTCTGTATTAAGTGATATATGACACACACACACCTATTGTCCATCTCTGTACTAAGTGATATATGATACACATCTACTGTCCATCTCTGTACTAACTGATATATGATTCACACATGATGTCATCTCTGTAATAAGTGATATATGATACACACCTGCTATCATCTCTGTAGAACCTGTGATATATGATGCACACCTACTGTCCATCTCTGTACTAAGTGATATATGATACACACCTACTGTCCGTCTCTGTACTAAGTGATAAATGATACACACCTGCTCTCCATCTCTGTAATAAGTGATATATGATACACACCTACTGTCCATCTTTGTACTGTTATATGATACATACCTGCTGTCTATCTCTGTACTAAGTGATACATGATACACACCTGCTGTCCATCTCTACTAAATTATATAGGATACATATCTCACAACACCAGCTCTTCAGCTTGAACAAACCTCACTGCACCAATGTAGGATAAAACAACAGCCAGTTCACCAAAAAACAATTTATTCTCTATAAAGTCTCTAGCGCCTCGGCTTAACAAAGCCTTCAAGGAGTAAATGACAATACATGTTTTATCCTATATAGGATACATACCTACTGTCCATCTCTGTACTAACTGACATATGATACACACCTACTGTCCATCCCTGTACTAAGTGATAAATGATACACACCTGCTGTCCAACTCTGTATCAAGTTATATATGATACACACTTACTGCCCATTTTTGTACTATGTTATATATGATACACCTGCTGTCCATCTCTGTAATAAGTGATATATGATACACACCTACTGTCCATCTCTGTACCAAGTGATATATGATACACACCTACTGTCCATCTCTGTACTAAGTGATATATGATACACACCTACTGTCCATCTCTGTACTAAGTGATATATGATACACACCTACTGTCCATCTCTGTACTAAGTGATATATGATACACACCTACTGTCCATCTCTGTACCAAGTGATATATGATACACATCTACTGCCCATCTCTGTACTAAGTGATATATGATACACACCTGCTGTCCATCTCTGTACTAAGTGATATATGATACACACCTACTGTCCATCTCTGTATTAACTGTCATATGATACACACCTACTGTCCATCTCTGTACTATGTGATATATGATAAACACCTACTGTCCATCTCTGTACTATGTGATATATGATACAGACCTACTGTCCATCTCTGTACTAAGGGGTATATGATACACACCTGCTGTCCACCTATGTACCAAGCGACATATGATACACACCTGCTGTCCATCTGTGTAATAAGTGATATATGATACACACCTGTTGTCCATCTCAGTACTAAATTATATATGATACACACCTACTGTCTATCTCTGTACTAAGTGATATATGATACACACCTACTGTTCATCTCTGTACTAAGTGATATATGATACACACCTACTGTCCATCTCTGTACAAAGTGATATATGATACACACCTACTGTCCATCTCTGTACCAAGTGATATATGATACACACCTACTGTCCATCTCTGTACCAAGTGATATATGATACACATCTACTGCCCATCTCTGTACTAAGTGATATATGATACACACCTGCTGTCCTTCTCTGTATTAAGTGATATATGATACACACCAACTGCCCATCTCTGTACTATGTAAGTGATCAGACCTCCCAACCGTTCCGAATTACTCGGTTTTTACCGAGTTTTGGGGTCCAAATGAAGGGGTGCCACGATTCCCGAGTGGCACCCCTTCATTTCCGATTTTTCTTTTCATTTTTTAAAGTTTTGCGCTGTTGGAGCTGACGTCATCACGTGCGCAATGACGTCAGCGCTGTCAGGCTACCAGCCAGTCGGAATTGAGCTTGCATCATCATTTCCGGCTTTCTGGCAGTTAACTTTTAACCGCGAAGCAGATACAGGTAAATCGTAAATGGATCTTATGGATGACAGCAGTATGGCGAACAGGGGCCGGGATTAATGTCGGAGACAAAGCTGATACAGAGGGCAGGGATTAATGGCGACGGCAAAGCTGATGGCTGCAGGTAAATGGATGTGGCGAGTGGAGCCGGGATGAAGGCACTGGCATCCTTGAAATGGATGAAAGCAGCATGGAGCAGCTGGGATTAATGGCGGCATGAAGAGTGGAGAGCTTAGCCGGCACTACTCACTCAGGGTAAGTGGAAGCTTTTCGTGTTGCATTACTCAGAGGATCTAGGTGGCCTAATTGCTCTGCATTTTCACTACTTAAGTTGGAATCCAGATGTCGATTCTAGAATTAATTTAGGGGTTCTTATTTTATACACTGTAGTCTGTCCAGATTACTGTCTGTGGTCTGGAACAACAACATTGATGGGCTTAAATGATAAATATAAATCAGGCCAAAACATCTGCTACGACTATGACGGGTCCACTGCTGCTAACGCAAAATTAAAGCCAAATGTCGAAGACACACTTGAAAAGGAACATTATCAGCTATAACCACTTCACATGAATGTCTTATAATAGTTATGAAACAAGTCCTTTTTTAAGAAATGTGATGTATTTTTGAGTCTTTCTGTGGATCACATTGGGGATTTGCAATGCAATAATGCTGTTGCTAATGGTGCACCTTTATCAGTTAAGATCTAGTTACCTTTCAACTCAAAATCTAAACTGCAGATTATCAAAATGATAGAAAACAACTTTCTCAGCCTTGCAGAATTTATGATAACGGTCATTAGACCATAATGTGTTTAATCAGTTCCATTATCTGTGCTCATTTTCTTAAGTGAGACAAATAAACATATAATCAAAAAAAATACAATGTGTTTTATTGGTATGACAAAAGCAGGTTTATAGGTTTCCTGCTCAGACTATTTGGATGTAGGTAACTAAAAGTTCTGTAATATGCAGAGTATGATGGACTTCCTTATTACAATAGACCTGTGACTACTTTCTGAAAGTAATTGGATTTAAGTTTTTAAAGAATCAGTTCTTCTGGCTCTGGTGCCTTTTTCGGGGACAGTATTGGATGTGTTCGTTTAGCGATATCCTGAGTCTTAGTGTGAAAGAAGAGATCATCATGTGAACAGATTTTAGCTGCTTAGAGTACAGTTTACTTACCAGTTTATTCATCTGACTTCCAGAAAAAAATGGCATTTTGTTTTAATAAAAGGAGTCTGTAAAGTGATATGCATATTCTATGTGTTTCAAAAGATTTAAGGATTTAAACTATAATCTGTTCTGCTCCCCTCCAGATCTCCATCTCAGAGATCCTCTTTGCACTTAGGATGAACCTCTTCCTAAGAATTAAACTTCCTGACTGTCTACTTCCTGGTCATATGTGTGTGTATGTGTGTGATTCGTTAATTCTGGCCACTCTGTTATAATTATATTTGAATGTGCATTTGTAGTCACGTACGAGCTTGGTAGCTTGCTTGCATCATGTGGTGTGTCCCACTTTGTATTAATCTAGTAGGCAGTGTGAGTGGTTAGGTTAAGTTATATTTCATCTTAGCAGATTCCTCCATGTGATTAATATTGAAAGTGCAGCTTGGTTGGTCTTAGATTCACTTGTGTATTACAATTTAATAGCTTGCTTGCATGTGGTGTCTCACCTTGTATTAATCTAGGCAGAGTGAGTGGTTACTTAGGCTAAGTTATATTTTGTCTTAGCAGATTCCCTCTGTGTCCCACACAGAGATAAGAAAAAGACTTCTGCTAACAGGCAACAGTACTTCATTAATCCTGGCTGCTGCAGCGTGATCAATATTGAAGGTGCAGCTTGGTTGGACTTAGATTCGCTTGTGTATTAGGCAGTTACAGTAAGTAATACACAAGTGACTCATGGAGATCTGCACTCAGTCTGGCAGCTAACAGCTCATAGATTCCTCTGTGACTGACTGGTTATATTTGGTGGTATCTCATTATACTATGAGATTCCTGTCTTAGCAAAGATTGTGAGTGAAGAGTGTGTGATGCAGCTCAGACATTATATTAATCTAGGCAGATAACAGCGCACAAATTCCTATTTAGTATCCCATTATACTTGTCTTATAGCCCCTGCAGCTCAGGGATTGACAGGAGGTGTGTGTGTGTGTAAATAGACTTTTATGATGGAAACGTTCTGAATTGGGCAGTTTTTTATTACTGGTTCATGCATTTTGTTTCATTGCCTACTGAAAAAATGTTCAAACAAATTTAAAATGTGCTCTAACAAGTGTGCTGTATTATACAAAGAATATAATTTACTAAAGCCATGTATGTTTCTTGTTTTGTGTGCAAGGGGCCAGTGATTTGAAAACAACCCAAAAGGTAATCTTTATCCACCACTGGCCAGATGTATTTTCTTTGGATGTGGTGCATGTTTCAATGCTATTTTAATGAATGTGAGTTTCAAAGGTAGAAGTTTTAATGCCAAATCTATTTTCATTGTGAGACAGTTTAACAGGTGTCTATTGGTGTTTGTCCATTGTGCTGTAAAGTGTAAAAATTAAAACCCAAATAATCATTGTAGTAAAGCAGTATGCACACATTAGTGTTTATGGTAAATGGGGCAAAATAGCCAGGTAAAGGGACATTGGGAATGGCTGCAGGGTGACTCTGGTGCCATATTTTGTTTGCCTGTTCTTCAATTTGCACGAAAGTTGGTATCCCACAATTCCACGGGAGTGGGCGGGGCTACATAATTATGTATGCAAATTTTATGTTAAACAGCGTACAGATTTGTACCTATTTTTCATGGGCCTTGTCTAGATTTTTGATGTTTCAAGGTTGAGAGGTTTGTAAGTGATATACGATACACACCTATTGTCCATCTCTGTACTGTGACATATGATAAACACCTACTGTCCATCTCTGTACTAAGTGATATATGATACACACCTGCTGTCCATCTCTGTACTGACATATGATAACACCTACTGTCCATCTCTGTACTAAGTGATATATGATACACACCTGATGTCCATCTCTGTACTGACATGATACACACCTATTGTCCATCTCTGTACAAAGTGATATATGATACACACTTGATGTCCATCTCTGTACTAACTGACATATGATAACACCTACTTTCCATCTCTGTACTAAGTGATAAATACCTACTGTCCATCTCTGTAGTAATTGATATATGATACACACCTGATGTCTTTCTCTGTACTAACTGACATGTGATACACACCTATTGTCCATCTCTGTACTAAGTGATATATGATACACACCTACTGTCCATCTCTGTACTAAGTGATATATGATACACACCTACTGTCCATCTCTGTACTAAGTGATAAATACCTACTGTCCATCTCTGTAGTAATTGATATATGATACACACCTGATGTCTTTCTCTGTACTAACTGACGTGATACACACCTACTGTCCATCTCTGTACTAAGTGATATATGATACACACCTACTGTCCATCTCTGTACTAAGTGATATATGATACACACCTACTGTCCATCTCTGTACTAAGTGATATATGATACACACCTATTGTCCATCTCTGTACTAAGTGATATATGATACACACCTACTGTCCTTCTCTGTAATAAGTGATATATGATGCACACCTGCTGTCCATTTCTGTACTAACTGATATATGTTACAAACCTACTGTCCATCTCTGTAGTAAGTGATATATGATATACACCTGCTGTCAATCTCTGTACTAAGTGACATATGATACACATCTACTGTCCATCTCTGTACTATGTGATATATGATTCATACCTGCTGTCCATCTCTGTAGTAAGTGACATGTGATTCACACCTACTGTCTGTATCTGTACTAAGTGATATATGATACAAATCTACTGTCCATCTCTGTGTTAAGTTATATATGATACCTACCTGCTGTCCAACTCTGTACTAAGTGATATATGATACACACCTACTGTCCATCTCTGTATTAAGTGATATATGATACACACCTGCTGTCCATCTCTGTACTAAGTGATATATGATATACACCTGCTATCCATCTCTGTACTAAGTGATATATGATACACACCTGCTGTCCATCTCTGTGCAACCTTTGATATATGATACATACCTGCTTTCCATCTCTGTACTAAGGGATATATGATACACACCTGCTCTCCATCTCTGTAGTAAGTGACATGTGATACACATCTACTGTCCATCTCTGTACTAAATGATATATAATACACACCTACTGTCCTTCCCTGTATTAAGTGATATATGATACACAACTATTGTCCATCTCTGTACCAAGTGATATATGACACACACACACACCTACTGTCCAGCTCTGTACTAAGTGATATATGATACACATCTACTGTCCATCTCTGTACTAACTGATATATGATTCACACATGCTGTCATCACTGTAATAAGTGATATATGATACACACCTGCTATCATCTCTGTAGAACCTGTGATATATGATGCACACCTACTGTCCATCTCTGTACTAAGTGATATATGATACACACCTACTGTCCGTCTCTGTACTAAGTGATAAATGATACACACCTGCTCTCCATCTCTGTAATAAGTGATATATGATACACACCTACTGTCCATCTTTGTACTGTTATATGATACATACCTGCTGTCTATCTCTGTACTAAGTGATACATGATACACACCCGCTGTCCATCTCTGTAATAAATTATATAGGATACATACCTACTGTCCATCTCTGTACTAACTGACATATGATACACAACTACTGTCCATCCCTGTACTAAGTGATAAATGATACACACCTGCTGTCCAACTCTGTATCAAGTTATATATGATACACACCTACTGCCCATTTCTGTACTATGTTATATATGATACACCTGCTGTCCATCTCTGTAATAAGTGATATATGATACACACCTACTGTCCATCTCTGTACTAAGTGATATATGATACACACCTACTGTCCATCTCTGTACTAAGTGATATATGATACACACCTACTGTCCATCTCTGTACCAAGTGATATATGATACACATCTACTGCCCATCTCTGTACTAAGTGATATATGATACACACCTGCTGTCCATCTCTGTACTAAGTGATATATGATACACACCCACTGTCCATCTCTGTACTATAAAAGTGATATATGATACACACCTACTGCCCATCTCTGTGCTAAGGGATATATGATACACACCTGCTGCCCACCTATGTACCAAGTGATATATGATACACACCTACTGTCCATCTCTGTATTAACTGACATATGATACACAGCTACTGTCCATCTCTGTACTATGTGATATATGATAAACACCTACTGTCCATCTCTGTACTATGTGATATATGATACAGACCTACTGTCCATCCCTGTACTAAGGGGTATATGATACACACCTGCTGTCCACCTATGTACCAAGCGACATATGATACACACCTGCTGTCCATCTGTGTAATAAGTGATATATGATACACACCTGTTGTCCATCTCTGTACTAAATTATATATGATACACACCTACTGTCTATCTCTGTACTAAGCGATATATGATAGACACCTACTGTCCATCTCTGTACTAAGTGATATATGATACACACCACCTGCTGTCCAACTCTGTACCAAGTTATATATGATACACACCAACTGCCCATTTCTGTACTATGTTATATATGATACACCTGCTATCCGTCTTTGTACAAAGTGATATATGAAACACACCTACTGTTCATTGCTGTACTATGTTATAAATTGTACACCTGCTGTTCATCTCTGTACAAAGTGATATATGATACACACCTACTGTCCATCTCTGTACTAAGTGATATATGATACACACCTACTGTCCATCTCTGTTCAACCTGTGATATATGATGCACACCTACTGTCCATCTCTGTACTAAGTGGTACATGATACACACCTACTGTCCGTCTCTGTTCTACATGATAAATGATACACACCTGCTGTACCTCACTGTACAAAGTTATATGATACACACCTGCTGTCCATCTCTCTACTAAGTGATAAATGATACACACCTGCTCTCCATCTCTGTACTAAGTGACATATGATACACACCTGCTGTCCATTTCTGTACTAACTGACATATGTTACAAACCTACTGTCCATCTCTGTAGTAAGTGATATATGATATACACCTTCTGTCAATCTCTGTACTAAGTGACATATGATATACACCTACTGTCCGTCTCTGTACTAAGTGATATAAGATACACACCTACTGTCCATCTCTGTACTATGTAAGTGATATATGATACACACCTGCTGTCCATCTCTGTACTAAGTGATATATGATACACACCTACTGTCCATCTCTGTATTAAGTGATATATGATTCATACCTGCTGTCCATCTCTGTAGTAAGTGACATGTGATTCACACCTACTGTCTGTATCTGTACTAAGTGATATATGATACAAATCTACTGTCCATCTCTGTGTTAAGTTATATATGATACCTACCTGCTGTCCATCTCTGTACTAAGTGATATATGATACACACCTGCTGTTCAACTCTGTACTAAGTGATATATGATAGACACCCACTGTCCATCTCTGTACTATGTAAGTGATATATGATACACACCTGCTGTTCATCTCTGTACAAAGTGATATATGATACACACCTACTGTCCATCTCTGTACTAAGTGATATATGATACACACCTACTGTCCATCTCTGTACCAAGTGATATATGATACACATCTACTGCCCATCTCTGTACTAAGTGATATATGATACACACCTGCTGTCCTTCTCTGTATTAAGTGATATATGATACACACCTACTGTCCATCTCTGTATTAAGTGATACATGATACACACCTGCTGTCCATCTCTGTACTAAGTGATATATGATATACACCTGCTATCCATCTCTGTACTAAGTGATATATGATAAACACCTGCTGTCCATCTCTGTGCAACCTTTGATATATGATACATACTTGCTCTCCATCTCTGTACTAAGTGATATATGATACACACCTGCTCTCCATCTCTGTAGTAAGTGACATGTGATACACACCTACTGTCCATCTCTGTACTAAATGATATATAATACACACCTACTGTCCATCTCTGTATTAAGTGATATATGACACACACACACTTATTGTCCATCTCTGTACTAAGTGATATATGATACACATCTACTGTCCATCTCTGTACTAACTGATATATGATTCACACATGATGTCATCTCTGTAATAAGTGATATATGATACACACCTGCTATCATCTCTGTAGAACCTGTGATATATGATGCACACCTACTGTCCATCTCTGTACTAAGTGATATATGATACACACCTACTGTCCGTCTCTGTACTAAGTGATAAATGATACACACCTGCTCTCCATCTCTGTAATAAGTGATATATGATACACACCTACTGTCCATCTTTGTACTGTTATATGATACATACCTGCTGTCTATCTCTGTACTAAGTGATACATGATACACATCCGCTGTCCATCTCTGTAATAAATTATATAGGATACATACCTACTGTCCATCTCTGTACTAACTGACATATGATACACAACTACTGTCCATCCCTGTACTAAGTGATAAATGATACACACCTGCTGTCCAACTCTGTATCAAGTTATATATGATACACACCTACTGCCCATTTCTGTACTATGTTATATATGATACACCTGCTGTCCATCTCTGTACAAAGTGATAAATGATACACACCTACTGTCCATCTCTGTACTATGTAAGTGATATATGATAAATACCTGCTGTCCATCTCTGTAATAAGTGATATATGATACACACCTACTGTCCATCTCTGTACTAAGTGATATATGATACACACCTACTGTCCATCTCTGTACTAAGTGATATATGATACACACCTACTGTCCATCTCTGTACTAAGTGATATATGATACACACCTACTGTCCATCTCTGTACCAAGTGATATATGATACACATCTACTGCCCATCTCTGTACTAAGTGATATATGATACACACCTGCTGTCCATCTCTGTACTAAGTGATATATGATACACACCCACTGTCCATCTCTGTACTATAAAAGTGATATATGATACACACCTACTGCCCATCTCTGTGCTAAGGGATATATGATACACACCTGCTGCCCACCTATGTACCAAGTGATATATGATACACACCTACTGTCCATCTCTGTATTAACTGACATATGATACACAGCTACTGTCCATCTCTGTACTATGTGATATATGATAAACACCTACTGTCCATCTCTGTACTATGTGATATATGATACAGACCTACTGTCCATCCCTGTACTAAGGGGTATATGATACACACCTGCTGTCCACCTATGTACCAAGCGACATATGATACACACCTGCTGTCCATCTGTGTAATAAGTGATATATGATACACACCTGTGTTCCATCTCTGTACTAAATTATATATGATACACACCTACTGTCTATCTCTGTACTAAGCGATATATGATAGACACCTACTGTCCATCTCTGTACTAAGTGATATATGATACACACCACCTGCTGTCCAACTCTGTACCAAGTTATATATGATACACACCAACTGCCCATTTCTGTACTATGTTATATATGATACACCTGCTATCCGTCTCTGTACAAAGTGATATATGAAACACACCTACTGTTCATTGCTGTACTATGTTATAAATTGTACACCTGCTGTTCATCTCTGTACAAAGTGATATATGATACACACCTACTGTCCATCTCTGTACTAAGTGATATATGATACACACCTACTGTCCATCTCTGTTCAACCTGTGATATATGATGCACACCTACTGTCCATCTCTGTACTAAGTGGTACATGATACACACCTACTGTCCGTCTCTGTTCTACATGATAAATGATACACACCTGCTGTACCTCACTGTACAAAGTTATATGATACACACCTGCTGTCCAGCCGTCTACTAAGTGATAAATGATACACACCTGCTCTCCATCTCTGTACTAAGTGACATATGATACACACCTGCTGTCCATTTCTGTACTAACTGACATATGTTACAAACCTACTGTCCATCTCTGTAGTAAGTGATATATGATATACACCTGCTGTCAATCTCTGTACTAAGTGACATATGATATACACCTACTGTCCGTCTCTGTACTAAGTGATATAAGATACACACCTACTGTCCATCTCTGTACTATGTAAGTGATATATGATACACACCTGCTGTCCATCTCTGTACTAAGTGATATATGATACACACCTACTGTCCATCTCTGTATTAAGTGATATATGATTCATACCTGCTGTCCATCTCTGTAGTAAGTGACATGTGATTCACACCTACTGTCTGTATCTGTACTAAGTGATATATGATACAAATCTACTGTCCATCTCTGTACTAAGTGATATATGATACACACCTGCTGTTTAACTCTGTACTAAGTGATATATGATAGACACCCACTGTCCATCTCTGTACTATGTAAGTGATATATGATACACACCTGCTGTTCATCTCTGTACAAAGTGATATATGATACACACCTACTGTCCATCTCTGTACTAAGTGATATATGATACACACCTACTGTCCATCTCTGTACCAAGTGATATATGATACACATCTACTGCCCATCTCTGTACTAAGTGATATATGATACACACCTGCTGTCCTTCTCTGTATTAAGTGATATATGATACACACCTACTGTCCATCTCTGTATTAAGTGATACATGATACACACCTGCTGTCCATCTCTGTACTAAGTGATATATGATATACACCTGCTATCCATCTCTGTACTAAGTGATATATGATAAACACCTGCTGTCCATCTCTGTGCAACCTTTGATATATGATACATACTTGCTCTCCATCTCTGTACTAAGTGATATATGATACACACCTGCTCTCCATCTCTGTAGTAAGTGACATGTGATACACACCTACTGTCCATCTCTGTACTAAATGATATATAATACACACCTACTGTCCATCTCTGTATTAAGTGATATATGACACACACACACCTATTGTCCATCTCTGTACTAAGTGATATATGATACACATCTACTGTCCATCTCTGTACTAACTGATATATGATTCACACATGATGTCATCTCTGTAATAAGTGATATATGATACACACCTGCTATCATCTCTGTAGAACCTGTGATATATGATGCACACCTACTGTCCATCTCTGTACTAAGTGATATATGATACACACCTACTGTCCGTCTCTGTACTAAGTGATAAATGATACACACCTGCTCTCCATCTCTGTAATAAGTGATATATGATACACACCTACTGTCCATCTTTGTACTGTTATATGATACATACCTGCTGTCTATCTCTGTACTAAGTGATACATGATACACATCCGCTGTCCATCTCTGTAATAAATTATATAGGATACATACCTACTGTCCATCTCTGTACTAACTGACATATGATACACAACTACTGTCCATCCCTGTACTAAGTGATAAATGATACACACCTGCTGTCCAACTCTGTATCAAGTTATATATGATACACACCTACTGCCCATTTCTGTACTATGTTATATATGATACACCTGCTGTCCATCTCTGTACAAAGTGATAAATGATACACACCTATTGTCCATCTCTGTACTAATATATGATAAACACCTACTGTCCATCTCTGTACTATGTAAGTGATATATGATAAATACCTGCTGTCCATCTCTGTAATAAGTGATATATGATACACACCTACTGTCCATCTCTGTACTAAGTGATATATGATACACACCTACTGTCCATCTCTGTACTAAGTGATATATGATACACACCTACTGTCCATCTCTGTACTAAGTGATATATGATACACACCTACTGTCCATCTCTGTACCAAGTGATATATAATACACATCTACTGCCCATCTCTGTACTAAGTGATATATGATACACACCTGCTGTCCTTCTCTGTATTAAGTGATATATGATACACACCTACTGTCCATCTCTGTATTAAGTGATACATGATACACACCTGCTGTCCATCTCTGTACTAAGTGATATATGATATACACCTGCTATCCATCTCTGTACTAAGTGATATATGATACACACCTGCTGTCCATCTCTGTGCAACCTTTGATATATGATACATACTTGCTCTCCATCTCTGTACTAAGTGATATATGATACACACCTGCTCTCCATCTCTGTAGTAAGTGACATGTGATACACACCTACTGTCCATCTCTGTACTAAATGATATATAATACACACCTACTGTCCATCTCTGTATTAAGTGATATATGACACACACACACCTATTGTCCATCTCTGTACTAAGTGATATATGATACACATACTGTCCATCTCTCTGCTAACTTGATATATGATTCACACATGATGTCATCTCTGTAATAAGTGATATATGATACACACCTGCTATCATCTCTGTAGAACCTGTGATATATGATGCACACCTACTGTCCATCTCTGTACTAAGTGACATATGATACACACCTACTGTCCGTCTCTGTACTAAGTGATAAATGATACACACCTGCTCTCCATCTCTGTAATAAGTGATATATGATACACACCTACTGTCCATCTTTGTACTGTTATATGATACATACCTGCTGTCTATCTCTGTACTAAGTGATACATGATACACATCCGCTGTCCATCTCTGTAATAAATTATATAGGATACATACCTACTGTCCATCTCTGTACTAACTGACATATGATACACAACTACTGTCCATCCCTGTACTAAGTGATAAATGATACACACCTGCTGTCCAACTCTGTATCAAGTTATATATGATACACACCTACTGCCCATTTCTGTACTATGTTATATATGATACACCTGCTGTCCATCTCTGTACAAAGTGATAAATGATACACACCTACTGTCCATCTCTGTACTATGTAAGTGATATATGATAAATACCTGCTGTCCATCTCTGTAATAAGTGATATATGATACACACCTACTGTCCATCTCTGTACTAAGTGATATATGATACACACCTACTGTCCATCTCTGTACTAAGTGATATATGATACACACCTACTGTCCATCTCTGTACTAAGTGATATATGATACACACCTACTGTCCATCTCTGTACCAAGTGATATATGATACACATCTACTGCCCATCTCTGTACTAAGTGATATATGATACACACCTGCTGTCCATCTCTGTACTATAAAAGTGATATATGATACACACCTACTGCCCATCTCTGTGCTAAGGGATATATGATACACACCTGCTGCCCACCTATGTACCAAGTGATATATGATACACACCTACTGTCCATCTCTGTATTAACTGACATATGATACACACCTACTGTCCATCTCTGTACTATGTGATATATGATAAACACCTACTGTCCATCTCTGTACTATGTGATATATGATACAGACCTACTGTCCATCCCTGTACTAAGGGGTATATGATACACACCTGCTGTCCACCTATGTACCAAGCTTATATATGATACACACCTGCTGTCCATCTGTGTAATAAGTGATATATGATACACACCTGTTGTCCATCTCTGTACTAAATTATATATGATACACACCTACTGTCTATCTATGTACTAAGCGATATATGATAGACACCCACTGTCCATCTCTGTACTAAGTGATATATGATACACACCACCTGCTGTCCAACTCTGTACCAAGTTATATATGATACACACCAACTGCCCATTTCTGTACTATGTTATATATGATACACCTGCTATCCGTCTCTGTACAAAGTGATATATGAAACACACCTACTGTTCATTGCTGTACTATGTTATAAATTGTACACCTGCTGTTCATCTCTGTACAAAGTGATATATGATACACACCTACTGTCCATCTCTGTACTAAGTGATATATGATACACACCTACTGTCCATCTCTGTACTAAGTGATATATGATATACACCTGCTATCCATCTCTGTACTAAGTGATATATGATACACACCTGCTGTCCATCTCTGTGCAACCTTTGATATATGATACATACTTGCTCTCCATCTCTGTACTAAGTGATATATGATACACACCTGCTCTCCATCTCTGTAGTAAGTGACATGTGATACACACCTACTGTCCATCTCTGTACTAAATGATATATAATACACACCTACTGTCCATCTCTGTATTAAGTGATATATGACACACACACACCTATTGTCCATCTCTGTACTAAGTGATATATGATACACATCTACTGTCCATCTCTGTACTAACTGATATATGATTCACACATGATGTCATCTCTGTAATAAGTGATATATGATACACACCTGCTATCATCTCTGTAGAACCTGTGATATATGATGCACACCTACTGTCCATCTCTGTACTAGGTGATATATGATACACACCTACTGTCCGTCTCTGTACTAAGTGATAAATGATACACACCTGCTCTCCATCTCTGTAATAAGTGATATATGATACACACCTACTGTCCATCTTTGTACTGTTATATGATACATACCTGCTGTCTATCTCTGTACTAAGTGATACATGATACACATCCGCTGTCCATCTCTGTAATAAATTATATAGGATACATACCTACTGTCCATCTCTGTACTAACTGACATATGATACACAACTACTGTCCATCCCTGTACTAAGTGATAAATGATACACACCTGCTGTCCAACTCTGTATCAAGTTATATATGATACACACCTACTGCCCATTTCTGTACTATGTTATATATGATACACCTGCTGTCCATCTCTGTACAAAGTGATAAATGATACACACCTATTGTCCATCTCTGTACTAATATATGATAAACACCTACTGTCCATCTCTGTACTATGTAAGTGATATATGATAAATACCTGCTGTCCATCTCTGTAATAAGTGATATATGATACACACCTACTGTCCATCTCTGTACTAAGTGATATATGATACACACCTACTGTCCATCTCTGTACTAAGTGATATATGATACACACCTACTGTCCATCTCTGTACTAAGTGATATATGATACACACCTACTGTCCATCTCTGTACCAAGTGATATATGATACACACCTGCTGTCCATCTCTGTACTAAGTGATATATGATACACACCCACTGTCCATCTCTGTACTATAAAAGTGATATATGATACACACCTACTGCCCATCTCTGTGCTAAGGGATATATGATACACACCTGCTGCCCACCTATGTACCAAGTGATATATGATACACACCTACTGTCCATCTCTGTATTAACTGACATATGATACACACCTACTGTCCATCTCTGTACTATGTGATATATGATAAACACCTACTGTCCATCTCTGTACTATGTGATATATGATACAGACCTACTGTCCATCCCTGTACTAAGGGGTATATGATACACACCTGCTGTCCACCTATGTACCAAGCGACATATGATACACACCTGTTGTCCATCTCTGTACTAAATTATATATGATACACACCTACTGTCTATCTCTGTACTAAGCGATATATGATAGACACCTACTGTCCATCTCTGTACTAAGTGATATATGATACACACCACCTGCTGTCCAACTCTGTACCAAGTTATATATGATACACACCAACTGCCCATTTCTGTACTATGTTATATATGATACACCTGCTATCCGTCTCTGTACAAAGTGATATATGAAACACACCTACTGTTCATTGCTGTACTATGTTATAAATTGTACACCTGCTGTTCATCTCTGTACAAAGTGATATATGATACACACCTACTGTCCATCTCTGTACTAAGTGATATATGATACACACCTACTGTCCATCTCTGTACTAAGTGATATATGATACACACCTGCTGTCCATCTCTGTACTAAGTGATAAATGATACACACTTGCTGTCCATCTCTGTACTGAGTGATATATGATACATACCGTCTGTCCATCTCTGTACTAAGTGATACATGATACACACCTGCTGTCCATCTCTGTACTAAGTGATATATGATACACACCTACTGTTCATCTCTGTACTAAATGATATATGATACATACCTACTGTCCACCTCTGTACTATGTGACATATGATACACCCCTACTGTCCATCTCTGTACTATGTGATGTATGATAAACACCTACTGTCCATCTCTGTACTATGTGATATGTGATACAGACCTACTGTCCATCTCTGTACTAAGGGATATATGATACACACCTGCTGTCCATCTCTGTACTAAATGATATATGATTCACACCTACTGTCCATCTCAATACTAAGGGATATATGATACACATCTACTGTCCATCTCTGTACTAACTGACATATAATACACACTTGCTGTTCACCTGTGTACCATGTGATATATAGGTTCATAGGTTCATACTAGGTTATCTGCCCTAGGGCATTTATAAGCCTAACCAGAGTGTGTGTGGCTTTCACCACCCCTTAGGATGAGAATACTACGCCCATTTAGGGTTTAGTTTACTGTGTCTCTGTCTAGTAGTGACACAGAGATGACCCCCGGGGTAAACCTACGATCTCCCATCCACTCGTCAAGACTTCTCTTGAATAGGGTTAGTGAGGGGCTCTGCCTAACATGGATTGGGATTCTGTTCTGAGTGTAGGGAGCCTCTGGGTTATGAATCTGTCCCTCCAGCACGTCCTATTTATTTCTGTGTTGAGGTTTAAGTCTCTTGCTCTCGTGGCTCTGATGGATTTGGATTTTTTGAGGTGGAGCATGTCCATTAATTCCAGATTGGACATGGCCTTGTACGTTAGGCACAGGTCACCTCTGAGTAGGCGGTATGCGACTGAATAGAGCTGGAGGTTTTTCAGTCGGGCAGCATATGACATATGTTTAAGACCCTTTATCCTCTTGGTGAGGAACTTTTGGGGTCTTTCCAACTGCTGCAGGTGTCGGGTAAGATACATCCCAAATGGGGCATTGTACTCAATCATTGGCCTAATAAGAGATGAGTACATGGGGCACAATTACCTCTCTTGATTTAGATGTGAAACCCTTCTTGATAAGGTGGGCAATATAGAAGGTCTTCCTAACCACTTTGGCAATGTGAGTGTCAAATAAGAGGTTACTGTCAACCTGGGTCCCTAGGTCCCTGATTACCTCTTCCGTACTTAATGGATTACCACCTATGTGGTAATTTGTGGGTACCTTGTTTTTCCCAAAGGGTATGACTATACATTTTTTGGCGTTAAGCTTAAGGCCATGGCTCTGGCACCAATTATCCATTTCTATAAGTCCTCTCTGAAGGATGTTTGTGTCCGCTGGAGTATCAATTATGGCACCCAGTTTGCAGTCATCTGCGAACTTTGTCAGCCACAATCCTCCTATGTTTGCCTGTACCTCGGAAAAATAAATGCCAAACAAGAGGGGTCCCAGGACTGAGCCCTGTGGGACACCGCTTGTGACTGGCTTAGAGTCTGACATAGCTCCAGCAACTCTGACCCTGTGGGTTCTGTCCTTGAGCCAGTTTGCAACCCATCTCATGACATATGGGTTTACATTTAAGCTGGTGAGTTTGTCTATGATGCCCGAATGTGGTATTGTGTCAAAGGCTTTTGCAAGGTCAAGGTAGGCTGTGTGAACTGCCTTACCTTCATCAATGGCCTTAGTGACGGTTTCAAAAAAGTCGACCAAGTTCAAAACGCAGGGTCTGCCCTTGACAAAGCCAAATTGGGTAGGATCCAATGTCTGTAGGTCCCCAATGTCTTTGTTTATGAGTTCCATAATGATTCTCTCCATAGCTTTGCAGACCAGGCTCGTCAAGCTTATGGGGCGGTAATTTCAGGGTCCGTAGAAGCACCGCCTTTGTGAAGTGGGACCACTGTTGCCGTACGCCACTATTTGGGTACGTATCCTGTAATAAGGCTAAGATTAAACAGCAGCCTTATGTTTGGGTTTAGTTCCTCTTGGAGTTCATGTAGCACACAGCCCGGGACACCGTCCGGTCCCATTGATGCTGTGTTTTTAGCTTTAGAGAGGGCAGCTCTCACCTGAGCATCTGAGATGTTAGGGAGGCTACACTCTGCTGGGATAGTTATTTCTCCTTTTGGGGCGGAGGGGGAGGAGGAATTTGCACTGAACCTATCTGCCAGAATGTTGGCAATGTTAGTGGGTTCAGTGTACTTATTGTCATTTTGGACTAACTCTGAGCATATCTGGGAGTTTCCACCCAGGTTTCTAACATAGCTAAGAAGGCCTTGTGATTGTCTTTTGTGTCTTTTGCGATTTTTCTCTCAAAGTTGGCCTTGGATGATTTTATGAGTGATCGTAGTTTTTTGCTAGTACTGATTAGAGATGCCTTCCCATTTAGGGATTTTGCTCTGTCATCTAGTAGCTTCCTCCTTCTGTTGTAAAGTTTGTTTATGGCTGGGGTCCACCAGACCGGGCGCCTGCCTTTGAGGGAATGGGTCTTGGTTTTATTTGGGATTGCATGATCCATGCATTCTTGAAGGTGCCCGTAGAAGGCATACCTACTGTCCATCTCTGTAATAAGTGATATATGATACACACCTGCTGTCGATCTCTGTACTAAGTGATATATGATGCATACCTACTGTCCATCTCTGTACTAAGTGATATATGATACACACCTGCTGTCGATCTCTGTACTAAGTGATATATGATACATGCCTTCTGTCCATCTCTGTACTAAATGACAAATGAGTCACACCTGCTTTCTATCTCTGTACTAAATTATATATGATACATGCCTACTGTCTGTCTCTGTTCTATGTGATATATGATACATACGTACTGTCTATCTCTGTACTAACTGATATATGATACACACCTGCTGTCCATCTCTGTTCTACGTGTTATATGATACACACCTGCTGTCCATCTCTGTATTAAGTTATATATGATACACACACCTGCTGTCCATCTCTGTGCAATGTGATATATATGATACACACTTACTGTTCATCTCTGTACTAAGTGATATATGATACACACACCTGCTGTACATCTCTGTGCAATGTGATATATATGATACACACCTACTGTCCATCTCTGTACTAAGTGATCTATAATACACGCCTGGTGTCCATCTCTGTGCAACCTGTGATATATGATACATACCTGCTCTCCATTTCTGTATTAAGTGATATATGATACACACCTGCTGTCCATCTCCGTTGTAAGTGACATGTGATACACACCTACTGTCAGTCCCTGTACTGAGTGATATATGATACACACCTACTGTCCATCTCTGTACTAAGTGATATATGACACGCACACCTACTGCCCATCTCTGTACTAAGTGATATATGATACACATCTACTGTCCATCTCTTTAGTAAGTGTCCGTCTCTGTTCTACGTCATATATGATACACACCTGCTGTCCATCACTGTACTAAGTGATATATGATACACACCTGCTGCCCTTCTCTGTGCTAAGTGAGAAATGATACACGCCTACTCTCCATCTCTGTACTAAGTGATATATGACACACACCTACTGTAGATCTTTGTACTGTTATATGATACATACCTGCTGTCCATCTCTGTACCAAGTGATATATGATACACACCTGCTGTCCATCTCTGTAATAATGGATATATGATACACACCTGCTGTCCATCTATGTACTAAATGATATATGATGCACACCTACTGTCCATCTCTGTACTAAGGGATATATGTTACACATCTACTGTCCATCTCTCCACTAACTGATATATAATACACACTTGCTGTTCACCTGTGTACCAAGTGATATATGATACATACCTACTGTCCAGCTCTGTACCAATGATATATGATACACACCTGCTGTCCATCTCTGTAGTAAGTGACGTGATACACACCTACTGTCCATCTCTGTACTAAATGATATATAATACACATCTACTGTCCATCTCTGTATTACATGATATATGATACACACCTGCTGTCCGTCTCTGTACTAAGTGATATATGATACACACCTACTGTCTGTCTCTGTACTGTGTGATATATGATACCCACACCTGCTGTCCATCTCTGTGCAATGTGATATATATGATACACACCTACTGTCCATCTCTGTACTAAGTGATATATAATACATGCCTGCTGTCCATCTCTGTACTAAGTGATATATGATACACACCTGCTGTCCATCTCTGTGCAACCTGTGATATATGATACATACCTACTCTCCATTTCTGTACTAAGGGATATATGATACTCACCTGCTGTCCACCTATGTACCAAGTGATATATGATGCACACCCGCTGTCCATCTCTGTAATAAGTGATATATGATACACACCTGTTGTCCATCTCTGTACTAAATGATATATGATACACACCTACTGTCTATCTCTGTACTAAGTGATATATGATAGACACTTACTGTCCATCCCTGCACTAAGTGATATATGATACACATCTGTTGTCCATCTCTGTACTAAGTGATATATGACACACACCTACTGTCCATCTCTGTACTAAGTGATAAATGATACACACCTGCTCTCCATCTTTGTACTAAGTGACATATGATACACAACTACTGTCCATCTTTGTACTGGTATATAATACACACCTGCTGTCCATCTCTGTACTGAGTGATATATGATACACATCTACTGTCCATCTCTCTACTAACTGTTATATAATACACACTTGCTGTTCACCTGTGTACCAAGTGATATATGATACATACCTGCTGTCCATCTCTGTAGTAAATGATACATGTTACACATCTACTGTCCATCTCTGTACTAAGTGATATATGATACAAACCTGCTGTCCATCTGTGTAATAAGTGATATATGATACGTACCTACTGTCCATTTCTGTACTAAGTGATATATGATACACACCTGCTATCTATCTCACTACTAAGTGATATATGATACACACCTTCTGTCCATCTCTGTACTAAATGACAAATGAGTCACACCTGCTGTCTACCTCTGTACTAACTGATATATGATACACGCCTACGGTCCGTCTCTGTTCTATGTGATATATGATACATACCTACTGTCCCATCTCTGTACTAAGTGATATATGATACACACCTGCTGTCTGTCTCTGTTCTACGTGTTATATGATACACACCTGCTGTCCATCTCTGTACCAAGTGATATATGATAAACACCTACTGTCCATCTCTGTTCTACGTGATATATGATACGTACCTGTTGTACATCTCTGTACTAAGTGATATATGATACACACCTACTGTCCATCTCTGTACTAAGTGATATATGATACACGCCTGCTGTCCATCTCTGTACTGATATATGATACACACCTGCTGTCAATCTCTGTGCAACCTGTGATATATGATACATACCTGCTCTCCATTCCTGTACTAAGTGATATATGATACACACCTGCAGTCCATCTCTGTAGTAAGTGATATATGATACACACCTGCTGTCCATCTCTCTACTAAGTGATATATGATACACACACCTGCTGTCCATCTCTGTGCAATGTGATATATATGATACACACCTACTGTCAATCTCTGTACTAAGTCATATATAATACATGCCTGCTGTCCATCTCTGTACCGAGTGATATATGATACACACCTGTTGTACTTCTCTGTGCAACCTGTGATATATGATACATAACTGCTCTCCATTTCTATACTAAGTGATATATGATACACACCTGCTGTCCATCTCTGTAGTAAGTGACATGTGATACACACCTACTGTCCATCTCTGTACTAAGTGATATATGATGCACACCTACTGTCCATCTCTGTACTAAGTGATATATGACACATGCACCTACTGTCCATCTCTGTACTAAGAGATATATGATACACATCTACTGTCCATCTCTGTAGTAAGTGATATATGATACGCACCTGCTGTCCATCTCTGTACAACCTGTGATATATGATGCACACCTACTCTCTATCTCTGTACTAAGTGATATCTGATACACACCTACTGTCCGTCTCTGTTCTACGTCATATATGGTACACACCTGCTGTCCATCACTGTACTAAGTGATATATGATACACATCTGCTGTCCTTCGCTGAACTAAGTGAGAAATGATACACGCTTACTCTCCATCTCTGTATTAAGTGATATATGATACACACCTACTCTCCATCTCTTTACTAAGTGATATATGATACTCACACCATCTGTCCATCTCTGTGCAACGTGATATATGGTACACAACTACTGTCCATCTTTGTACTAAGTGATATATGATACACACCTGCTGTCCATCTCTGTACTAAGTGATATATGATACACACCTGCTGTCAATCTCTGTGCAACCTGTGATATATGATACATACCTGCTCTCCATTCCTGTACTAAGTGATATATGATACACACTGACTGTCCATCTCTGTATAAAGTGATATATGATACACACCTGCTGTCCATCTCTGTACTAACTGAAATATGATACGCACCTACTGTCCATCTCTGTACTATGCAATATATGATAAACACCTACCTTCCATCTCTGTACTATGTGATATATGATACAGACCTACTGTCCATCTCTGTACTAAGGGATATATGATACACACCTGCTGTCCACCTATGTACCAAGTGATATATGATACACACCTGCTGTCCATCTCTGTAATAAGTGATTTGTGATACACACCTGTTGTCCATCTCTGTACTAAATGATATATAATACACACCTACTGTCTATCTCTGTACTAAGTGATATATGATACACATCTACTGTCCATCTCTGCACTAAGTGATATATGATACACATCTGTTGTCCATCTCTGAGCTAAGTGATATATGACACACACCTACTCTCCATCTCTGTACTAAGTGATATCTGATACACACCTATTGTCCGTCTCTGTACTAAGTGATATATGTTACACACCTGCTGTCCATCGCTGTACAACCTGTGATATATGATGCACACCTGCTGTCCTTCTCTGTACTAAGTGAGAAATGATACACACCTGCTGTCCATCTCTGTACTATGTGATAAATGATACACACCTGTTCTCCATCTCTGTACTAAGTGACATATGATACAGACCTACTGTCCATCTTTGTACTGGTATATAATACACACCTGCTGTCCATCTCTGTACTGAGTGATATATGATACATACCTGCTGTCCATCTCTGTACTAAGTGATACATGATTCACCCCTGCTGTCCATCTCTGTACTAAGTGATATATCATACACACCTGCTGTCCATCTCTGTACTAAATGATATATGATACATACCTACTATCCACCTCTGTACTAAGTGACATATGATACACCCCTACTGTCCATCTCTGTTCTATGTGATATATGATAAACACCTACTGTCCATCTCTGTACTATGTGATATGTGATACAGACCTACTGTCCATCTCTGTACTAAGGGATATATAATACACACCTGCTGTCCACCTATGTACCAAGTGATATATGATACACACCTGCTGTCCATCTCTGTAATAAGTGATATATGATACACACCTGCTGTCCATCTCTGTACTAAATGATATATGATACACACCTACTGTCCATCTCAATACTAAGGGATATATGATACACATCTACTGTCCATCTCTGTACTTGTGATATATGATACACACCTGCTGTCGATCTCTGTACTAAATGACAAATGAGTCACACCTGCTTTCTATCACTGTACTAAATGATATATGTTACACGCCTACTGTCTGTTGCTGTTCTACGTGATATATGATACATACGTACTGTCCATCTCTGTACTAAGTGATATATGATACACACCTGCTGTCTGTCTCTGTTCTACATGTTATATGATACACACCTGCTGTCCATCTCTGTACTAAGTGATATATGATACACACCTACTGTCTGTCTCTGTTCTACATGATATATGATACACACCTGTTGTCCATCTCTGTACTAAGTGATATATGATACACACCTACTGTCCATCTCTGTACTAAGTGATATATGACACACACCTACTATCCATCTCTGTACTAAGTGATATATGATGCACACACCTGCTGTCCATCCCTGTGCAATGTGATATATATGATACACACCTACTATCTACCTCTGTACTAAGTGATGTATAATACACGCCTGCTGTCCATCTCTGTACTAAGTGATATATGATAAACACCAGCTGTCCATCTCTGTGCAACCTGTGATATATGATACATACCTGCTCTCCATTTCTGTACTAAGTGATATATGATACACACCTACTGTCCATCTCTGTACTAAGTGATATATGATACACACCTACTGTCCATCTATGTACTAAGTTATATATGACACACACACCTACTGTCCATCTCTGTACTGATATATGATACAAATCCACTGTCCATCTCTGTAGTAACTGATATATGATACACACCTGCTGTCCATTGCTGTACAACCTGTGATATATGATGCACACCTACTCTCCATCTCTGTGCTAAGTGATATCTGATACACACCTACTGTCCGTCTCTGTTCTATGTGATATATGATACACACCTGCTGTCCATCACTGTACTAAGTGATATATGATACACACCTGCTGTCCTTCTCTGTACTAATTGAGAAATGATACACACCTACTCTCCATCTCTGTACTAAGTGATATATGATACACACCTACTGTCCATCTTTGTACTGTTATATGATAGATACCTGCTTTCCATCTCTGTACCAAGTGATATATGATACACACCTGCTGTCCATCTCTGTAATACGGGATATATGATACACACCTGCTGTCCATCTCTGTACTAAATGATATATGATGCACACCTACTGTCCATCTCTGTACTAAGGGATATATGATGCACATCTACTGTCCATCTCTCTACTAACTGTTAAATAATACACACTTGCTGTTCACCTGTGTACCAAGTGATATATGATACATACCTGCTGTCCATCTCTGTACCAAGTGATATATGATACACACCTACTGTCCATCTCTGTACTAAGTGATATATGATACAAACCTGCTGTCCATCTGTGTAGTAAGTGATATATGATACGTACCTACTGTCCATTTCTGTACTAAGTGATATATGATACACACCTGCTATCTATCTCTCTACTAAGTGATATATGATACACACCTTCTGTCCATCTCTGTACTAAATGAGAAATGAGTCACACCTGGTGTCTATCTCTGTACTAAGTGATATATGATACACACCTGCTGTCTGTCTCTGTTCTACGTGTTATATGATACGCACCTGCTGTCCATCTCTGTACTAAGTGATATATGATAGAAACCTACTGTCCGTCTCTGTTCTATGTGATATATGATACACACCTGTTGTACATCTCTGTACTAAGTGATATATGATACACACCTAATGTCCATCTCTGTATTAAGTGATATATGATACACACCTACTGTCCATCTCTTTACTAAGTGATATATGATACACACACCTGCTGTCCATCTCTGTGCAACGTGATATATGATACACACCTACTGTCCATCTCTGTAGTAAGTGATATATGATACACACCTGCTGTCCATCTCTGTACTAAGTGATATATGATACACACCTGCTGTCCATTTCTGTGCAACCTGTGATATATGATACATACCTGCTCTCCATCTCTCTACTAAGTGATATATGATACACACCTGCTGTCCATCCCTGTAGTAAGTGACATGTGATACACACCTACTGTCCATCTCTGTACTAAATGATATATAATACACACTTACTGTTCATCTCTGTATTACATGATGTATGACACACACCTGCTGTCTGTCTCTGTACTAAGTGATATATGATACACACACCTGCTGTCCATCTCTGTGCAATGTGATATATATGATACACACCTACTGTCTATCTCTGTACTAAGTGATATATAATACACGCCTGCTGTCCATCTCTGTACTAAGTGATATATGATACACCCACCTGCTGTCCATCTCTGTACTAAGTGATATATGATATACACACCTGCTGTCCATCTCTGTGCAATGTGATATATATGATACACACCTACTGTCTATCTCTGTACTAAGTGATATATAATACATGCCTGCTGTCCATCTCTGTACTATGTGATATATGATACACACCTGTTGTCCATCTCTGTGCAACCTGTGATATATGATACATATCTGCTCTCTATTTCTGTACTAAGTGATATATGATACACACCTGCTGTCCATCTTTGTAGTAAGTGACATGTGATACACACCTACTGTCCATCTCTGTACTAAGTGAAATATGATACACACCGACTGTCCATCTCTGTACTAGGTGATATATGATACACACCTACTGTCCATCTCTGTACTAAGTGATATATGATACACACCTGCTTTCCATCTCTGTACAACCTGTGATATATGATGCATACCTACTCTCCATTTCTGTACTAAGTTATATCTGATACACACCTACTGTCCGTCTCTGTTCTACGTGATATATGATACACACCTGCTGTCCATCACTATACTAAGTGATATATGATACACACTGCTGTCCTTCTCTGTACTAAGTGAGAAATGATACACGCCTACTCTCCATCTCTGTACTAAGTGATATATGACACACACCTACTGTCCATCTTTGTACTGTTATATGATACATACCTGCTGTCCATCTCTGTACTAAGTGATATATGATACACACCTGCTGTCCATCTCTGTAATAAGGGATATATGATACACACCTGCTGTCCATCTCTGTACTAAAAGATATATGATGCACACCTAATGTCCATCTCTGCACTAAGGGATATATGATACACATCTACTGTCCATCTCTCTACTAACTGATATATAATACACACTTGCTGTTCACCTGTGTACCAAGTGATATATGATACATACCTGCTGTCCATCTCTGTACTAAGTGATATATGATACACACCTTCTGTCCATCTCTGTACTAAATGACAAATGAGTCACACCTGCTATCTGTCTCTGTTCTATGTGTTATATGATACACACCTACTGTCCATCTCTGTACTAAGTGATATATGATACACACCTACTGTCTGTCTCTGTTCTACATGATATATGATACACACCTGCTGTCCATCTCTGTACTAAATGATATATGATGCACACCTACTGTACATCTCTGTACTAAGGGATATATGATACACATCTACTGTCCATCTCTCTACTAACTGTTAAATAATACACACTTGCTGTTCACCTGTGTACCAAGTGATATATGATACATACCTGCTGTCCATCTCTGTACCAAGTGATATATGATACACACCTACTGTCCATCTCTGTACTAAGTGATATATGATACAAACCTGCTGTCCATCTGTGTATTAAGTGATATATGATACGTACCTACTGTCCATTTCTGTACTAAGTGATATATGATACACACCTGCTATCTATCTCTCTACTAAGTGATATATGATACACACCTTCTGTCCATCTCTGTACTAAATGACAAATGAGTCACACCTGCTGTCTGTCTCTGTACTAAGTGATATATGATACACACCTGCTGTCTGTCTCTGTTCTACGTGTTATATGATACGCACCTGCTGTCCATCTCTGTACTAAGTAATATATGATAGAAACCTACTGTCCGTCTCTGTTCTACGTGATATATGATACACACCTGTTGTACATCTCTGTACTAAGTGATATATGATACACACCTAATGTCCATCTCTGTATTAAGTGATATATGATACACACCTACTGTCCATCTCTTTACTAAGTGATATATGATACACACACCTGCTGTCCATCTCTGTGCAACGTGATATATGATACACACCTACTGTCCATCTCTGTAGTAAGTGATATATGATACACACCTGCTGTCCATCTCTGTACTAAGTGATATATGATACACACCTGCTGTCCATTTCTGTGCAACCTGTGATATATGATACATACCTGCTCTCCATCTCTCTACTAAGTGATATATGATACACACCTGCTGTCCATCCCTGTAGTAAGTGACATGTGATACACACCTACTGTCCATCTCTGTACTAAATGATATATAATACACACTTACTGTTCATCTCTGTATTACATGATGTAAGACACACACCTGCTGTCTGTCTCTGTACTCAGTGATATATGATACACACCTGCTGTCCATCTCTGTACTAAGTGATATATGATACACACACCTGCTGTCCATCTCTGTACTAAGTGATATATGATACACACACCTGCTGTCCATCTCTGTGCAATGTGATATATATGATACACACCTACTGTCTATCTCTGTACTAAGTGATATATAATACACGCCTGCTGTCCATCTCTGTACTATGTGATATATGATACACACCTGTTGTCCATCTCTGTGCAACCTGTGATATATGATACATATCTGCTCTCTATTTCTGTACTAAGTGATATATGATACACACCTGCTGTCCATCTCTGTAGTAAGTGACATGTGATACACACCTACTGTCCATCTCTGTACTAAGTGAAATATGATACACACCGACTGTCCATCTCTGTACTAGGTGATATATGATACACACCTACTGTCCATCTCTGTACTAAGTGATATATGATACACACCTGCTTTCCATCTCTGTACAACCTGTGATATATGATGCACACCTACTCTCCATCTCTGTACTAAGTTATATCTGATACACACCTACTGTCCATCTCTGTTCTACGTGATATATGATACACACCTGCTGTCCATCACTATACTAAGTGATATATGATACACACCTGCTGTCCTTCTCTGTACTAAGTGAGAAATGATACACGCCTACTCTCCATCTCTGTACTAAGTGATATATGACACACATCTACTGTCCATCTTTGTACTGTTATATGATACATACCTGCTGTCCATCTCTGTACTAAGTGATATATGATACACACCTGCTGTCCATCTCTGTAATAAGGGATATATGATACACACCTGCTGTCCATCTCTGTACTAAAAGATATATGATGCACACCTAATGTCCATCTCTGTACAAAGGGATATATGATACACATCTACTGTCCATCTCTCTACTAACTGATATATAATACACACTTGCTGTTCACCTGTGTACCAAGTGATATATGATACACACCTACTGTCCATTTCTCTACTAAGTGATATATGATACACACCTTCTGTCCATCTCTGTACTAAATGACAAATGAGTCACATCTGCTGTCTATCTCTGTACTAAGTGATATATGATACACGCCTACTGTCAGTCTCTGTTCTACGTGATATATGATACATACCTACTGTCCATCTCTGTACTAAGTGATATATGATACACACCTGCTATCTGTCTCTGTTCTATGTGATATATGATACAAACCTGCTGTCCATCTGTGTATTAAGTGATATATGATACGTACCTACTGTCCATTTCTGTACTAAGTGATATATGATACACACCTGCTATCTATCTCTCTACTAAGTGATATATGATACACACCTTCTGTCCATCTCTGTACTAAATGACAAATGAGTCACACCTGCTGTCTATCTCTGTACTAAGTGATATATGATACACACCTGCTGTCTGTCTCTGTTCTACGTGTTATATGATACGCACCTGCTGTCCATCTCTGTACTAAGTGATATATGATAGAAACCTACTGTCCGTCTCTGTTCTACGTGATATATGATACACACCTGTTGTACATCTCTGTACTAAGTGATATATGATACACACCTAATGTCCATCTCTGTATTAAGTGATATATGATACAAACCTACTGTCCATCTCTTTACTAAGTGATATATGATACACACACCTGCTGTCCATCTCTGTGCAACGTGATATATGATACACACCTACTGTCCATCTCTGTAGTAAGTGATATATGATACACACCTGCTGTCCATCTCTGTACTAAGTGATATATGATACACACCTGCTGTCCATTTCTGTGCAACCTGTGATATATGATACATACCTGCTCTCCATCTCTCTACTAAGTGATATATGATACACACCTGCTGTCCATCCCTGTAGTAAGTGACATGTGATACACACCTACTGTCCATCTCTGTACTAAATGATATATAATACACACTTACTGTTCATCTCTGTATTACATGATGTATGACACACACCTGCTGTCTGTCTCTGTACTCAGTGATATATGATACACACCTGCTGTCCATCTCTGTACTAAGTGATATATGATACACACACCTGCTGTCCATCTCTGTACTAAGTGATATATGATACACACACCTGCTGTCCATCTCTGTGCAATGTGATATATGATACACACCTACTGTCTATCTCTGTACTAAGTGATATATAATACACGCCTGCTGTCCATCTCTGTACTATGTGATATATGATACACACCTGTTGTCCATCTCTGTGCAACCTGTGATATATGATACATATCTGCTCTCTATTTCTGTACTAAGTGATATATGATACACACCTGCTGTCCATCTCTGTAGTAAGTGACATGTGATACACACCTACTGTCCATCTCTGTACTAAGTGAAATATGATACACACCGACTGTCCATCTCTGTACTAGGTGATATATGATACACACCTACTGTCCATCTCTGTACTAAGTGATATATGATACACACCTGCTTTCCATCTCTGTACAACCTGTGATATATGATGCACACCTACTCTCCATCTCTGTACTAAGTTATATCTGATACACATCTACTGTCCATCTCTGTTCTACGTGATATATGATACACACCTGCTGTCCATCACTATACTAAGTGATATATGATACACACCTGCTGTCCTTCTCTGTACTAAGTGAGAAATGATACACGCCTACTCTCCATCTCTGTACTAAGTGATATATGACACACACCTACTGTCCATCTTTGTACTGTTATATGATACATACCTGCTGTCCATCTCTGTACTAAGTGATATATGATACACACCTGCTGTCCATCTCTGTAATAAGGGATATATGATACACACCTGCTGTCCATCTCTGTACTAAAAGATATATGATGCACACCTAATGTCCATCTCTTTACAAAGGGATATATGATACACATCTACTGTCCATCTCTCTACTAACTGATATATAATACACACTTGCTGTTCACCTGTGTACCAAGTGATATATGATACATACCTGCTGTCCATCTCTGTACCAAGTGATATATGATACACACCTACTGTCCATTTCTCTACTAAGTGATATATGATACACACCTTCTGTCCATCTCTGTACTAAATGACAAATGAGTCACATCTGCTGTCTATCTCTGTACTAAGTGATATATGATACACGCCTACTGTCAGTCTCTGTTCTACGTGATATATGATACATACCTACTGTCCATCTCTGTACTAAGTGATATATGATACACACCTGCTATCTATCTCTGTTCTATGTGTTATATGATACACACCTACTGTCCATCTCTGTACTAAGTGATATATGATACACACCTACTGTCTGTCTCTGTTCTACATGATATATGATACACACCTGTTGTACATCTCTGTACTAAGTGGTATATGATACACACCTACTGTCCATCTCTGTATTAAGTGATATATGATACACACCTACTGTCCATCTCTTTACTAAGTGATATATGATACACACACCTGCTGTCCATCTCTGTGCAACGTGATATATGATACACACCTACTGTCCATCTCTGTACTAAGCGATATATGATACACGCCTGCTGTCCATCTCTGTACTAAGTGATATATGATACAAACCTGCTGTCCATCTCTGTGCAACCTGTGATATATGATACATACCTGCTCTCCATCTCTGTACTAAGTGATATATGATACACACCTGCTGTCCATCTCTGTAGTAAGTGACATGTGATACACACCTACTGTCCATCTCTGTACTAAATGATATATAATACACACCTACTGTCCATCTCTGTATTACATGATATATGACACACATCTGCTGTCCGTCTCTGTACTAAGTGATATATGATACACACCTGCTGTCCATCTCTGTACTAAGTGATATATGATACACATCTATTGTTCATGTCTGTACTAAGTGATATATGATACACACCTGCTGTCCATCTCTGTACAACCTGTGATATATGATGCACACCTAACGTCCATCTCTGTACTAAGTGATATCTGATACACACCTACTCTCCGTCTCTGTTCTACGTGATATATGATACACACCTGCTGTCCATCACTGTACTGATATATGATACACACCTGCTGTCCTTCTCTGTACTAAGTGAGAAATGATACACACCTGCTCTCCATCTCTACTAAGTGATATATGATACACACCTACGGTCCATCTTTGTACTGTTATATGATGCATACCTGCTGTCCATCTCTGTACCAAGTGATATATGACACACACCTGCTGTCCATCTCTGTAATAAGGGATATATGATACACACCTGCTGTCCATCTCTGTACTAAATTATATATGATACACACCTACTGTCCATCTCTGTACTAAGGGATATATGATACACATCTACTGTCCATCTATCTACTAACTGACATAATACACACTTGCTGTTCACCTGTGTACCAAGTGATATATGATACATACCTGCTGTCCATCTTTGTACTAAGTGATATATTATACACACCTACTGTCCATCTCTGTACTAAGTGATATATGATTCAAACCTGCTGTCCATCTGTGTAGTAAGTGATATATGATACGTACCTACTGTCCATCTCTGTACTAAGTAATTTATGATACACACCTGCTGTTTATCTCTCTACTAAGTGATATATGATACACACCTTCTGTCCATCTCTGTACTAAATGACAAATGAGTCACACCTGCTGTCTATCTCTGTACTAAGTGATATATGATACACGCCTACTGTCCGTCTCTGTTCTACGTGATATATGATACATACCTACCGTCCATCTCTGTACTAAGTGATATATGATACACACCTGCTGTCTGTCTCTGTTCTACGTGTTATATGATACACACCTGCTGTCCATCTCTGTACTAAGTGATATATGATACACATCTACTGACCGTCCCTGTTCTACATGATATATGATACACACCTGTTGTACATCTCTTTACTAAGTGATATATGATACACACCTACTGTCCATCTCTTTACTAAGTGATATATGATACATACCTATTGTCCATCTCTGTACTAAGTGATATACGATACACACACCTGCTGTCCATCTCTGTGCAACGTGATATATGATACACACCTACTGTCCATCTCTGTACTAAGTGATATATGATACATGCCTGCTGTCCATCTCTGTACTAAGTGATATATGATACTCACCTGCTGTCCATCTCTGTGCAACCTGTGATATATGATACATACCTGCTCTCCATCTCTGTACTAAATGATAAATGATACACACCTACTGTCCATCTCTGTACTAAATGGTATATAATACACACCTACTGTCCATCTCTGTATTAAGTGATATATCATACACACCTGCTGTCCATCTCTGTACTAAGTGATATATGATACACACCTGCTTTCCATCTCTGTACAACCTGTGATATATGATGCACACCTACTCTCCATCTCTGTACTAAGTTATATCTGATACACACCTACTGTCCATCTCTGTTCTACGTGATATATGATACACACCTGCTGTCCATCACTATACTAAGTGATATATGATACACACCTGCTGTCCTTCTCTGTACTAAGTGAGAAATGATACACGCCTACTCTCCATCTCTGTACTAAGTGATATATGACACACACCTACTGTCCATCTTTGTACTGTTATATGATGCATACCTGCTGTCCATCTCTGTACTAAGTGATATATGATACACACCTGCTGTCCATCTCTGTAATAAGGGATATATGATACACACCTGCTGTCCATCTCTGTACTAAAAGATATATGATGCACACCTAATGTCCATCTCTTTACAAAGGGATATATGATACACATCTACTGTCCATCTCTCTACTAACTGATATATAATACACACTTGCTGTTCACCTGTGTACCAAGTGATATATGATACATACCTGCTGTCCATCTCTGTACCAAGTGATATATGATACACACCTACTGTCCATTTCTCTACTAAGTGATATATGATACACACCTTCTGTCCATCTCTGTACTAAATGACAAATGAGTCACATCTGCTGTCTATCTCTGTACTAAGTGATATATGATACACGCCTACTGTCAGTCTCTGTTCTACGTGATATATGATACATACCTACTGTCCATCTCTGTACTAAGTGATATATGATACACACCTGCTATCTGTCTCTGTTCTATGTGTTATATGATACACACCTACTGTCCATCTCTGTACTAAGTGATATATGATACACACCTACTGTCTGTCTCTGTTCTACATGATATATGATACACACCTGTTGTACATCTCTGTACTAAGTGGTATATGATACACACCTACTGTCCATCTCTGTATTAAGTGATATATGATACACACCTACTGTCCATCTCTTTACTAAGTGATATATGATACACACACCTGCTGTCCATCTCTGTGCAACGTGATATATGATACACACCTACTGTCCATCTCTGTACTAAGCGATATATGATACACGCCTGCTGTCCATCTCTGTACTAAGTGATATATGATACAAACCTGCTGTCCATCTCTGTGCAACCTGTGATATATGATACATACCTGCTCTCCATCTCTGTACTAAGTGATATATGATACACACCTGCTGTCCATCTCTGTAGTAAGTGACATGTGATACACACCTACTGTCCATCTCTGTACTAAATGATATATAATACACACCTACTGTCCATCTCTGTATTACATGATATATGACACACATCTGCTGTCCGTCTCTGTACTAAGTGATATATGATACACACCTGCTGTCCATCTCTGTACTAAGTGATATATGATACACATCTATTGTTCATGTCTGTACTAAGTGATATATGATACACACCTGCTGTCCATCTCTGTACAACCTGTGATATATGATGCACACCTAACGTCCATCTCTGTACTAAGTGATATCTGATACACACCTACTCTCCGTCTCTGTTCTACGTGATATATGATACACACCTGCTGTCCATCACTGTACTGATATATGATACACACCTGCTGTCCTTCTCTGTACTAAGTGAGAAATGATACACACCTGCTCTCCATCTCTCTACTAAGTGATATATGATACACACCTACGGTCCATCTTTGTACTGTTATATGATGCATACCTGCTGTCCATCTCTGTACCAAGTGATATATGACACACACCTGCTGTCCATCTCTGTAATAAGGGATATATGATACACACCTGCTGTCCATCTCTGTACTAAATTATATATGATACACACCTACTGTCCATCTCTGTACTAAGGGATATATGATACACATCTACTGTCCATCTATCTACTAACTGACATAATACACACTTGCTGTTCACCTGTGTACCAAGTGATATATGATACATACCTGCTGTCCATCTTTGTACTAAGTGATATATTATACACACCTACTGTCCATCTCTGTACTAAGTGATATATGATACAAACCTGCTGTCCATCTGTGTAGTAAGTGATATATGATACGTACCTACTGTCCATCTCTGTACTAAGTAATTTATGATACACACCTGCTGTTTATCTCTACTAAGTGATATATGATACACACCTTCTGTCCATCTCTGTACTAAATGACAAATGAGTCACACCTGCTGTCTATCTCTGTACTAAGTGATATATGATACACGCCTACTGTCCGTCTCTGTTCTACGTGATATATGATACATACCTACCGTCCATCTCTGTACTAAGTGATATATGATACACACCTGCTGTCTGTCTCTGTTCTACGTGTTATATGATACACACCTGCTGTCCATCTCTGTACTAAGTGATATATGATACACACCTACTGACCGTCCCTGTTCTACATGATATATGATACACACCTGTTGTACATCTCTTTACTAAGTGATATATGATACACACCTACTGTCCATCTCTTTACTAAGTGATATATGATACATACCTATTGTCCATCTCTGTACTAAGTGATATACGATACACACACCTGCTGTCCATCTCTGTGCAACGTGATATATGATACACACCTACTGTCCATCTCTGTACTAAGTGATATATGATACATGCCTGCTGTCCATCTCTGTACTAAGTGATATATGATACTCACCTGCTGTCCATCTCTGTGCAACCTGTGATATATGATACATACCTGCTCTCCATCTCTGTACTAAATGATAAATGATACACACCTACTGTCCATCTCTGTACTAAATGGTATATAATACACACCTACTGTCCATCTCTGTATTAAGTGATATATCATACACACCTGCTGTCCATCTCTGTACTAAGTGATATATGATACACACCTGCTGTCCATCTCTGTACAACCTGTGATATATGATGCACACCTACTGTCCATCTTTGTATTAAGTGATAAATGATACACACCTACTGTCCATCTCTGTTCTACGTGATATATGATAAACACCTGCTGTCCATCACTGTACTAAGCGATATATGATACACACCTGCTGTCCGTCTCTGTTCTACGTGATATATGATAAACACCTGCTGTCCATCACTGTACTAAGCGATATATGATACACACCTGCTGTCCTTCTCTTAACTAAGTGATAAATGAAACACACCTGCTCTCCATCTCTGTACTAAGTGATATACGATACAAACCTACTGTCCATCTTTGTACTGTTATATGATACATACCTGCTGTCCATCTCTGTACTAAGTGATATATGATACACACCTGCTGTCCATCTCTGTACTAACTGATATAGGATACATACCTACTGTCCATCTCTGTACTAAGTGACATATGATACACACCTACTATCTTTCTCTGTACTACGTGATATATGATACACACCTACTGTTCATTACTGTACTAAGTGATATATGATACACACCTGCAGTCCATCTCTGTACTAAGTGATATATGATACACACCGACTGCCCATCTCTGTACGAAGTGATATGTGATGCACACCTGCTGTCAATCTCTGTACCACGTGATATGTGATACACACCTAGTGTCCATTTCTGTACTAAATTATATATGATACACACCTGCTGTCCATCTCTGTACTAAATTATATATGATACATGCCTACTAACCATCTCTATATTATGTGATATATGATACACACCTATTGTCCATCTCTCTAATAAGTGATATATGATACATGCCTGCTGTTCATCTCTCTAATAAGTGATATATGATACATGCCTGCTGTCCATCTTTGCACTAAGTGATATATGATACACACCTGCTGTTCATCTCTCTAATAAGTGATATATGATACATGCCTGCTGTCCATCTTTGCACTAAGTGATATATGATACACACCTACTGTCCATCTCAGTACTAACTGACATATGATACACACCTACTGTCCATCTCTGTAGTATGTGATATATAAAAAACACCTACTGTCCATCTCTGTACTATGTGATATATGATACAGACCTACTGTCCATCTCTGTACTAAGGGATATATGATACACACCTGCTGTCCACCTATGTACCAAGTGATATATGATACAAACCTGCTGTCCATCTCTGTAATAAGTGATATATGATACACACCTGCTGTCCATCTCTGTACTAAATGATATATGATACACACCTACTGTCCATCTCTGTACTAAGGGATATATTATACACATCTACTGTCCATCTCTGTACTAACTGACGTATAATACATACTTACTGTTCACCTGTGTACCAAGTGATATATGATACATACCTACTGTCCATCTCTGTAAAAAGTGATATATAATATGCACCTACTGTCCATCCCTGTACTAAGTGATATATGATACACACCTGCTGTCCATCTCTGTACTAAGTGATATATGATACATACCTACTGTCCATCTCTGTACTAAGTGATATATGATACATACCTGCTGTCTATCTCTGTACTAAGTGATATATGATACACGCCTACTGTCCGTCTCTGTTCTACTTGATATATGATACACACCTACTGTCTGTCTCTTCTATGTGTTATATGATACACACCTGCTGTCCATCTCTGTACCTAAGTGATATATGATACACACCAACTGTCCATCTTTTTACAAAGTGATATATGATACACACCTACTGCCCATCTCTATACTAAGTGATATATGATACACACACCTGCTGTCCATCTCTGTGCAACATGATATATGATACACACCTACTGTCCATCTGTGTACTAAGTGATATGTGATACAAGCCTGCTGTCCATCTCTGTACTAACTGATATATGATACACACCTGCTGTCCATCTCTGTGCAACCTGTGATATATGATACACACCTGCTGTCCATCTCTGTAGTAAGTAACATGTGATACACACCTACTGTCCATCTCTGTACTAAATTATATATAATACACACCTACTGTCCATTTCTTTATTAAGTGATATATGATACATGCCTGCTGTCCATCTTTGCACTAAGTGATATATGATACACACCTGCTGTTCATCTCTCTAATAAGTGATATATGATACATGCCTGCTGTCCATCTTTGCACTAAGTGATATATGATACACACCTACTGTCCATCTCAGTACTAACTGACATATGATACACACCTACTGTCCATCTCTGTAGTATGTGATATATAAAAAACACCTACTGTCCATCTCTGTACTATGTGATATATGATACAGACCTACTGTCCATCTCTGTACTAAGGGATATATGATACACACCTGCTGTCCACCTATGTACCAAGTGATATATGATACAAACCTGCTGTCCATCTCTGTAATAAGTGATATATGATACACACCTGCTGTCCATCTCTGTACTAAATGATATATGATACACACCTACTGTCCATCTCTGTACTAAGGGATATATTATACACATCTACTGTCCATCTCTGTACTAACTGACGTATAATACATACTTACTGTTCACCTGTGTACCAAGTGATATACGATACATACCTACTGTCCATCTCTGTAAAAAGTGATATATAATATGCACCTACTGTCCATCCCTGTACTAAGTGATATATGATACACACCTGCTGTCCATCTCTGTACTAAGTGATATATGATACATACCTACTGTCCATCTCTGTACTAAGTGATATATGATACATACCTGCTGTCTATCTCTGTACTAAGTGATATATGATACACGCCTACTGTCCGTCTCTGTTCTACTTGATATATGATACACACCTACTGTCTGTCTCTCTTCTATGTGTTATATGATACACACCTGCTGTCCATCTCTGTACCTAAGTGATATATGATACACACCAACTGTCCATCTTTTTACAAAGTGATATATGATACACACCTACTGCCCATCTCTATACTAAGTGATATATGATACACACACCTGCTGTCCATCTCTGTGCAACATGATATATGATACACACCTACTGTCCATCTGTGTACTAAGTGATATGTGATACAAGCCTGCTGTCCATCTCTGTACTAACTGATATATGATACACACCTGCTGTCCATCTCTGTGCAACCTGTGATATATGATACACACCTGCTGTCCATCTCTGTAGTAAGTAACATGTGATACACACCTACTGTCCATCTCTGTACTAAATTATATATAATACACACCTACTGTCCATTTCTTTATTAAGTGATATATGATACACACCTGCTGTCCATCTCTGTACTAAATTATATATAATACACAACTACTGTCCATCTCTTTATTAAGTGATATATGATACCCACCTGCTGTCCATCTCTGTACAACCTGTGATATATGATGCACACCTACTGTCCATCTCTGTACTAAGTGATATATGATACACACCTGCTGTCCGTCTCTACTTTCTGTGATATATGATACACACCTGCTGTCCATCTCTGTACTAAGTGATATATGATACACACTTGCTGTCCATCTCTGTACTAAGTGATATATGACACACACCTACTGTCCATCTCTGTACTAAGTGATACATGATACACATCTACTGTCCATCTCTGTACTAAGTGATATATGATACACACCTGCTGTCCATCTCTGTACAACCTGTGATATATGATGCACACATACTGTCCATCTCTGTACTAAGTGATATATGAAAACCACCAAGAAGAGAAACAGGAACTGGATGCAATCAGAATTTATTCTGGTACCTCGGCTTCCACAGCCTTCAAAGGAATAACCTTTTCACAGTAAATGCATCTTTTTATACAAAATTTCATACTTAATTAATTGAATAATTAAGACAATTAGATCAATCACAAGGCTACAGAATAAAGGGGACCATACACTAAAAATACTAATACATAGTCTGAAGGAATATATTTATACAAAAACATTAATATATTAGCATACAATAATACACAAACTGAAGTTTTACATGTATGCAAGTACCCTAGGTCTCAAATGGTCAGGTTTATTTCCAAATTTAAACCTTTTGGTTTTAATGTACCAAAGTTTAAAATAAACATACTTTCCAACTTTAACAGTTTTGTAAAAATCCCAGTATTATAGCATTCAGGTCTAGCTAACGCACAAAAACAAAGAATCCACCCCATTATGTGAATTATTGAAATGCTCAGAAACTGGACTTTCCACCCTGCCATTTCTAATATCACCGATGTGTTCCATGATTCTTAATTTTAGCTGACGTTTAGTTTGCCCTATATAATATTTGGGTGGGGTGCACCCACAACCAACAATGTAAACCACCCCACAGGATTTACAATTAAATGTGTCCAAAGCTTGATATTTTATGCCATTTATACAACTGCCTGTCAAATTCTTAACTTTAGAACAAATTCTACATTTTCCACACTTAAACATACCTTTTGCAGATAGACTCCCATTAAGCATGTTAATCCTAACTTTTGATTTAAATTTTAACATTTCTTTTAAATTTGCAATCCTGCCATATGAGAAACATACTCTGTTAGGAAATAAACGACCTATTTCGTCATTCTGACAAACAATCGGCCAAAGAAAATCTACTATCTCTATCAGAATGGGTGAAAATAGCGTGTACTTACTAACTAAAAAGATTCTATTCTCATCGTTCAAAAGGAACTTATTCACCTTATCATGATCATAAGTTTTATGCATATTCCTTGTGAATAAATCAGGATTAAGCAATTTATCACTGCTATTCTTGATAGAAACTTCAGAATAACCTCTTTCCAGAAGCCTATTTCTAACCATCCTGAATTCAAAATCC
Organism: Protopterus annectens; assembly: GCF_019279795.1. Taxonomy (NCBI): domain Eukaryota; kingdom Metazoa; phylum Chordata; order Ceratodontiformes; family Protopteridae; genus Protopterus; species Protopterus annectens. The sequence continues at coordinate 1,812,890,304 of NC_056729.1, read as the reverse complement.
AAAAAATTAATCTCTGAAGTATGCTCAAAGGTACGTTTGAACTCACCATAAGGAAGTGCTTCAATCAAATGTTTTGGGTGAGCACTAGTAGCGTGTAGAAAATTATTAGTTGCAGTAACCTTTCTGTATGGTCTGTATTGCACTTCATTATTAGAATCCACATATAGTAGAATATCTAAAAATTGAATGGTATTTTTATTCCAAACGTGTAAATTCGAGACCAAATCTATTATTATGTAAACTGGCAATGAAACCATTAAATTCCATAATATTACCAGTACATGCAAAAATCAAGTCATCGATATATCTATAATAAAGTACAACATTTTTTTGAAAAAATTCCAACCTATACAGAAAAGTAATTTCAAAAAATGACATAAATAATATCGCATAAGTAGGGGCAAAATTTGCACCCATTGCAGTGCCTTCTTTTTGCAGAAATATCTTATCTTCACAACAAAAATAGTTATGAGTCAAAGCAAATTCTAACAATGAAATTATAAATGAAGTGCGTGGGCCTTCCCCCAAAATATCATAAATAGCCTACAAACCAAATCTAGTCCTAATGCTGGTGTAAAGGGCCTTAACATCAACGGTGGCCCAATAAAAGTATTGTCCCATTGCATATTCTTAACCTTACTACAGAATTCATTTGTGTTACTGATATGTGAAGAAACATTAACCAATTCTTTTTTAAGAAGACTATCCAACAATATGCCAATATGTTCAAGAAAACCACCACAACAGGATACAACGGGGCGACCCGGAGGATCAGAGAGATTTTTGTGTATCTTAGGTAGGGCATAAAAACCAGGATCTTTTGGGTTAACAATATAAAGTCTTTTTACATCCTTATTAGTTAGAAAACCTAGTCTTTCACCCCTCTCCAGCAATTCTAAAAGGGCTCTATTAAATTCTAAAACAGGGTTGCTCTGTAGTTCAACATAAACTTGTTCATTTGATAATAAATCAAACACCATCTTTAAATAATGTGCTCTATCCATAATCACCCAGTTCCCTCCTTTGCCTGCCTGACAAAAAGCATACGTATCACATACAGACTGCATAGCTTGTAAAGCTCTCCACTCATTTTTGGTAAGATTAAATACAAAATATTTTTTCAGGAACATTCTATATTCAGTTTCTACTTTACCAAGTAATGCACTCTCAAAAGCTTTCAAAGTAACAGAGTTTTTAGGTGGACAAAAGGAACTGTGGGTTGGTAAATTAGGAACCTCAAGTTTGCCATAACCTGTCATAAAACGCCCAGAATCAACTGCACATAAATCTAACTCGGACCCATCCATGCCCCTATCCAACAATACAGAAGTATTTAGGTCATAATCATATACAGAGAGGTTAAGCAAAGAATCAGAAGAAAAGGAAAACTCATCAGAAACATTACAATTATCAGAAGTAGTTTCAACATTGTTCAAACTGCTGCTTAATGTATTAGTGGTATGACACTTCTTATTTTCAAAAAATGCTTTTAAATACAATTTCCTACAAAAACGCTTAATATCAATTAATACATCAGAAAGAGCTGGTATTTTGGTAGGGACAAATTTACTTCCCTTTAGCAACACCTGCTCCATATCAGTAGTGACCAAAAAATTGCTCAAATTGACAATGTGCTTTTGTGTAGAGTTGTGTAAAGCATTTGAAAAATCAAACTGTCCCAACCTGAAAGTCTGTCTGAACACAGTCGAAACACATCCCTTTTCAGTATCTTCTGTTGCGACCCTTGTTTCTTGATTTTCGCTACTACCTGACGAAAATTCCAATTCACTTGCTCTTCCACCTCTAACTGGCTATGCCTTCAATGTTGTCCACTCTTTCAAACGACACGCTTTTCCTGCTTGTACCTGTGTCGAAGATGAGACAGATGAGTCTCTAACAGATCTGGAAGCTCCTCCACTCTTCCGGTTTGGGACGTACCATTTTACGCTTATGCTTGCCACAAATAAACAGTATCCTTTCTGAAATCATTGATATCCCTATTCAGTTTATTTTTCTTTCTTGAAACTACTTCAGTTTCAAATTTAGCAGTTTCTGTATTAATACCTTTCATAGCAGCACAAAAAACTTCGTTAGGAAATTCTGTAAACAGACTCTCCTCCACCTCCGCAATCTGAAGTTGGATTGCCACCAAGCTCTTTCGGTTACGCCGGATAAGTATTTTCAGCCAGCTTAAAATACATTGCAGTGAAGCAGCCTTCCACTCTTCGAAAAATTCATTCTCCTCCTCCATGAATTTAAATGCAGGTAGTTTGTCCACCCGAAGTCCTCTGGGTGTAATGGACAAACTAACATACTTTTCAAGCAGTCGTGTATCATAAAATAAAGAGGTTTCTTTAAACCTTAACTTCTTAAGCTCATCAAACCTCTTATCACGATCTCCACTCACAGTAACAGCCCATGGATCAAACAAAGCCAATTTATCATCCCTTTCCTTACACAAATTGGCAAAATGAAAAACTTCTTCATTACAGGCTAGATTTGCCATAATTAGAAAAACAAGTCATGAACTCCTCAGATGAACATGAAAGAAAACCAAGTCTGATAAAAACGAAAACCACCAAGAAGAGAAACAGGAACTGGATGCAATCAGAATTTATTCTGGTACCTCGGCTTCCACAGCCTTCAAAGGAATAACCTTTTCACAGTAAATGCATCTTTTTATACAAAATTTCATACTTAATTAATTGAATAATTAAGACAATTAGATCAATCACAAGGCTACAGAATAAAGGGGACCATACACTAAAAATACTAATACATAGTCTGAAGGAATATATTTATACAAAAACATTAATACATTAGCATAAAATAATACACAAACTGAAGTTTTACATGTATGCAAGTACCCTAGGTCTCAAATGGTCAGGTTTATTTCCAAAATTAAATAATTCACATAATGGGGTGTGGGATTCTTTGTTTTTTTGTGCGTTGGCTAGACCTGAATGCTATAATACTGGGAATTTTTTACAGAAACTGTTAAAGTTGGAAAGTATGTTTATTTTAAACTTTGGTACATTAAAACCAAAAGGTTTAAATTTGGAAATAAACCTGACCATTTGAGACCTAGGGTACTTGCATACATGTAAAACTTCAGTTTGTGTATTATTGTATGCTAATATATTAATGTTTTTGTATAAATATATTCCTTCAGACTATGTATTAGTATTTTTAGTGTATGGTCCCCTTTATTCTGTAGCCTTGTGATTGATCTAATTGTCTTAATTATTCAATTAATTAAGTATGAAATTTTGTATAAAAAGATGCATTTACTGTGAAAAGGTTATTCCTTTGAAGGCTGTGGAAGCCGAGGTACCAGAATAAATTCTGATTGCATCCAGTTCCTGTTTCTCTTCTTGGTGGTTTTCGTTTTTATCAGACTTGGTTTTCTTTCTAAGTGATATATGACACACACCTACTGTCCATCTGTGTACTAAGTGATATATGATACACATCTACTGTTCATCTCTGTACTAAGTGATATATGATACACACCTGTTCTCCATCTCTGTACTAAGTGATATATGATACACACCTACTGTCCATCTTTGTACTGTTATATGATACATACCTGCTGTCCATCTCTGTACTAAGTGATATATGATACACTCCTGGTGTCCATCTCTGTAATAAGTGATACATGATACACACTTGCTGTCCATCACTGTACTAAATAATATAGGATACTTACCTACTGTCCATCACTGTACTAAGTGACATATGACACAATCCTACTGTCTTTCTCTGTACTAAGTGATATATGATACACACCTACTGTTCATCTCTGTACTAAGTGATATGTGATACACACCTGCAGTCCATCTCTGTAGTAAGTGATATATGATACACACCTACTGTCCATCTCTGTACTAAGTGATATATGATACACACCTGCTGTCCATCTCTGTATTAAGTGATATATGATACACACCTTCTGTCCATCTCTGTACTAAATGACATATGAGTATATGAGTCACACCTGCTGTCCATCTCTGTACTAAGTGATATATGATACACACCTGCTGTCCGTTACTGTTCTACATTTTATGTTATACATACCTACTGTCCATCTCTGTACTAAGTGATATATGATACAGACCTACTGTCCATCTCTGTTTTACATGATATATGATACACACCTGCTCTCCATCTCTGTACTAAGTGATATATGATACACAACTACTGTCCGTCTCTGTTCTACGTGATATATGATACACACCTGTTGTCCATCATTGTACTAAGTGATATATGATACACACCTACTGTCCATCTCTGTACTGATATATGATACACATCTGCTGTCCATCTTTGCACTAAGTGATATATGATACACACCTACTGTCCATCTCTGTACTAACTGACATATGATGCACACCTACTGTCCATCACTGGACTATGTGATATATGATACACACCTACTGTCCATCCCTGTACTATGTGATATATGATACAGACCTACTGTCCATCTCTGTACTAAGGGATATATGATACACACCTGCTGTCCACCTATGTACCAAGTAATATATGATACACACCTGCTGTCCATCTCTGTAATAAGTGATATATGATACACACCTGCTGCCTATCTTTGCACTAAGTGATATATGATACACACCTACTGTCCAGCTCTGTACTAACTGACATATGATACACACCTGCTGCCCATCTCTGTACTATGTGATATATGATACACACCTACTGTCCATCCTTGTACTATGTGATATATGATACAGACCTACTGTCCATCTCTGTACTAAGGGATATATGATACACATCTACTGTCCATCTCTGTACTAACTGACATATAATACACACTTGCTGTTCACCTATGTACCAAGTGATATATGATACGTACCTACTGTCCATCTCTGTAATAAGTGATATATGATACACACCTACTGTCCACCTCTGTACTAAGTGATATATGATACACACCTGCTGTCCATCTCTGTACTAAGTGATATATGATACACGCCTACTGTTCATCTCTGTACTAGGTGATATATAATGCACACCTACTGTCCATCTATGTACTAAGTGATATATGATACACACTTGCTGTCCGTCTCTACTCTCTGTGATATATGATACACACCTGCTGTCCATCTCTGTACTAAGTGATATATGATACACACTTGCTGTCCATCTCTGTACTAAGTGATATATGACACACACCTACTGTCCATCTCTGTACTAAGTGATACATGATACACATCTACTGTCCATCTCTGTACTAAGTGATATATGATACACACCTGCTGTCCATCTCTGTACAACCTGTGATATATGATGCACACCTACTGTCCATCTCTGTACTAAGTGATATATGACACACACCTACTGTCCATCTGTGTACTAAGTGATATATGATACACATCTACTGTCCATCTCTGTACTAAGTGATATATGATACACACCTGTTCTCCATCTCTGTACTAAGTGATATATGATACACACCTACTGTCCATCTTTGTACTGTTATATGATACATACCTGCTGTCCATCTCTGTACTAAGTGATATATGATACACTCCTGGTGTCCATCTCTGTACTAAGTGATACATGATACACACTTGCTGTCCATCACTGTACTAAATAATATAGGATACTTACCTTCTGTCCATCACTGTACTAAGTGACATATGACACACACCTACTGTCTTTCTCTGTACTAAGTGATATATGATACACACCTACTGTTCATCTCTGTACTAAGTGATATGTGATACACACCTGCAGTCCATCTCTGTAGTAAGTGATATATGATACACACCTACTGTCCATCTCTGTACTAAGTGATATATGATACACACCTGCTGTCCATCTCTGTACCAAGTGATATGTGATACACACCTCGTGTCCATCTCTGCACTAAATTATATATGATACACACCTGCTGTCCATCTCTGTACTAAATGATATATGATACACGCCTACTGTCGATCTCTGTATTATGTGATATATGATACACATCTGCTGTCCATCTCTGTACTAAGGGATATATGATACACACCTGCTGTCCATCTTTGTACTATGTGTATATAATACACACCTACTATCCATCTCTGTACTAATTGACATATGATGCACACCTACTGTACATCTCTGTACTATGTGATATATGATACACACCTACTGTCCATCCCTGTACTATGTGATATATGATACAGACCTACTGTCCATCTCTGTACTAAGGGATATATGATACACACCTGCTGTCCACCTATATACCAAGTGATATATGATACACACCTGCTGTCCATCTCTGTAATAAGTGATATTTGATACACACCTGCTGTTCATCTTTACACTAAGTGATATATGATACACACCTACTGTCCATCTCTGTACTAACTGACATATGATACACACCTACTGCCCATCTCTGTACTATGTGATATATGATACACACCTACTGTCCATCCCTGTACTATGTGATATATGATACAGACCTACTGTCCATCTCTGCACTAAGGGATATATGATACACACCTGCTGTCCATCTCTGTACTAAATGATATATGACACACACCTACTCTCCATCTCTGTACTAAGTGATATCTGATACACACCTATTGTCCGTCTCTGTACTAAGTGATATATGTTACACACCTGCTGTCCATCGCTGTACAACCTGTGATATATGATGCACACCTGCTGTCCTTCTCTGTACTAAGTGATATATGATACACACCTACTGTCCGTTACTGTTCTACATTTTATGTTATACATACCTACTGTCCATCTCTGTACTAAGTGATATATGATACAGACCTACTGTCCGTCTCTGTTTTACATGATATATGATACACACCTGCTGTCCATCTCTGTACTAAGTGATATATGATACACAACTACTGTCCGTCTCTGTTCTACGTGATATATGATACACACCTGTTGTCCATCGTTGTACTAAGTGATATATGATACACACCTACTGTCCATCTCTGTACTGATATATGATACACACCTGCTGTCCATCTTTGCACTAAGTGATATATGATACACACCTACTGTCCATCTCTGTACTAACTGACATATGATGCACACATACTGTTCATCTCTGGATTATGTGATATATGATACACACCTACTGTCCATCCCTGTACTATGTGATATATGATACAGACCTACTGTCCATCTCTGTACTAAGGGATATATGATACACACCTGCTGTCCACCTATGTACCAAGTAATATATGATACACACCTGCTGTCCATCTCTGTAATAAGTGATATATGATACACACCTGCTGCCTATCTTTGCACTAAGTGATATATGATACACACCTATTGTCCAGCTCTGTACTAACTGACATATGATACACACCTGCTGCCCATCTCTGTACTATGTGATATATGATACACACCTACTGTCCATCCTTGTACTATGTGATATATGATACAGACCTACTGTCCATCTCTGTACTAAGGGATATATGATACACATCTACTGTCCATCTCTGTACTAACTGACATATAATACACACTTGCTGTTCACCTATGTACCAAGTGATATATGATACGTACCTACTGTCCATCTCTGTAATAAGTGATATATGATACACACCTACTGTCCACCTCTGTACTAAGTGATATATGATACACACCTGCTGTCCATCTCTGCACTAAGTGATATATGATACACGCCTACTGTTCATCTCTGTACTAGGTGATATATGATGCACACCTACTGTCCATCTCTGTACTAAGTGATATATGATACACACTTGCTGTCCGTCTCTCCTCTCTGTGATATATGATACACACCTGCTGTCCATCTCTGTACTAAGTGATATATGATACACACTTGCTGTCCATCTCTGTACTAAGTGATATATGACACACACCTACTGTCCATCTCTGTACTAAGTGATACATGATACACATCTACTGTCCATCTCTGTACTAAGTGATATATGATACACACCTGCTGTCCATCTCTGTACAACCTGTGATATATGATGCACACCTACTGTCCATCTCTGTACTAAGTGATATATGACACACACCTACTGTCCATCTGTGTACTAAGTGATATATGATACACATCTACTGTCCATCTCTGTACTAAGTGATATATGATACACACCTGTTCTCCATCTCTGTACTAAGTGATATATGATACACACCTACTGTCCATCTTTGTACTGTTATATGATACATACCTGCTGTCCATCTCTGTACTAAGTGATATATGATACACTCCTGGTGTCCATCTCTGTACTAAGTGATACATGATACACACTTGCTGTCCATCACTGTACTAAATAATATAGGATACTTACCTACTGTCCATCACTGTACTAAGTGACATATGACACACACCTACTGTCTTTCTCTGTACTAAGTGATATATGATACACACCTGCTGTTCATCTCTGTACTAAGTGATATGTGATACACACCTGCAGTCCATCTCTGTAGTAAGTGATATATGATACACACCTACTGTCCATCTCTGTACTAAGTGATATATGATACACACCTGCTGTCCATCTCTGTACCAAGTGATATGTGATACACACCTCGTGTCCATCTCTGCACTAAATTATATATGATACACACCTGCTGTCCATCTCTGTACTAAATGATATATGATACACACCTACTGTCCATCTCTGTACTAACTGACATATGATGCACACATACTGTCCATCTCTGGATTATATGATATATGATACACACCTACTGTCCATCCCTGTACTATGTGATATATGATACAGACCTACTGTCCATCTCTGTACTAAGGGATATATGATACACACCTGCTGTCCACCAATGTACCAAGTAATATATGATACACACCTGCTGTCCATCTCTGTAATAAGTGATATATGATACACACCTGCTGCCTATCTTTGCACTAAGTGATATATGATACACACCTATTGTCCAGCTCTGTACTAACTGACATATGATACACACCTGCTGCCCATCTCTGTACTATGTGATATATGATACACACCTACTGTCCATCCTTGTACTATGTGATATATGATACAGACCTACTGTCCATCTCTGTACTAAGGGATATATGATACACATCTACTGTCCATCTCTGTACTAACTGACATATAATACACACTTGCTGTTCACCTATGTACCAAGTGATATATGATACGTACCTACTGTCCATCTCTGTAATAAGTGATATATGATACACACCTACTGTCCACCTCTGTACTAAGTGATATATGATACACACCTGCTGTCCATCTCTGTACTAAGTGATATATGATACACGCCTACTGTTCATCTCTGTACTAGGTGATATATGATGCACACCTACTGTCCATCTCTGTACTAAGTGATATATGATACACACTTGCTGTCCGTCTCTACTCTCTGTGATATATGATACACACCTGCTGTCCATCTCTGTACTAAGTGATATATGATACACACTTGCTGTCCATCTCTGTACTAAGTGATATATGACACACACCTACTGTCCATCTCTGTACTAAGTGATACATGATACACATCTACTGTCCATCTCTGTACTAAGTGATATATGATACACACCTGCTGTCCATCTCTGTACAACCTGTGATATATGATGCACACCTACTGTCCATCTCTGTACTAAGTGATATATGACACACACCTACTGTCCATCTGTGTACTAAGTGATATATGATACACATCTACTGTCCATCTCTGTACTAAGTGATATATGATACACACCTGTTCTCCATCTCTGTACTAAGTGATATATGATACACACCTACTGTCCATCTTTGTACTGTTATATGATACATACCTGCTGTCCATCTCTGTACTAAGTGATATATGATACACTCCTGGTGTCCATCTCTGTACTAAGTGATACATGATACACACTTGCTGTCCATCACTGTACTAAATAATATAGGATACTTACCTACTGTCCATCACTGTACTAAGTGACATATGACACACACCTACTGTCTTTCTCTGTACTAAGTGATATATGATACACACCTGCTGTTCATCTCTGTACTAAGTGATATGTGATACACACCTGCAGTCCATCTCTGTAGTAAGTGATATATGATACACACCTACTGTCCATCTCTGTACTAAGTGATATATGATACACACCTGCTGTCCATCTCTGTACCAAGTGATATGTGATACACACCTCGTGTCCATCTCTGCACTAAATTATATATGATACACACCTGCTGTCCATCTCTGTACTAAATGATATATGATACACGCCTACTGTCGATCTCTGTATTATGTGATATATGATACACATCTGCTGTCCATCTCTGTACTAAGGGATATATGATACACACCTGCTGTCCATCTTTGTACTATGTGTATATAATACACACCTACTATCCATCTCTGTACTAATTGACATATGATGCACACCTACTGTACATCTCTGTACAGTAGTGATATATGATACACACCTACTGTCCATCCCTGTACTATGTGATATATGATACAGACCTACTGTCCATCTCTGTACTAATTGATATATGATACACACCTGCTGTCCACCTATATACCAAGTGATATATGATACACACCTGCTGTCCATCTCTGTAATAAGTGATATTTGATACACACCTGCTGTTCATCTTTACACTAAGTGATATATGATACACACCTACTGTCCATCTCTGTACTAACTGACATATGATACACACCTACTGCCCATCTCTGTACTATGTGATATATGATACACACCTACTGTCCATCCCTGTACTATGTGATATATGATACAGACCTACTGTCCATCTCTGCACTAAGGGATATATGATACACACCTGCTGTCCATCTATGTACCAAGTGATATATGATACACACCTGCTTCCCATCTCTGTACTAAGGGATATATGATACACATCTACTGTCCATGTCTGTTATAACTGACATATAATACACACTTGCTGTTCACCTATCTACCAAGTGATATATGATAGATACCTACTGTCCATCTCTGTAATAAGTGATATATGATACACACCTACTGTCCACCTCTGTACTAAGTGATATATGATACACACCTGCTGTCCATCTCTGTACTAAGTGATATATGATACACACCTACTGTCCATCTCTGTACTAAGTTATATATGATACACACCTGCTCTCCATCTCTGTATTAAGTGATATATGATACACACCTTCTGTCCATCTCTGTACTAAATGACATATGAGTATATGAGTCACACCTGCTGTCCATCTCTGTACTAAGTGATATATGATACACACCTACTGTCCGTTACTGTTCTATGTTTTATGTTATACATACCTACTGTCCATCTCTGTACTAAGTGATATATGATACAGACCTACTGTCCGTCTCTGTTTTACATGATATATGATACACACCTGCTGTCCATCTCTGTACTAAGTGATATATGATACACAACTACTGTCCGTCTCTGTTCTACGTGATATATGATACACACCTGTTGTCCATCGTTGTACTAAGTGATATATGATACACACCTACTGTCCATCTCTGTACTGATATATGATACACACCTCCTGTCCCTCTTTGCACTAAGTGATATATGATACACACCTACTGTCCATCTCTGTACTAACTGACATATGATGCACACCTACTGTCCATCTCTGTACTATGTGATATATGATACACACCTACTGTCCATCCCTGTACTATGTGATATATGATACAGACCTACTGTCCATCTCTGTACTAAGGGATATATGATACACACCTGCTGTCCACCTATGTACCAAGTAATATATGATACACACCTGCTGTCCATCTCTGTAATAAGTGATATATGATACACACCTGCTGCCTATCTTTGCACCAAGTGATATATGATACACACCTACTGTCCAGCTCTGTACTAACTGACATATGATACACACCTACTGTCCATCTCTGTACTATGTGATATATGATACACACCTACTGTCCATCCTTGTACTATGTGATATATGACACAGACCTACTGTCCATCTCTGTACTAAGGGATATATGATACACATCTACTGTCCATCTCTGTACTAACTGACATATAATACACACTTGCTGTTCACCTATATACCAAGTGATATATGATACGTACCTACTGTCCATCTCTGTAATAAGTGATATATGATACACACCTACTGTCCACCTCTGTACTAAGTGATATATGATACACACCTGCTGTCCATCTCTGTACTAAGTGATATATGATACACACCTACTGTTCATCTCTGTACTAAGTGATATATGATACACACCTACTGTCCATCTCTGTACTAGGTGATATATGATACGCACCTACTGTCCATCTCTGTACTAAGTGATATATAATACATACCTGCTGTCCATCTGTGTACTACCTAAGTTATATATGATACACACCTACTGTCCATCTCTGTACTAAGTGATATATAATACACACTTGCTGTTCACCTATGTACCAAGTGATATATGATACATACCTACTGTCCATCTCTGTAATAAGTGATACATGATACACACCTACTGTCCACCTCTGTACTAAGTGATATATGATACACCTTCTGTCCATCTCTGTACTAAGTGATATATGATACACACCTACTGTCCATCTCTGTACTAAGTGATATATAATACATACCTGCTGTCCATATGTGTACTACCTAAGTGATACATGATACACACCTACTGTCCATCTCTGTACTAAGTGATATATGATACACACCTACTGTCCATCTCTGTACTATGTAAGTGATATATGATACACAACTACTGTCCATCTCTGTACTAGGTGATATATGATACACACCTACTGCCCATCTCTAAACTAAGTGATATATATGATACACACCTGCTGTCCACCTCTGCACTAAGTCTACCTTTCTTCATAGGAATGTAGTCCAGTAACTAAATTAAATATTACAGTAAATGATACATAATGACCCTCAGTTACTACTTAATGCACTTGGTCATTGATTCCAGGTTACTGTGTCATACATTCTGTGTAATGCACTGTCCAGCAAGTCTTTATTTGTTTGTTTGCTTATTTATTTATTCTCTTTTGGCCAGGTTAGTCCCATTAGGACAATATCCTCTTTTTAGGGGAGTCCCGAGATGCTTTTCATAGTAATGGACTAATCTAACGGTTGTAGTTTTCTTTATCTAAATAGGGGTGTGGCACTTTAAATCACTTGCTTCTCATAAATCACGTGCACTTATTTGGTATCCTTATGACAGCTTGTCAAAAGAGAGCACAGTGGATAAGCAACACAACCTTTACACTGGCAGAATTAACAAGGTAACTTAGCTTTCAACCTCTCGACACCAGAATCAGAGACAAAGAAAAAAATATTTAGGGACAAAATACCTGAATGAGGATCACTTAAATATTGTTCCACTGATTAAGACTGTTGATGGTAAGTCCATGTATTAGCATGCTTTTCCAATCAAAATAATTCTTTAACTGTAAAGGACAGTATTACCTGCAGATTTTTAATACATCTACTTTTTCCTCAAGTAGCACATATTTTAATTTGGTCACTGTAACATTCAAATCTCAACTCAGGGATGAAATCAGGCACAGATAAGAGGTAAGCAAGTCAACCTCTACCAAGTGGCAGATTATAACAGAGGTACAATTTGGGAAGCTGTGAAATTAATTGAGCATCTCCAAATGACATATGCTTGCATTTTTTTTCTTTATTTTGTCATTTTTTTTAAATGTATCTCAAGTTACTTACACTGCTGAGTAGATAATGCTCTTTCATTAATTACCCTTTTCTGGCCTGGTGTGCAGTTCATTAAATTACAGCAGTGTTTATGTAGTGTTGGATTTAGGATGGCTACTCGATTCCTTAGTACCAAAGGCATAACTCTCAAGTGTACTTTATTATAAGTAATGTTCCTCCTTTTTTGTCCATGTTCCTCACAGTTCCATATAAAAAGGGCCTCTCACACATTCAGTGTTAGGGATTTGTTAAATGATATCCATGGTGAATTATACAGAATCATGTACCACGTTTTACCCATCTGGTAAACTTCCTAACTGAAGTTGTTATTAAGATATTACTAAGTGCTCCACAAATACAAAAAAATGCATCATCATCTCCTTTGGAGAAAGTGATATCCCCACACATTATCACATTAATAACAACGACCTAAGCACACAGTCAGTCATGAGGGATTTGGGCACCCAGAGTTATAGCAACCTCACTTTTGACCACCATGTTGCTTCCATTGTACGGAAAGCTTTCTACATAGCCCACCTCATAAGTAAGTGTATCTCATCCAGGCACAAGGAGGTCATAACATCCCTGTATTCTTACCTTATAAGGCCCATTATTGAGTACAATGCCCCATTTGGCATGTACCTCGCAAAGCACATGCATCAGCTGGAGAGACCACAGAGGTTCCTCACCAGGACAATCCAGGGTTTCAAAAATTTTCCATACACAGATAGACTAAAAGCCCTATCCCCTACTCTGCTTCATATAGACTCCTCAGAGGTGACCTCTGTCTGACATACAAGGTGATCCCGGACCCCACTTTGATGGGACTGCTGCATATCCGCAAGTCAAGTTCCACTCGAGTAACCCACACACGTGGTCTCAACCTGGTCTGTGACATCAATATGACTTGTTGGCGGGACATATTTGTGTCCCAGAGGCTCCCCATCTGTGGAATAGAGTCCCTCTCCACATCAAGCAGAGTACCTCTTTACCCCTTTTTAAATGCAACCTGGATAACTGGAATGGAAATAGAAAATACATCCCTGGGATTCCACCAGTGTCCCTGCTGGACAGGGGCATCAGGTTCTGATTTGTCTATACATGGGCTAAACTCTTGGCTAGGCTTATAAGGGCATCAGGGCTAATAGTCTAGTAACTTCCTGTCATCCTATGAAGTTGCCCTTTTGTTTCACTTTATGAAAGGTAGTGTTTCTCATTTTGAAGAAGGAAGGTTGAGAGCTGTGATCATGGAAAATACAAAGCTGTTTGACCAATGACCAGGCTGCATGCCTTGCCAAGAAACACACTGAAACTCTATACCCATTTCACGAAGGGCAAGGCCTGTAAGTTACAGGTGTATTTTTGGGTATCCATCCAATTGTTTAAACCTTGTTTGAAATCTGACAGGGAAATGGCCTTTTTGGCATACATGGGGAGCTTATTCCAGATCATGCGAAGGTGCTGTGTGAGAATCGATCCTTCCATTTAGTTTTATTTATTACCCTGGTGAGAATTGAGGCCTCCTGTTGTTACACTTGCTGCACTACTTGACTTACTGAGAAGAAGAACGCTACAGATAACAGGACTCCCTGAGGGCACTGCAAGCAAGGTACAGGTCTCTGACCCCCCCCCCCCTGCCACACACACACACACACTCAGGAGCCTTTATGATGCAGAGTACAGGGGCAGGGATTCCAGACAGTCTTGCTGGCTAAGATTTTTTTAGCCCAAGATCCTTTTCATTAGGAAAATCTGCAGTCTTTGATATGTCTAGTGAGATGCAAGACAAAGGGTGCATTATAGGTTCATAGGATGTTACTAGGTTATTGACCCAAGGATTTTACAAGCCTAGCCGTTAAATCCTAAAATAATACTAGTTGAGAGATATCATTTATGCCCAAGGTTTTTCTAGCAAGGACTAACCATGTCCAGAAGAGAAGCAGGGGCAATCCTCAGCAGAAATTTACAGTTTCTCATCCAGTCATCCAGGTTGCACTTAAACAAGGTCATGGAGGTGCTCTGCTTGATATGGATTCGAAGCCTATTCTACAGGAGTGGCAACCTCTGAGAGATTATATCTATCTCTCTAGCAGGTCCTGTTTATGTCGAAGCCTAGACTGAGATCCCTGGAACAGGTGACTCTAGTCCCATTTGACTTAGGGTCAGAGATAGCACTGCAAGCCAGACATAAGTTTTCTCTAATAGTCTATACACTACTGAATACAGTAACAGCATCTTCAGTCTGTCCATATAAGACATGTGCTGGAGACCCTGAATTTTCTTAAGTTAGAAATCTCTGAGGTCTCTCAAGGTGCTACAGGTGTCTGCTATGGTACATACCAAAAGGAGCATTATATTCAATAACAGGCCTGATGAGGGATGAGTACAGGGGCATTATAACCTCTTTTGCTCTTGAGGTGATGCCTTTGCTAATCAGGTGCGTGATGTAGAATGCCTTCCTCACTACAGTAGACACATGGTGATCAAAGCTGAGCTTGCAGTCAACTTGTGTTCCCAGGTCTTTGACTACTGAATTGGTACTTAAGAGACTAATTGTTTATTTTATTATCAGCAGGGACATTGTTTTTACCGAAGGGAATGATGATGCATTTTTTAGCATTTAGTTTAAGACCATGGCTTTAGCACCAATCATTGGTCTGTGTAAGCCCCTTTTGAAGTAGGCTGGCATTGCTAGGGGATTCAGTGATAGCATTACTTGCCCTTAACAAAACCAAACTAGGATGTTTCCATGGTTTGGAGGTCACCTATATCCTTATCTATGAGGTCTGTGATGATTCATTCCGTTGTCTTACAGGTGAGGCTGCTTAAACTTATCGGTCTGTGGTTACCTGGGTCTGTTGCCAAGCCACCCTTGTAGAGCAGGATAACAGTTGCTGTCTTCCATTCAGTGGGGACAAAGCCAGTACTCAGGCTGTGGTTGACTAGAGTGTCTAATGGAGTAGCTAGCTCCTGTTTTAGAACATTAACAATACAGCTCAGAATGCCATCTGGTCCCATGGAGGCTGTGTTCTTAGCCTTGGAGAGAGCACCGAGGACTTGCTCTTTGGAGATGCAAGGAGGAGGAGATGATGAAGAGATGGTTTGTGGTATGCTTGGGGGGGTGAGGGGGTTGAAACTTTCACCAAACCTGTCTGCTAGTAGATTTGCAATTTCTGCAAGGTCAGTGTGTGTGATAGCATCCGTAATTAGCTTAGCACACATCTGAGTTCTACCTTTTAGGTTGGAGATGTAACTGAAGAAAACCTTATGGTTATCTTTGGCTATGGTTGCTAAATTTGTCTCATAGTTGCTCTCTGAAGATTTTATGAGTTGTCTTATTTGCTTGTTTAGGCCAAGGAGGGTGCTCATCCAAGTTCTTGGATCTCACATTTGTATTTTTAGATAGCAGTTTATTTTGCTTATTGTATAATTTATTAATGCTAGCATCCACCAGGATGGTTTATTTATTCTTGAGGATCTTGCTTTAATCCTGTCTGGCATGGCTGTGTCTATACATTTGTGCAGATGTTTATTCAGGGCATCACTGTATACCTTAGTATAGCCATCAATGCCATTTGTGGAAACTGGATCTTGGAAATCAATTATACCTTCCCTTAGGAGGGTATAATTAACTTTGGTGACGTTTGTTAGCCTGACTTCTCCTTTGGGGAGGTTTGGTCCTATTGCTACTTCAAAAATGACAGATTTGGTCATATTTAACCAGTGTGGGCCCTACACTTGACACATTGCATTGGTCACACATATTGTTGAGAACCAGGTCTAGAACACTGGAGCCCTTTGTGGGGTGGTACACTATTTGTTCCAAGGCATTTGAGTTAACAAAGTCCAGGAATATTTGTGCCAGTGTCTTTGGGCTTGTATAAGTTTCCCAACTAATGGGAGGATAGTTGAAGTCAGCCATAACTAGGACATTAGGTTGTACCTTAACTGTCTCAAGTAGATCTAAATAAGCTGTGTGAGCATCTTGTGTCATGAAAGTGGACCTGTAACTGACGATGACCCGAAGGGGGTGTCTTCACCATGGTAATTTGGAGTTGGAGTAGCTTCATAGAGTCTTCTTCTCTAACCAATCTACAAGTGTAATTATCTTTAACAAAGACAGATACTCCACCTCCTTTGGTTCTTACACTTTCAATTTGTAATCTGAAAGTGTGAAAGGCATTGTAGCCGTGCAAGAATGTGATACTTTTTGCGGCCTTGAACCATGTTAATGTGACTGCACAGACATCAGCATCTTCCAGGGAAAGGAGTGCTTCCAAAGAGTCTAGTTTCTGATTTAAACTCCTAGCATTTAGCAGCATGACCCTTAGTTGCCTTGTGTTTGATATTTTCATGTCTGGAATTTTGTTGTTGTGACCTTGCCTAAAAAAGGCTTTATGGGGGAGGCAAGTGCCTTACTACCCAGCAACCGAAAGCCTAGAGGTGCCAGGTGAAGACCATCTCTGGCAAAGAAACATGGTCTATCCACCATGTCACCCCAGGCTGACAAGAACTGGATGCCCTTAGAATGACACCAGCAACTAAAGCCAATTATTGAAGTCAATAATTTTCTGTTTACATTGTGGTATCATCCTAAGTGAAAGTAAAATGCTGCTCAAAGCTAGGGCACACCCGCCTGGGACACATATTCAGAGAGCTCATTTGTGTCTCTCTTCATATAGTCCAGGGAGGTACGTCTCAAGTCATTCACACCAACATGAAGTATAATAGAGTCATAACGGTACTTGCTGTTGAGGGACTTACGTGCATGAGTGATCTGGCGAATGCTTGCACCAGACAGCCATCTGACCGTCACCTTCCCCTTATTCAACCTGATGAGTGGGACGTCTACAACTATTCCAAATGTTTTAGTTATAGATGTGCACTGTCTTAAGGGCTTATTTGGTGAGACACTGGTGCTAGTGTTTTTATGTGTATTGGGTCCTTTAGGTGTAGCATGTTTGTGTTTTGGAGGTCTCTGATGTTTAGGTAGGTTTCTGGAGAGTACCTCTGCTTATGAAAGTTTATGTGTCGGGTTGATATTACTAATAGGAGTCATGGTGTGTGAGCTGAAAAACTCTTTAGTGTTGCTATTCTGAGCGTGAGAGAGCAGTGATTCTAGATTCTTAGTGTAGGAGCATCTCTCGCAAATTGTACTGGAGTGATTTAGGAGTAAGGGGTTGTCAGTATACATGAGACAGTTGCTACACTGCCTTAAAAAAAACATGTCCACTAGGCTAGAAAGAGAAACAGAGGGAAACTATAATGGGTCTGTGAAGGGCAGAGTACAGGGGAACAATAACTTCCTTGGTTTTAGAAGAAAAGCACTTGGTGATTAGTTGTGACATGTAGTAAGGATGCATTGCATTCTATAATGGGTCTGTGAAGGGCAGAGTACAGGGGAACAGTAACTTCCTTGCTTTTGGAAGAGAAGCACTTGGTGGTTAGTTGTGACATGTAGTAAGGATGCATTGCATTCTATAATGGGGCAGAGTACAGGGGAACAGTAACTTCCTTGGTTTTGGAAGAGATGCACTTGGTGATTAGTTGTGACATGTAGTAAGGATGCATTACATTCTATAATGGGGCAGAGTACAGGGGAACAGTAACTTCCTTGGTTTTGGAAGGGAGGCACTTGATGATTAGTTGTGACATGTAGTAAGGATGCATTACATTCTATAATGGGGCAGAGTACAGGGGAACAGTAACTTCCTTGGTTTTGGAAGAGAGGCACTTGGTGATTAGTTGTGACATATAGTAAGGATGCATTACATTCTATAATGGGGCAGAGTACAGGGGAACAGTAACTTCCTTGGTTTTGGAAGAGAGGCACTTGGTGATTAGTTGTGACATATAGTAAGGATGCATTACATTCTATAATGGGTCTGTGAAGGGCAGAGTACAGGGGAACAGTAACTTCCTTGGTTTTGGAAGAGAAGCACTTGGTGATTAGTTGTGACATGTAGTAAGGATGCATTACATTCTATAATGGGGCAGAGTACAGTGGAACAGTAACTTCCTTGGTTTTGGAAGAGAGGCACTTGGTGATTAGTTGTGACATGTAGTAAGGATGCATTACATTCTATAATGGGGCAGAGTACAGTGGAACAGTAACTTCCTTGGTTTTGGAAGAGAGGCACTTGGTGATTAGTTGTGACATGTAGTAAGGATGCATTGCATTCTATAATGGGGCAGAGTACAGGGGAACAGTAACTTCCTTGGTTTTGGAAGAGAAGCACTTGGTGATTAGTTGTGACATGTAGTAAGGATGCATTACATTCTATAATGGGTCTGTGAAGGGCAGAGTACAGGGGAACAGTAACTTCCTTGGTTTTGGAAGAGAGGCACTTGGTGATTAGTTGTGACATGTAGTAAGGATGCATTACATTCTATAATGGGGCAGAGTACAGGGGAACAGTAACTTCCTTGGTTTTGGAAGAGAGGCACTTGGTGATTAGTTGTGACATGTAGTAAGGATGCATTGCATTCTATAATGGGGCAGAGTACAGTGGAACAGTAACTTCCTTGGTTTTGGAAGAGAGGCACTTGGTGATTAGTTGTGACATGTAGTAAGGATGCATTACATTCTATAATGGGGCAGAGTACAGGGAACAGTAACTTCCTTGGTTTTGGAAGAGAGGCACTTGGTGATTAGTTGTGACATGTAGTAAGGATGCATTACATTCTATAATGGGGCAGAGTACAGGGAACAGTAACTTCCTTGGTTTTGGAAGAGAGGCACTTGGTGATTAGTTGTGACATGTAGTAAGGATGCATTGCATTCTATAATGGGGCAGAGTACAGTGGAACAGTAACTTCCTTGGTTTTGGAAGAGAGGCACTTGGTGATTAGTTGTGACATGTAGTAAGGATGCATTACATTCTATAATGGGGCAGAGTACAGGGGAACAGTAACTTCCTTGGTTTTGGAAGAGAGGCACTTGGTGATTAGTTGTGACATGTAGTAAGGATGCATTACATTCTATAATGGGGCAGAGTACAGGGAACAGTAACTTCCTTGGTTTTGGAAGAGAGGCACTTGGTGATTAGTTGTGACATGTAGTAAGGATGCATTACATTCTATAATGGGGCAGAGTACAGGGGAACAGTAACTTCCTTGGTTTTGGAAGAGAGGCACTTGGTGATTAGTTGTGACATGTAGTAAGGATGCATTACATTCTATAATGGGTCTGTGAAGGGCAGAGTACAGGGGAACAGTAACTTCCTTGGTTTTGGAAGAGAGGCACTTGGTGATTAGTTGTGACATGTAGTAAGGATGCATTACATTCTATAATGGGGCAGAGTACAGGGAACAGTAACTTCCTTGGTTTTGGAAGAGAGGCACTTGGTGATTAGTTGTGACATGTAGTAAGGATGCATTACATTCTATAATGGGTCTGTGAAGGGCAGAGTACAGGGGAACAGTAACTTCCTTGGTTTTGGAAGAGAAGCACTTGGTGATTAGTTGTGACATGTAGTAAGGATGCATTACATTCTATAATGGGGCAGAGTACAGGGGAACAGTAACTTCCTTGGTTTTGGAAGAGAGGCACTTGGTGATTAGTTGTGACATGTAGTAAGGATGCATTACATTCTATAATGGGGCAGAGTACAGGGGAACAGTAACTTCCTTGGTTTTGGAAGAGAGGCACTTGGTGATTAGTTGTGACATGTAGTAAGGATGCATTGCATTCTATAATGGGGCAGAGTACAGGGAACAGTAACTTCCTTGGTTTTGGAAGAGAGGCACTTGGTGATTAGTTGTGACATGTAGTAAGGATGCATTACATTCTATAATGGGGCAGAGTACAGGGGAACAGTAACTTCCTTGGTTTTGGAAGAGAGGCACTTGGTGATTAGTTGTGACATGTAGTAAGGATGCATTGCATTCTATAATGGGTCGGGCAGAGTACAGGGGAACAGTAACTTCCTTGGTTTTGGAAGAGAGGCACTTGGTGATTAGTTGTGACATGTAGTAAGGATGCATTACATTCTATAATGGGGCAGAGTACAGGGGAACAGTAACTTCCTTGGTTTTGGAAGAGAGGCACTTGGTGATTAGTTGTGACATGTAGTAAGGATGCATTACATTCTATAATGGGGCAGAGTACAGGGAACAGTAACTTCCTTGGTTTTGGAAGAGAGGCACTTGGTGATTAGTTGTGACATGTAGTAAGGATGCATTACATTCTATAATGGGGCAGAGTACAGAGACACAGTAACTTCCTTGGTTTTGGAAGAGAGGCACTTGGTGATTAGTTGTGACATGTAGTAAGGATGCATTACATTCTATAATGGGGCAGAGTACAGGGGAACAGTAACTTCCTTGGTTTTGGAAGAGAGGCACTTGGTGATTAGTTGTGACATGTAGTAAGGATGCATTACATTCTATAATGGGGCAGAGTACAGGGGAACAGTAACTTCCTTGGTTTTGGAAGAGAGGCACTTGGTGATTAGTTGTGACATGTAGTAAGGATGCATTGCATTCTATAATGGGGCAGAGTACAGGGGAACAGTAACTTCCTTGGTTTTGGAAGAGAAGCACTTGGTGATTAGTTGTGACATGTAGTAAGGATGCATTGCATTCTATAATGGGGCAGAGTACAGGGGAACAGTAACTTCCTTGGTTTTGGAAGAGAGGCACTTGGTGATTAGTTGTGACATGTAGTAAGGATGCATTACATTCTATAATGGGGCAGAGTACAGTGGAACAGTAACTTCCTTGGTTTTGGAAGAGAAGCACTTGGTGATTAGTTGTGACATGTAGTAAGGATGCATTGCATTCTATAATGGGGCAGAGTACAGGGGAACAGTAACTTCCTTGGTTTTGGAAGAGAGGCACTTGGTGATTAGTTGTGACATGTAGTAAGGATGCATTACATTCTATAATGGGGCAGAGTACAGTGGAACAGTAACTTCCTTGGTTTTGGAAGAGAGGCACTTGGTGATTAGTTGTGACATGTAGTAAGGATGCATTGCATTCTATAATGGGGCAGAGTACAGGGGAACAGTAACTTCCTTGGTTTTGGAAGAGAGGCACTTGGTGATTAGTTGTGACATGTAGTAAGGATGCATTACATTCTATAATGGGGCAGAGTACAGGGAACAGTAACTTCCTTGGTTTTGGAAGAGAGGCACTTGGTGATTAGTTGTGACATGTAGTAAGGATGCATTACATTCTATAATGGGGCAGAGTACAGGGAACAGTAACTTCCTTGGTTTTGGAAGAGAGGCACTTGGTGATTAGTTGTGACATGTAGTAAGGATGCATTACATTCTATAATGGGGCAGAGTACAGGGGAACAGTAACTTCCTTGGTTTTGGAAGAGAGGCACTTGGTGATTAGTTGTGACATGTAGTAAGGATGCATTACATTCTATAATGGGGCAGAGTACAGGGGAACAGTAACTTCCTTGGTTTTGGAAGAGAGGCACTTGGTGATTAGTTGTGACATGTAGTAAGGATGCATTGCATTCTATAATGGGTCTGTGAAGGGCAGAGTACAGGGGAACAGTAACTTCCTTGGTTTTGGAAGAGAGGCACTTGGTGATTAGTTGTGACATGTAGTAAGGATGCATTACATTCTATAATGGGGCAGAGTACAGTGGAACAGTAACTTCCTTGGTTTTGGAAGAGAAGCACTTGGTGATTAGTTGTGACATGTAGTAAGGATGCATTACATTCTATAATGGGGCAGAGTACAGGAGAACAGTAACTTCCTTGGTTTTGGAAGAGAGGCACTTGGTGATTAGTTGTGACATATAGTAAGGATGCATTGCATTCTATAATGGGTCTGTGAAGGGCAGAGTACAGTGGAACAGTAACTTCCTTGGTTTTGGAAGAGAGGCACTTGGTGATTAGTTGTGACATGTAGTAAGGATGCATTACATTCTATAATGGGGCAGAGTACAGGGGAACAGTAACTTCCTTGGTTTTGGAAGAGAGGCACTTGGTGATTAGTTGTGACATGTAGTAAGGATGCATTGCATTCTATAATGGGTCTGTGAAGGGCAGAGTACAGGGGAACAGTAACTTCCTTGGTTTTGGAAGAGAGGCACTTGGTGATTAGTTGTGACATGTAGTAAGGATGCATTGCATTCTATAATGGGGCAGAGTACAGGGGAACAGTAACTTCCTTGGTTTTGGAAGAGAGGCACTTGGTGATTAGTTGTGACATGTAGTAAGGATGCATTACATTCTATAATGGGGCAGAGTACAGTGGAACAGTAACTTCCTTGGTTTTGGAAGAGAGGCACTTGGTGATTAGTTGTGACATGTAGTAAGGATGCATTACATTCTATAATGGGGCAGAGTACAGGGAACAGTAACTTCCTTGGTTTTGGAAGAGAGGCACTTGGTGATTAGTTGTGACATGTAGTAAGGATGCATTACATTCTATAATGGGGCAGAGTACAGGGGAACAGTAACTTCCTTGGTTTTGGAAGAGAAGCACTTGGTGATTAGTTGTGACATGTAGTAAGGATGCATTACATTCTATAATGGGGCAGAGTACAGGGGAACAGTAACTTCCTTGGTTTTGGAAGAGAGGCACTTGGTGATTAGTTGTGACATGTAGTAAGGATGCATTGCATTCTATAATGGGTCTGTGAAGGGCAGAGTACAGGGGAACAGTAACTTCCTTGGTTTTGGAAGAGAGGCACTTGGTGATTAGTTGTGACATATAGTAAGGATGCATTACATTCTATAATGGGGCAGAGTACAGGGGAACAGTAACTTCCTTGGTTTTGGAAGAGAGGCACTTGGTGATTAGTTGTGACATGTAGTAAGGATGCATTGCATTCTATAATGGGTCTGTGAAGGGCAGAGTACAGTGGAACAGTAACTTCCTTGGTTTTGGAAGAGAGGCACTTGGTGATTAGTTGTGACATGTAGTAAGGATGCATTACATTCTATAATGGGGCAGAGTACAGGGGAACAGTAACTTCCTTGGTTTTGGAAGAGAGGCACTTGGTGATTAGTTGTGACATGTAGTAAGGATGCATTACATTCTATAATGGGGCAGAGTACAGGGGAACAGTAACTTCCTTGGTTTTGGAAGAGAGGCACTTGGTGATTAGTTGTGACATGTAGTAAGGATGCATTACATTCTATAATGGGGCAGAGTACAGGGGAACAGTAACTTCCTTGGTTTTGGAAGAGAGGCACTTGGTGATTAGTTGTGACATGTAGTAAGGATGCATTACATTCTATAATGGGGCAGAGTACAGGGAACAGTAACTTCCTTGGTTTTGGAAGAGAGGCACTTGGTGATTAGTTGTGACATGTAGTAAGGATGCATTACATTCTATAATGGGGCAGAGTACAGGGGAACAGTAACTTCCTTGGTTTTGGAAGAGAGGCACTTGGTGATTAGTTGTGACATGTAGTAAGGATGCATTACATTCTATAATGGGTCTGTGAAGGGCAGAGTACAGGGAACAGTAACTTCCTTGGTTTTGGAAGAGAGGCACTTGGTGATTAGTTGTGACATGTAGTAAGGATGCATTACATTCTATAATGGGGCAGAGTACAGGGAACAGTAACTTCCTTGGTTTTGGAAGAGAGGCACTTGGTGATTAGTTGTGACATGTAGTAAGGATGCATTACATTCTATAATGGGTCTGTGAAGGGCAGAGTACAGTTTAACAGTAACTTCCTTGGTTTTGGAAGAGAGGCACTTGGTGATTAGTTGTGACATGTAGTAAGGATGCATTACATTCTATAATGGGGCAGAGTACAGGGGAACAGTAACTTCCTTGGTTTTGGAAGAGAGGCACTTGGTGATTAGTTGTGACATGTAGTAAGGATGCATTACATTCTATAATGGGGCAGAGTACAGGGAAACAGTAACTTCCTTGGTTTTGGAAGAGAGGCACTTGGTGATTAGTTGTGACATGTAGTAAGGATGCATTACATTCTATAATGGGTCTGTGAGGGGCAGAGTACAGGGGAACAGTAACTTCCTTGGTTTTGGAAGAGAGGCACTTGGTGATTAGTTGTGACATGTAGTAAGGATGCATTACATTCTATAATGGGGCAGAGTACAGGGGAACAGTAACTTCCTTGGTTTTGGAAGAGAGGCACTTGGTGATTAGTTGTGACATGTAGTAAGGATGCATTACATTCTATAATGGGGCAGAGTACAGGGAACAGTAACTTCCTTGGTTTTGGAAGAGAGGCACTTGGTGATTAGTTGTGACATGTAGTAAGGATGCATTGCATTCTATAATGGGGCAGAGTACAGGCGAACAGTAACTTCCTTTGTTTTGGAAGAGAGGCACTTGGTGATTAGTTGTGACATGTAGTAAGGATGCATTACATTCTATAATGGGGCAGAGTACAGGGAACAGTAACTTCCTTGGTTTTGGAAGAGAGGCACTTGGTGATTAGTTGTGACATGTAGTAAGGATGCATTACATTCTATAATGGGGCAGAGTACAGGGAACAGTAACTTCCTTGGTTTTGGAAGAGAGGCACTTGGTGATTAGTTGTGACATGTAGTAAGGATGCATTACATTCTATAATGGGGCAGAGTACAGGGGAACAGTAACTTCCTTGGTTTTGGAAGAGAGGCACTTGGTGATTAGTTGTGACATGTAGTAAGGATGCATTACATTCTATAATGGGGCAGAGTACAGGGGAACAGTAACTTCCTTGGTTTTGGAAGAGAGGCACTTGGTGATTAGTTGTGACATGTAGTAAGGATGCATTACATTCTATAATGGGGCAGAGTACAGGGGAACAGTAACTTCCTTGGTTTTGGAAGAGAGGCACTTGGTGATTAGTTGTGACATGTAGTAAGGATGCATTGCATTGCATTCTATAATGGGGCAGAGTACAGGGAACAGTAACTTCCTTGGTTTTGGAAGAGAGGCACTTGGTGATTAGTTGTGACATGTAGTAAGGATGCATTACATTCTATAATGGGGCAGAGTACAGGGGAACAGTAACTTCCTTGGTTTTGGAAGAGAGGCACTTGGTGATTAGTTGTGACATGTAGTAAGGATGCATTACATTCTATAATGGGGCAGAGTACAGGGGAACAGTAACTTCCTTGGTTTTGGAAGAGAGGCACTTGGTGATTAGTTGTGACATGTAGTAAGGATGCATTACATTCTATAATGGGGCAGAGTACAGGGAACAGTAACTTCCTTGGTTTTGGAAGAGGCACTTGGTGATTAGTTGTGACATGTAGTAAGGATGCATTACATTCTATAATGGGGCAGAGTACAGGGGAACAGTAACTTCCTTGGTTTTGGAAGAGAGGCACTTGGTGATTAGTTGTGACATGTAGTAAGGATGCATTACATTCTATAATGGGGCAGAGTACAGGGGAACAGTAACTTCCTTGGTTTTGGAAGAGAGGCACTTGGTGATTAGTTGTGACATGTAGTAAGGATGCATTACATTCTATAATGGGGCAGAGTACAGTGGAACAGTAACTTCCTTGGTTTTGGAAGAGAGGCACTTGGTGATTAGTTGTGACATGTAGTAAGGATGCATTGCATTCTATAATGGGGCAGAGTACAGGGGAACAGTAACTTCCTTGGTTTTGGAAGAGAGGCACTTGGTGATTAGTTGTGACATGTAGTAAGGATGCATTACATTCTATAATGGGGCAGAGTACAGGGGAACAGTAACTTCCTTGGTTTTGGAAGAGAGGCACTTGGTGATTAGTTGTGACATGTAGTAAGGATGCATTACATTCTATAATGGGTCTGTGAAGGGCAGAGTACAGGGGAACAGTAACTTCCTTGGTTTTGGAAGAGAGGCACTTGGTGATTAGTTGTGACATGTAGTAAGGATGCATTACATTCTATAATGGGGCAGAGTACAGGGAACAGTAACTTCCTTGGTTTTGGAAGAGAGGCACTTGGTGATTAGTTGTGACATGTAGTAAGGATGCATTACATTCTATAATGGGGCAGAGTACAGGGGAACAGTAACTTCCTTGGTTTTGGAAGAGAGGCACTTGGTGATTAGTTGTGACATGTAGTAAGGATGCATTACATTCTATAATGGGGCAGAGTACAGGGGAACAGTAACTTCCTTGGTTTTGGAAGAGAGGCACTTGGTGATTAGTTGTGACATGTAGTAAGGATGCATTACATTCTATAATGGGGCAGAGTACAGGAGAACAGTAACTTCCTTGGTTTTGGAAGAGAGGCACTTGGTGATTAGTTGTGACATGTAGTAAGGATGCATTGCATTCTATAATGGGTCTGTGAAGGGCAGAGTACAGGGAACAGTAACTTCCTTGGTTTTGGAAGAGAGGCACTTGGTGATTAGTTGTGACATGTAGTAAGGATGCATTACATTCTATAATGGGGCAGAGTACAGTGGAACAGTAACTTCCTTGGTTTTGGAAGAGAGGCACTTGGTGATTAGTTGTGACATGTAGTAAGGATGCATTACATTCTATAATGGGGCAGAGTACAGGGGAACAGTAACTTCCTTGGTTTTGGAAGAGAGGCACTTGGTGATTAGTTGTGACATGTAGTAAGGATGCATTACATTCTATAATGGGGCAGAGTACAGGGGAACAGTAACTTCCTTGGTTTTGGAAGAGAGGCACTTGGTGATTAGTTGTGACATGTAGTAAGGATGCATTACATTCTATAATGGGGCAGAGTACAGGGAACAGTAACTTCCTTGGTTTTGGAAGAGAGGCACTTGGTGATTAGTTGTGACATGTAGTAAGGATGCATTACATTCTATAATGGGGCAGAGTACAGGGGAACAGTAACTTCCTTGGTTTTGGAAGAGAGGCACTTGGTGATTAGTTGTGACATGTAGTAAGGATGCATTACATTCTATAATGGGGCAGAGTACAGGGAACAGTAACTTCCTTGGTTTTGGAAGAGAGGCACTTGGTGATTAGTTGTGACATGTAGTAAGGATGGATTACATTCTATAATGGGGCAGAGTACAGTGGAACAGTAACTTCCTTGGTTTTGGAAGAGAGGCACTTGGTGATTAGTTGTGACATGTAGTAAGGATGCATTACATTCTATAATGGGGCAGAGTACAGGGGAACAGTAACTTCCTTGGTTTTGGAAGAGAGGCACTTGGTGATTAGTTGTGACATGTAGTAAGGATGCATTACATTCTATAATGGGGCAGAGTACAGGGGAACAGTAACTTCCTTGGTTTTGGAAGAGAAGCACTTGGTGATTAGTTGTGACATGTAGTAAGGATGCATTACATTCTATAATGGGGCAGAGTACAGGGGAACAGTAACTTCCTTGGTTTTGGAAGAGAGGCACTTGGTGATTAGTTGTGACATGTAGTAAGGATGCATTACATTCTATAATGGGGCAGAGTACAGGCGAACAGTAACTTCCTTGGTTTTGGAAGAGAGGCACTTGGTGATTAGTTGTGACATGTAGTAAGGATGCATTACATTCTATAATGGGGCAGAGTACAGGGAACAGTAACTTCCTTGGTTTTGGAAGAGAGGCACTTGGTGATTAGTTGTGACATGTAGTAAGGATGCATTACATTCTATAATGGGGCAGAGTACAGGGGAACAGTAACTTCCTTGGTTTTGGAAGAGAGGCACTTGGTGATTAGTTGTGACATGTAGTAAGGATGCATTACATTCTATAATGGGGCAGAGTACAGGGGAACAGTAACTTCCTTGGTTTTGGAAGAGAGGCACTTGGTGATTAGTTGTGACATGTAGTAAGGATGCATTACATTCTATAATGGGGCAGAGTACAGGGAACAGTAACTTCCTTGGTTTTGGAAGAGAGGCACTTGGTGATTAGTTGTGACATGTAGTAAGGATGCATTACATTCTATAATGGGGCAGAGTACAGGGAACAGTAACTTCCTTGGTTTTGGAAGAGAGGCACTTGGTGATTAGTTGTGACATGTAGTAAGGATGCATTACATTCTATAATGGGGCAGAGTACAGGGAACAGTAACTTCCTTGGTTTTGGAAGAGAGGCACTTGGTGATTAGTTGTGACATGTAGTAAGGATGCATTACATTCTATAATGGGGCAGAGTACAGGGAACAGTAACTTCCTTGGTTTTGGAAGAGAGGCACTTGGTGATTAGTTGTGACATGTAGTAAGGATGCATTACATTCTATAATGGGGCAGAGTACAGGGAACAGTAACTTCCTTGGTTTTGGAAGAGAGGCACTTGGTGATTAGTTGTGACATGTAGTAAGGATGCATTACATTCTATAATGGGGCAGAGTACAGGGGAACAGTAACTTCCTTGGTTTTGGAAGAGAGGCACTTGGTGATTAGTTGTGACATGTAGTAAGGATGCATTACATTCTATAATGGGGCAGAGTACAGGGAACAGTAAATTCCTTGGTTTTGGAAGAGAGGCACTTGGTGATTAGTTGTGACTTGTAGTAAGGATGCATTACATTCTATAATGGGTCTGTAGGGCAGAGTACAGGGGAACAGTAACTTCCTTGGTTTTGGAAGAGAGGCACTTGGTGATTAGTTGTGACATGTAGTAAGGATGCATTACATTCTATAATGGGGCAGAGTACAGGGAACAGTAACTTCCTTGGTTTTGGAAGAGAGGCACTTGGTGATTAGTTGTGACATGTAGTAAGGATGCATTACATTCTATAATGGGGCAGAGTACAGGGAACAGTAACTTCCTTGGTTTTGGAAGAGAGGCACTTGGTGATTAGTTGTGACATGTAGTAAGGATGCATTACATTCTATAATGGGTCTGTGAAGGGCAGAGTACAGGGAACAGTAACTTACTTGGTTTTGGAAAAGAGGCACTTGGTGATTAGTTGTGACATGTAGTAAGGATGCATTACATTCTATAATGGGGCAGAGTACAGGGAACAGTAACTTCCTTGGTTTTGGAAGAGAGGCACTTGGTGATTAGTTGTGACATGTAGTAAGGATGCATTACATTCTATAATGGGGCAGAGTACAGGGAACAGTAACTTCCTTGGTTTTGGAAGAGAGGCACTTGGTGATTAGTTGTGACATGTAGTAAGGATGCATTACATTCTATATTGTGTCTGTGAAGGTCAGAGTACAGGGAACAGTAACTTCCTTGGTTTTGGAAGAGAGGCACTTGGTGATTAGTTGTGACATGTAGTAAGGATGCATTACATTCTATAATGGGGCAGAGTACAGGGGAACAGTAACTTCCTTGGTTTTGGAAGAGAGGCACTTGGTGATTAGTTGTGACATGTAGTAAGGATGCATTACATTCTATAATGGGGCAGAGTACAGGGGAACAGTAACTTCCTTGGTTTTGGAAGAGAGGCACTTGGTGATTAGTTGTGACATGTAGTAAGGATGCATTACATTCTATAATGGGGCAGAGTACAGGTGAACAGTAACTTCCTTGGTTTTGGAAGAGAGGCACTTGGTGATTAGTTGTGACATGTAGTAAGGATGCATTACATTCTATAATGGGGCAGAGTACAGGGAACAGTAACTTCCTTGGTTTTGGAAGAGAGGCACTTGGTGATTAGTTGTGACATGTAGTAAGGATGCATTGCATTCTATAATGGGTCTGTGAAGGGCAGAGTACAGGGAACAGTAACTTCCTTGGTTTTGGAAGAGAGGCACTTGGTGATTAGTTGTGACATGTAGTAAGGATGCATTACATTCTATAATGGGGCAGAGTACAGGGGAACAGTAACTTCCTTGGTTTTGGAAGAGAGGCACTTGGTGATTAGTTGTGACATGTAGTAAGGATGCATTGCATTCTATAATGGGTCTGTGAAGGGCAGAGTACAGGGAACAGTAACTTCCTTGGTTTTGGAAGAGAGGCACTTGGTGATTAGTTGTGACATGTAGTAAGGATGCATTACATTCTATAATGGGGCAGAGTACAGGGAACAGTAACTTCCTTGGTTTTGGAAGAGAGGCACTTGGTGATTAGTTGTGACATGTAGTAAGGATGCATTACATTCTATAATGGGGCAGAGTACAGGGGAACAGTAACTTCCTTGGTTTTGGAAGAGAGGCACTTGGTGATTAGTTGTGACATGTAGTAAGGATGCATTACATTCTATAATGGGTCTGTGAAGGGCAGAGTACAGGGGAACAGTAACTTCCTTGGTTTTGGAAGAGAGGCACTTGGTGATTAGTTGTGACATGTAGTAAGGATGCATTACATTCTATAATGGGGCAGAGTACAGGGGAACAGTAACTTCCTTGGTTTTGGAAGAGAGGCACTTGGTGATTAGTTGTGACATGTAGTAAGGATGCATTACATTCTATAATGGGTCTGAAGGGCAGAGTACAGGGAACAGTAACTTCCTTGGTTTTGGAAGAGAGGCACTTGGTGATTAGTTGTGACATGTAGTAAGGATGCATTACATTCTATAATGGGGCAGAGTACAGGAGAACAGTAACTTCCTTGGTTTTGGAAGAGAGGCACTTGGTGATTAGTTGTGACATGTAGTAAGGATGCATTACATTCTATAATGGGGCAGAGTACAGGGAACAGTAACTTCCTTGGTTTTGGAAGAGAGGCACTTGGTGATTAGTTGTGACATGTAGTAAGGATGCATTACATTCTATAATGGGGCAGAGTACAGGGAACAGTAACTTCCTTGGTTTTGGAAGAGAGGCACTTGGTGATTAGTTGTGACATGGGGGAAAATAA